>NC_090838.1:83750173-84053203 GCF_028021215.1 Eschrichtius robustus
CATCAGAGACAACAGCTCAGATCAAAGACTCTAGTGACAGGCATCCCAAGGGTACCAGTTAGGATGGCTTCAGTTGCAAGAAACAGGAAACCTGACTCAAACTGGCTTAAGCCATAAAAGAAGTTTCTAGG
Organism: Eschrichtius robustus; assembly: GCF_028021215.1. Taxonomy (NCBI): domain Eukaryota; kingdom Metazoa; phylum Chordata; class Mammalia; order Artiodactyla; family Eschrichtiidae; genus Eschrichtius; species Eschrichtius robustus. The sequence goes on from NC_090838.1 coordinate 83,750,305, forward strand.
CCCAGGTGACAGAAAGTCCACAGGGAGCCTTCCTCCAGTAGCTCAGTGACATTACAAGGACTTGCTTCTTTCCTGGGCTCTGCACTGTCTTCCTCATCGTTAGCAGCGTCCTTGGGAAAGGCTTGGGACTCCCAGATGGACGCTGCCCGGTTCCCTTTGCATTGTGCTGATAATCACGCAGCAGAAAACTCTTTGCCCCAGAATTCCCAGCGAAAGTCCTGAGGTTCACTTTGATTGGACCATACTTGTTCACATGTCCATCTGGGAGAAGGGTAGAACTGGCTTGTCTTGATCAGCTTAGAGCTGGGACCACTTAAATCCCCACCAGAAATCTGGGCCTGCGGGGGAAAGGGAAGAGGGAAAACGGGATGGATGCTGAGATACCCCGACGTGTCCACTGCACCAGGCTTCCTGAAGAAGCCGGGAGGGAAGCAGCCTGAAGCCTGAAATCTGAAAAGAAATACTTGTATCATTGGAGAAACTTTGCCCCTTACATCTTAGATAGATTCATAACATCATTTTTCTTTATAACATCTTTATCATTTCTTCCCGAGCTCAGGATTCAAAAACTCTGTCAACCAGAAATGCAGAAATGAAGACCCTGAAAATGCATGTGACCTAAAGCAGGAACGAGACCTCCAATACCAGACAAAGCCAGATTCTCGCTGCCTGATCTGTCCAGCCCCTCCATAAAGGGCACACACAAGCTCTAAGTGACAGGGGCCATATCACAGTGTTTTGTCTGGAAAACAATTTGCAACTATCATAGCAAAAAGCGCCCTGGTGGGCTTCCCTGGCGGTCCAGTGGTCAAGATTCTGTGCTTCCACTGCAGGGGGCGCAGTTTCGCTCCCTGGTCGGGAAGTTCCGCATGCCTGGCAGTGCAGCCAAAAAAGAAAAATAAGTGCCCTGGTGATGCAGGCTGGTCTGTCATAGCCACTGTCCTTCCTGAGTTGCTCATCTGTTCCTTGATGCCAGGAGGAGGGCTACTCAGGAGGAAGCAAGAAAGCAACAAGCCCCAGCCTGCTGTTAGCCCAGCAGCTTTGGGAAAGCAGTGCCCAGAACAGTCCCTCTATCTTCTCGAAACATGTTTCTCATCTGCTGGTTCCAGCAGTTTTGCGTCATCAAGTAGATCCGTTGCTCCTACCCACAAACTCTGCTCTGTTTAACAGAAACTTCTGCAAGATGGCAGTGGATGGGGAGGTGGGGGGCAAATCAAAGCTTAGCCTGTTCTGGCAACATGATGCCTCAAGGTTCCTCCTGTGGTCAGGCTCAACCAAGCCGCCACAGACCATGGGGTTGCACTGGGAATGCCAGAGGTGCATGCCAGGCATTCAGAAAATGGCAGCATTGTCAATATCCTTATAGTTATGCCTGCAAATCAGACTATGTTTAGTCCAACACTGCTCCTTTGTTCATTGGTAGAGGCGCTCTTCCCAAGAGTACAAGACCCCAGCAATAAAACCCCAGAAATGGGTAACAGAGGCATCTCTACTATGTACAAAGCCAACCATAACCTCCCTGTCCTTTATTTTCCTTCTCCTTCAATTGCCAGTTATCTTTATTGGCTTTGAAGACCCCAAAAGCACAGGTCACAGATTTGATGGTAAGGACTCTTTTCTCCAAGCACATGAGGAAGTCTCAATGGTGTCGTCTCTGTGGTATCCAGATCTTCTGCTGGCTGCAGATTTTTCTGAAGGAGCTATTGCCAAAGCACACAGCAAATGTTGTTTCAATGCTCCTTAAATAATTTTCCCAGCACTCACTTACTTTAAGAGGAGCAGTCCAATTGGCATCCAGCAATCTCATTTATCTCAGATTTGGAGATGCTCCTGCCTTACCTGTTGAATGTTTTCTCTCTGTATGGGCACCAGATAAACTGTCCTCCGTTGCTTTTCACCTTCTCCATTGCAGTAACGACACATTCCCTAGTGTGCTGGCTGTGTGACCTTGGATTATTCCCTAACCTCAAGAATCCCTTAGTCTTCTCATCTGTAAGACATAACTTCCTGATTATTATGAATATTAAATGAATTAAAGCAAAGTCAGTGCTAAATTAACGTGAACTATGACTAATTTTGCACCAACCTAATTGTTGATTTCCCTTTGACCAAATCCATCTAAAAATTATGACACAGAAGACCTAAACTGTACCTATTTCATAATTACATATTTACCTAGAAATTAAATATGCAGTTAAAGCAAAAACTAGAGCAGAACATGGACAAATGAAAATAGTAGATTGGGAGTCATGGTAGGTGACTTTATTATTATTTTTTATTAATTTTTATTGGAGGATGGTTGCTTTACAATGTTGTGTTAGCCTCCACTACACAACAAAATGAATCAGCCATACACTTACAGATATCCCCTCCCTTTTGGACGTCCCTCCCATTTAGGTTACCACAGTGCGTTAGGTAGAGTTCCCTGGGCTACACAGTATGTTCCCATCAGTTGTCTATTTTATACATAGTATCAATAATGTATATGTGTCAATCCCAGTCTCCCAATTCCTCCAACCCCACCACTTTCCCCCTTGGTATCCATACATTTGTTCCCTACGTCTGTGTCTCTATTTCTGCTTTGCAGATAAGATCATCTATACCATTTTTCTAGATTCCGCATATATGCGTCATTATAAGATATTTGCTTTTCTCTTTCTGACTTACTTCACTCTGGACTCTCTAGGTCCAGGTAGGTGATTTTATTTATTTATTATTATTTTTTAATTATTTTATTTATTTATTTTTGGCCGCGTTGGGTCTTCGCTGCTGCGTGCGGGCTTTCTCTAGTTGCCGCAAGCGGGGGCTACTCTTCGTTGCGGTGCGCAGGCTTCTCACTGCGGTGGCTTCTCTTGTTGCAGAGCACAGGCTCTAGGCACACGGGCTTCAGTAGTTGTGGCACGCAGGCTCGGCAGTTGTGGCTCACGGGCTCTAGAGTGCAGGCTCAGTAGTTGTGGTGCACGGGCTTAGTTGCTCTGTGGCATGTGGGATCTTCCCGGACCAGGGCTCGAACCCGTGTCCCCTGCATTGGCAGGCGGATTCTTAACCACTGCGCCACCAGGGAAGCCCCAGGTAGGTGATTTTATAATGTACTGTTTGTATAACATGGGAAAAGTCAACCCAAAATAGTCGTATTGCGTGGATTTAAAATTTTGAAATGCATGTAATACATATATTTTGTGACAGCCATATATACATATATATATCTTCCCTTCAGTTTCCGCCTTCACTATAGCTCTGGTTACCTACTGTCACATAACAAACTATCCCAAAACTTAGCGGCTCCAAAGAAGCATTTTATTTTGCTCATGATTTGGAGGATCAGGAATTTGGGGAGGGCTCCAAACGGAGCTCTTCTCTGCTCCACACGGCAGCAGGTGAGGCTGGAGAATCAACTTCCAACATGGCTCACTCACACGGCTGGCAAGCTGGGACTGGCTGTCGACCGGGAACCTTGGTTCCTCTCCATGAATCTGCCTGGGCTACATCACAACACTGCAGCCAAGTCTCTTCCCCAGACCAAGCGTTCTAAGAGACAGGAGGTGGAAGCTGCCAGCCTCTAAGGGGCCAGGTCTGGAAATTGGCAGTCACTTCTGCCAAAGTCTATGACTCAAAGCAGAGACAGCCCACCCTGAGATTTAAGGAGAGGGGACATAGACTCCACCTCTATGGGGAGAGGGTCAAAGAATTTGTGGCCATTCTTAAACTGCCACAGTTACCCTTTTCTTATGCCAGCTTGCATGCCAAAGCGACAGACAAGGCACTACCGTTTCATACCTCATACACTTCCTCTCTCACCTCAGCCTCTCTTATTCCTTCCTAAATCCTGGTCCTTTGCCCATCTGTCATCTCTCACACCTGCTGACGCTCATCTCTAGTTACAGATTCAGAAGCTACACTACATTGCAATGACGTACTGTTAATCAAGAGCTTTGGCATCTGGTAGACCTGGGTTAGAATCAACTCTATCAGTGACTTGCTGTGACCCTGAACAAATTACTTAATATCTGACACTCAAATTTCCTCACCTGAAATAAGAAGCCTACTCATAAGATTGCTGGGAGGATTAATAAATAACGTATTTGGCAAAAATTGTAACGTCCGACAATGCCAAGTGTTGACAAAGGCATAGAACTGGAACTTTATACACTGCTCGTGAGAGCATATACTGCTTCAAGTTTTGGAGACCAACTTGGCAATATATGATAAGATTAAAGATGAACATATACTACAATGCAGTGATTCTATGCCTAGATTTAGACCCTGAGAAACTCCTGCACAGATGCCCAAGGAAATCCATATAAGAATACTAATGGATGGACTTCCCTGGTGGTCCAGTGGTTAAGACTCCACTTCCACTGCACTTCCACTTCCACGTGTTCGATCCCTGGTCAGGGAAGATCCTGCATGCCTGGCAGCAGGGCCAAAAAAAAAAAAAAGAAAAAAGCAAGAATACTAAGGGTAGCACTACTATTTTTAATTGCCAAAAATTGGAAACCACCTAAATGTTGACCAGGAAGAGATAATAAACTGTGACGTGGTCATGTATGGGCCAGAGCTACGCATACTAACACGGAGGAATCTCACTACTACAATGCATAAAAAGTAACTAGAATGAAAATGCATATGGTGTGAGATCATTTACATATAGCTTGAAACATGCAAAACAATGTTATGTCTCATTTAGGGAAACAAGCATGGGTAGTGAAAGTAAAAAGAAACAGTAAACACTAAATTCGGTCAGTTGTCAGTAGTCCTGAATGGAACAAGAGTAAAACAGTCCAGGCCCTGGAATCTTAAACTACACGGTGGGTACAAGAGTGTTCATTGTTTTATTCTTTTTATAACCTTCTCTATGTCTGAAATATTTCACATCAAACTCTGAAACTCTTAAAGACCTATTTATAGGGACTTCCCTGGCGGTCCAGTGGTTAAGACTCCACACTTCCACGGGTTCACTCCCTGGTTGTGGAACTAAGATCCCCCATGCCCGTGGCGTGGCCAAAATAAACAAATGAATAAAGACCTATTTATAGTGAGTATGTGTACAACGCTGGGGATGAGACAAAGGCTCAATGTCCAGTAGGAACTGCCTTCATTTTCACTCCAACATTCCACCCCTTGTTATTTACTCACCCTTGGGACCCTCTCCTTCACTCCACCCTTAAGCTAGAAAAAGGTGTTTCCATTTTTACAGGAGTTCAAATGAGTGTGTGACTAAGGTCATGAGAAGCCACATTTATCAGGTTGCCTGGTTCTGGACCAACTGAGTCAGACTGGATTTTGAGAACAGTAACTTTTTTTTTCCCCAAGGGAAAGAAATCAAATTTACAGTTGCACATATATACAATGGAATATTGCTCAGCCATAAAAACGAACAAAATAATGCCATTTGCAGCAACATGGTGGACCTAGAGATTGTCATACTGAGTGAAGTCAGACAGAGAAAAAGACATATCATATGATATCCCTTATAAGCGGAATCTAAAAAGAAATGATACAAATGAACTTACTTACAAAACAGACTCACAGACTTAGAGAACAAACTTACGGTTAGCAGGGTGGACGGGTGGGGGGAACGGATAGCTAGGGAGTTTGGGATTGACATGTACACATGGCTATACTTAAAATGGATAACCAACAAGGACCTACTGTATAGCACAGGGAACTCTGCTCAATATTATGTAGCAACCTAACTGGGAAAAGAATTTGAAAAAGAATAGATACATGTATATGTATAACTGAATCACTTTGCTGTACACCTGAAACTATCACAACATTGTTAATCAAGTATACTCCAATATAAAGTTAACAAACCAATAAATTTACAAGTATGACATGTGGTCAAACACTAACAGTGGGAAGATTTTTAAAAGTGCTGACTGGAAAACCAGGCATGCCAGTAAACCTAGTTCAGTTCCTTCATTCCCATTCAACAGAATTTAACAGACAGCACTCATTTACCCCACGGGACCACTGTCGGCTGCCTGTTTCCAAGTTCTGAACCGTGGAAGCATACTGGAATCCCCAAGGGAGCTTTTAAAAATCCTGTGCCCAGATCCCACCTATACCAATCAAATCCCAATGCCCCTGGAAAGAACCCAGGCCTCACGTCTCCAGATGAGTCCAATGGGGCAGGCACAGTTGAGAATCACTGGCCTATTTGGTCCTCTCAAGAGAATAACACCCTGACACATCAGACACCACCTGTGAATTCAGGTTGTTTTCCCTCATCCTTTCATATGTAAAATACTCATTAATTAATTAATATTTATGAGCAATTAGAGTATTAATTAATCATTATGAGTACTTAATGAGTATTAATTAATCATTAACTCTTATTCCTTCTAAAGCTTTTATAATTCAAGACAATTATGGATCCAATGACAGAAATAAGACTGCTTAGGCTTTGGACTGTGTCAAAGTGACAGCTGCCTACACCGTGTCTGTTCTACCCAGTTCTTAATAATACAACTCCAACTTTTAGCCAAGATGTGGTCACCCAACTGAAAACCGCCATTTCCCAGAGCAAAGTACGAGGGAGATAAGAGAGCTTCCCTTTACCAAACGAAGAATGCCAACTAATAAATGTTCAAGGTGTAAGAAAAACAGAAAATCACCCATTTTACAACCAGTTTGGCAATAATGCATTCAGGCAAGATTCATCAGTGGATACTGAGGCCACTGAGTGCAAGACGGCTGTGAGGCACAGGACAGTCACACAATCTCAAAATTTCACCCCACAGATAAGGTATTAGTTCCAAACATGCTCTGAAGATGAAGAAATCCGGCAGACGCCCCTGTGTTGGTTGCTAAGCTATACCACATCTCAGCTGCAAACCCAGCCCTCCCTACTTTGTGGTGCCGCTGGGGCTGGAACTCTCCCAACCACACGTGTTCACCGGCTTTGTTCACAGCATGCATGTGGGATCTTAGTTCCCTGACCAGGGATGGAACCCGGGTCCCCTGCATTGGGAGCGTGGAGTCTCGTTCCACTTGTTCACTCTTGTTCAGTAGGGGGAGCTGTGAGGAGACGGCCAGGAAGAGAAACTACTGGTTAGCTTCCTGTTCCTTCCATTTCTTCACATTTCTTCATTCCCACAGCAGCAGTTCCCCCACCCCAACCAGCTGAATCCTGTTGGTAGTTTTTCAGCCCTCACAGCATCAGCCTCTTCACACACCTCTTACTAAAGTCACTAGCCGCTGGCGTGCCCTCCTCAGGGGTTTGGGTCCCAGGCCCATGGGACTCCTTCCAAACTGAGACACCAGTACCAGCCCATCAGTAACTAGGGGAAGGAATAAACTTTCTTCTGTGTTCTCGGGATTTTCCATCACTCACAGTTTAACCGAATCCTAATTTATACAGGGTCTGAATACACTTTTCTTCAAAGGCAAGCCACCAAAATTAAATCCTTCATTTCAGATTTAAGAAATACATAAAGGTACAGTTAAGGAAAATTACTTTAAAGTCACTCCATAGTCAAGGAAGGGTATCTAGGGGATCAGTGTCAAGTTAAACATTACCGTGTCAAGAAAAGTTACATATGTTTATGTGGAGGATGAGAGCAGTTAATAAACGCTATTTAAGAAGTGCTTAAGAAGTGTCAGGCACGGCACACTTTACATGCATTATTTTAATTAATCCTCATTAAAATCCTGTGACATAAGTACCATTATTATCACCAATATTCAGACAGGGACCTGAGGCTTAGAAAGATTAAATGACCTCAAGGATACACAAGTGGTAGAGCTGGAATTTGAACCTAGATAGGTCTAGCTCCAAAGCTTATGTTTGTAACCACTACACTCCACCACACACAGGAAGTAATCACTGTCTTTAAGATCTCTGATTCTGGGACTTCCCTGGTGGCGCAGCGGATAAGACTCCACGCTCCCAAAGCAGGGAACCTGGGTTCCATCCCTGGTCGGGGAACTAGATCCCACATGCATGCTGCAACTAAGAGTTCACATGCCGCAACTAAGGAGCCCGCCTGACGCAACTAAGACCCGGTGCAACCAAATAAATAAATTTTTAAAAATTAAAAAAAAAAAAAAGATCTCCGATTCCAATGGCAACTTTGAATTTAAAGCCCTTTTCTGTGGTAGACAGTGACGACAGAATCACTCTAAGAAAAACCAAAGATCCTAAACAGAAGAGTCACAACAACTCTATACTCACAAGCCAACAGTAATTCCAAAAAGCTGGCAAGGCCAACCACATTTAGACTGAAGGAGAGCTTGCCAGAAGCCAAGACCTTAGCTAAAAGATTACCTCCCTTCCAAATCAATAAGGTACACACAAGGCCCATTGTATGACTATTCAACTAATGGGCAACACTGACTAACATTCCCAGAATGTGGCCCCCTCAAAATTTTTAATTGAAATTCAATTTAATAAGAGCTCCTAGAAAAAGACATCAAATCAATAGGCTCTTGGTTCTTACAGGCTGAAATTTGATCTCTAATGGTCCTTGTACACAGCATAGGCTTGCCCTGGGACTTCCAAAGCTCCATTATCCTTAGTGCTAAACTAAAAAGTACTATTTCACTTTAGAAACCAAACTGGCAACTCAGCTGTCAACGATTATTTTGCAAAGCAGGTCACAGTTAGTTGAAAATTATATTTTTCCAATTAGCACAGTGGGAAACACTACGGAGGCATTCAGCCCAAGCCTGCAATTAGAGAACATTTGCTTGCTTCTAGAAATAGAATGAATGGGAAGTAGAAACCTGCTATCTAGGTCTGCAGCAATAATCCTCTGGGAGGGGAGACCTTGCACTAATGTCAGCAGTCCCCAGAAAAATAAACATCTTGCTGCTTTTCGTAAGTAGCAATCTGCACTGCATCACAGTGTGTTCAGCTGAGATGAAACCCTGCTTCATCTCTGAATATAACAAAAGGGGTTTCCACAAGAGCCCAGTCATTACAAAGGCAAGCATTACTGCCAATGAGCAGCTCTAATATTTTAGTATTAAAAAAAACTATTACTAAAGTCTCGAAAGTCTCCAACTTTCACAAAAGTAACAGTTTGGTAGAAGCACCCCAGCAATCTCCAGTTAGCTGATCTTTCTCAGACTTCAAAGATCTCACTGTGTCCTGGGTGTAAACAATGGGGTGGTTAAAGAATTTAAATCTCTCAAGTAGAGGCAAAAGACAAAGGCAGAGAACAAAGGAGTTAAAGAGAAAGGACTTTCACACCATGGGGTATGAGTTCTGTAACCTTACTGAAATTTTGGAGCACTAAACAAGATTTTCCTGTGAAGCAAGAGAAAACCATGGCAATTAAAATATTTGCAAATCGTACACACTGCACAAACACAGTGGAGGACGTGTCTAATAGACCAGGCATCCCTATACCACTATGTTGTAGAGGGAACACCGCAACAAAGCTTTTTATGAGCCAAGCGTTTTAATTTTGTCACCTTTGGTCTCTAGGCAACTTTTTGTTGCCTAAAGGTGAAAGGGTGAGGTAGGGTGAGAACAAATCCTTTTATTTCCTGCCAGTCAGGAAATGAACTGTTGAAAGCACTAGTAGCCTAGAGCTTAGCCCAGCTTGCTGAAGTGATGGCAGCTTGCAAGTAAACATGATTGTGTAACATTTATCTAGTTCTCAGTTACTATACTGTAGTTTAACCAGGTGACTCGACATTGACCCTTTAATCCTGTGAATGATACTGTTCCTTTCCTGTTCTGGTTGCTGGTTTCATGGGTCAGTCCAGTGTGCAAAAAGTCAGCAAGTTACACAATTATGTGCACAATATATTTCAATTAAAAAGTATCTAAATTTCATCGGCAGAACACTAATTAATTAATTAATTAAAGTGTTTGAGGCTCAGCTTCCAACATTTTACCTTTTCTTCACTGTTGAGAAATAGCTCTGGGAAGTCCCTTCATGTGAACTTCGGGCCAGGCCAGCATCACTTCCTCTGGGACATCGGCATCCTTTTCATCACAATCACCTTCCTCATTTATGCTGACACGCTCACCTTCACTGAAGTGCCTCTGGCTGCCTATCTAGAATCTCTCCAACAGTAGCAGCGTCAACCCTCCCGTGTTCGAATACAACTCAATTCACATCCGCTTTGAATCCTGCAAAGTTATTTCCAGTGTAGTCAGTTTCTGCCACACTGCAAATTACTGCTGCTTTTTGCCATGATGCTTTCAATTTCTTCCAAGCCTCAGCTGAAGCAATCATACAATCTCCAGTTAGAGCATCAGTAGCCTCTCCAAATCTGTTAAAATTGGAAATAAACTCTTTGTTGGCTGGATCAATGAAAGCTGCATTTGATGGTAAAAGGCAAGTTTTCACACTTTCATTCAAGCCCCCAAGAGAACCTGGAACATAATCCAACAGCAGCGCTAAAAGCCTACAGCATCTCTACCGCTGGGATCACTACTAAAAAGCTCTGTTGTCAGTGAGTGAACTGAGTAATAGCTGCACGGCAACCAGACACCAAGAAGACTTTGAAAGAAGCGACCTGAGAGGTCATTCGTTGGGCCTACGTGCATCTGTTCCTTTGGAAATGGGATTTGTGGACCAAAGAGCTAGCATTAAAGTTTGTACTGTACGCGAGTCCTCAGTTAAAATATACCATGGCAACTGAAATCTGAACCGTGTTATTGGGGGACTGGTGTTACTTACCTAAAAGCCGTAGTAATGAGCGCGTGCATTCGGAACCACGCAAAAACACAAGGTACTGAAAACAGGGAGACTAAAATACACAGTGACCTTTGCCCCAGTGAGCCCCAGAACTCCGAACAATTAGGCCTTTACCACCCGAGATTCTTTCTCAGGAAGCTGCTACAGGGTGTTCTCCCCCAAAACAGGGGAATAAACCAAGAAAAAACAAAAACATGGGCTATAGGAAATAGGAAATCCAACAAAGGAGGTAAAAGAGATTCCCAGAATGGCAGAGGGAAATTTTAGGATGCAGATGTGAAACTTGTCTAGATTGGAACAGATCAGAAGCTGTGAGTGAAGCTTCCCTAAAATATCGGGAACTTTCCTGTTGCTTCTGATAGTCCCAAAAGGGTGACAAGCACTTAATAAAAAAAAAAGGGGGGGAAAAAAAAAAAAGGGGGTGGGTGGGGCGGTAGAGCTTATTCCAGGGAAAACAAAATGATCACAGTATAAGCATTATAAGACTCAGCAGCTCAGTGATATTTTTAAAATACTCTCAATTTTGATCTTACCAAAATTAAGACCCAATTATACAGCAAAGGTGGGAGGTTAGGGTCTGTGTATGGTAACAGTGGAAGACTAGAACTAAACACCTTTTTTCACTATGGGGCATCAAGAGCTAAAAACTGAAAGGGCCAAATAGTAATACAAATACCAAAAGAAAAGAAAGTGGTTGCCTCAGGAAAGAAGGAAATGGTGGTGGGAGGTCCCTTTTCCATAGAAGCCTTGCTGAATCACTTGACTACTTTATTAGGCACACATGCAACCTTGATGAAAATAGCTTGGATGGGGGGAGAGTAAGAGTAAAAAAAAAAAAAAAAAAAAGGCAACATCTAATGCCCAAGAGAAACAGGCCACAGTTCCCACCAGCCTGTGTCCCTGGCCCACAGCAGCTATTACCATACATGGAAATACAGATCCCCTCTGGCCTCTTACTAGCTCGTGGGGTTCCTCTTCGCCAGATCTAGCTGCTCTTCCTAGAGAAACACATCCTTGGTTCAAGTGCTTCCTCAGCTGTCCTCTCCTGGGCCAAGGGGAAAATCTTGGGGAGAGTTACTACTCTCCATTTAATCACCGGGCAAAGACAGGATATGGGTTTGTGTGAGGTCATATAGCACCAGGAAAGGAAGCCAGCACAAAAACTCAGAGGGTCTCCTGCAGAACCCTCAGTTCTGGGCTTACTGTTAGGTTCCTCTTTACCCCAGGCCCCCTTCTTCTTCCTCAAATAGTCACATGGCTACCTTCAGCTAGCCTGGGGCTGTCCATTCTCTTTATTTTGGCTGCTCCGGGTCTTAGTTGCACGGCACACGGGATCTTCAGCTGTGGCACGTGGGATCTAGTTCCCCAACCAGGGATCGAACCCGGGCCCCCTGCATTGGGAGCACGGTGTCTTAACCCACTGCACCACCAGGGAACTCCCTGTCCATTCTCTTAAGATCAGGAAAGATACAGTTCAGTATCTTTCATCATCTACAAAATAATGCTAAGAACTACTGCAAAAGGTCTTGAGAATTCAATGTACATAAAAAGCTTAGTGCAGTGCCTGACATGAAATGGTGAACATTTACTAAGTGAATCCATGGCAGGTACGCAACCAGGGGTCCAATTTCTCAGGCACAGGTCAGGCAAGCATAACCTTATCCTTGTTGCAGTCTGGCTTCTAAAAAGCATCTTGCTAAAAGTCTAAGGACAGGACCCATCAATCTAGTTCGCAAAGCCATGCACCAAAAGTGCCGTCCTGATCAAGCGTAAAAGAGATAATGGGTCAAGACTGAAGAATCCAACACTGAGAATTTTTAAATGAAGCTGAGCTACACTCGTGAAACACGAACACTCATTTTAGCATTCGCTGTAATAGCAAAGCTACAAATAATCTAAACAAGGGTCTAGTAAAACAAAATAATCCATTCAAACAGAAAAACTTTGTGGCTGTTAAAGACAATGAGTAGATAAGTGCTAACACGGAAATGTCTAGGATGTGCTGGTAGAAAATGCCAAACAGTTAGAAATGCCCCATGGAGGAATGTCACGTATATTCTGGGATCACAAGAAACGTACCAGGGAGGAGTGGGGAACTTTAAGCTAGAGGGCAGTTCTCACTTGTTAAGATACCACACTCTCCTAAGAATTGCATAAGGCTGACCGATTCGGGAGCTCAGAGGCTTCAAATATATGAACAAAACCAATGAGACGTGTTTTCTAAAAACGGTAGGCTTTTTTATTCAGTTAAGAGGTAGACAGATGAACATGGAAGGCTGGCCCATTTAACTCACCCAAAGTTCATATTCCACTGCATTCATCCATCCCACACGGCCAGAAATCTTAAAGAGAAATAACCAAGACTGCCAGAAGGATTTTTCTTCCTACTTCTTCTTAGCAATAATAGTCAGTGAACTGCTTGCAAAGAAGTTACTACTAACTTAAATTTTCACCGTGTCCAAAGAACCTTGTCCTTATAAGAAGTTCACGTATGCCAATAGAACCTGCCACTACCGACAGGAGGGCAGGGTACAAATGACTATTTTTCTAAGAGACTACAAGGGAAGCTTCGGTTACGGTGTTTGCTGTCAAGTCCCTGTGCGTGTTAGGGCAGAAGCTGGTGAAACCAACAAAGCAGAGCACGCTCTGTCAAATGGCTCTGAATGGTTGTTTTAAAACGAAACAAAACAAACAAAAAAAATCACAAGTTATCTTCAGAGACAACATTAAAACATAATGGAATTGAAGCCTGATACAAAAAGTAGAGAAATATATACAGGAATTCACAGCCCAGAAGGAAAAGGGACCTCAACAGGAACCAGTGGAAACCTGGCTACTTTACATAGCTAATTTTGAGACAAGTCATATTTAGCACAAGAGCAATTATAGCACAAGTAACGCTTCCCTCCCACAGCTCCCAAACTTTAAAAGAGACTCCTGTCAGTCTTCTATAACACTGTAATCATTCTTCAAAGGAACAGGAATGTGTAAGGTGGTCCCAAACACTGACCCGAATTTTCATCTCAAACAGCTTCACACTCGGAGGATGACGTATTTGAAGACTGCCATGATGGCAGCACTGATAACGCCAGAAATGGGGACTGTGACAAACCAGGCCATAAAAATGTTGCGGAAGAGCCGCCAATCAACAGCCTTTTTGGATCGGAGCCAGCCAACGGACACGACAGAGCCCACCTACGGGAGAAAACAATCGAGGAAACTGGTTACTGAAGTGCCAATGGCATTTTGTTAAATAGACCCGTGACTTTATGTAGGTAAGGAGCCCCAGACCGCTGGACCGATCCATGAAAGCTGGTTTGTAACAAGATGAAGGCAATATAAAATGCAATCACGGAATCTGTGCTAATTGGGGTAAAAGAGGGAAAGAAAACTCCCTTTTCCCTTCTGAGCTGCTGGAATTTAATGAACTACATTAATAATAACAAAGACTGCTTTAATAGTAGATTCCTTTAAGTTTTCGGTTTCCCAAAGATTCTAGAGGGGAGGCTGCTATTAGACCTAATAGCCAATCACCCACAGATCTCTCTGGAAGAAAAAGAATGACTCAAAGGCTCCATGATGAACCAACTTAAATTCCCTTAAGGAAGCCAGTTTCTTCCTTTCCCTATAGTTATCCTATGGTTATTAGATGCTCATCAAGCAACCTTAGGATTCAATAAGTTTCTCAGGACTTCAATCCTGAGATGCTCTGAATATACGCTTGCTTCAAATAAACTGCCCTTCAACAGTCCAACAAGCCTCACAGACTTGCTACCTCTATAAAAAGGGGCTTTTGCATCGTTTGGGGAGAAAATATACTATCTGCTTAAATAAAAGTAATAGACACAAGAAACTGCACAATGTGTATTTACATCCTTATAGTCAACTTGTCCTAAACTTGTGAACTCTTCGAGACTCGCACGGTATAACACCAAACTATCAAAGGAAAAAAAACAAAAAACAAAAAGAACAAAAAAATCCCTCTCAACATATCTACTAAAACCACTCAAAAGACACAGTACCTCTACATTACACTTACTTTACAATGTGTTGTACTGATGGGAAGGCCAATATTCGATGCAATTACTACAGTGAGGGCAGATGCCAGTTCGATACTGAAGCCGCTGTGGACACAAATAGATCACCTGTCAAGAATGGAACTTAAATTTTGGTAAGTTAGCACTATCCCAAAGTTCACGCAATCTTGCTGTGCTCTACCCGGTGACAAAAACGCCACCAGCATCTTTAGTTTGCTCTAACTCCTGAAATCTGCTTGAAATCAGGCCATGAGATTCCTCTTCTCTTTTCCAGCGTTTGAGGTTTTAAGGTTTTCTGGAAGCCCATTCTTAAAGCTTGCACTTTCCCTTTGAATTTAGTAAGCATCGGTGTTGGCTCCATAAAGACAGAGATAAAAGCCAAGTGCACATAGCTAGTAAGTCTTAGCACACACATCTTTCTCAGAAGTTATTTTGTTAAAAAGAGTCCACTGGAGTTGAACAGATAAATTATGTTTGAGGGCCAGACGATAAGGAAAATCTAAAAGGTTCACACCAAAGAGAGTAACATCGGGAACTTATACAAACTTGGTTACTGTATGTAGTAGCACTGTACAGTATTACGTATCTTAAGAAAATGAGCATTAACCTAGTAAGACCTGCTTTACCAACTTACCTAGAGGGTGTGATTGGTGTCAGATCTTTCCCCATGGTCTGGATAACTCTCCTTCCCCAAACCCATAGACCAATACAGATACCAACACCACCATAGAGCAGAAGCCATATTGGTGTTGCTACTTTCGAGGAAACATCTCCCGTGTCATAAACCAGATACAAAGCAACCAGAGGACCGATGGCATTGCTGAAAGAAAAAAAGAGGGCAGGGATGATTTTTCTGGCAAAACTAAAACTTGGCAAGAATCTATTTGTTAACTGACTTACTAAGTTTTCTAAAGCAAAGCTTTCATTAGAAGCTGGTCTTTCTTTCAAAGGAAATAAACGGAACCCCAACATACACACAGAAGAAAATGAGAGCTCTTCTCAGAGGGGAAACGCCACGCATCTGGCGGCCTGTCTTCCTACCGGCCCACCTAAAGCAAATTTTGGGTTCCAACGAACAGCTGAGAAACCACAGAACTAGGATTAGCCGCCTACAAATTCATTCTAGGGGGCAGCGATTCTATCAAAGAACTGGCTCCCATCTCGATAAAAGGCTTCTCTGTGAAAGATGTGTGTGTTTATCACCTACAGAGACAAACATATTCTTTGCAATCTCTCTGAAGAAGAAATTTTTCTTCCTGTTTTTTTAGGTCAATTAATTGCTATTACCTCACCCTTTCCACATTATTCAGTGTCCCACGGGTGGTAATAAGTACCAAGGCCACAAGCAGAGCCTCATAAAAGGATCAGGCGGCATAAAAATAGCACGAGCAGGGCCAAGAATCATGATCGACTGACCTGACGTCATTGCCACCGTGGGCGAATGACCCAAAGCAGGCCGTGAGGATCTGCAGGAACTGGAAGAGGAGAGACACTTGTGGTCTGTCCTGGTCACACCACTCTTCTAGGGAGCTGGTGCTTCCCTTCCTGTCGCCCAGACCCATCTCGGCCTTGACACTCATGTCGATCTCGGATGCTGAGTGAGTTTCAGACACGGCGTTGCAGTAGCTGGTGTAACTGTCCATTCGAATTCGCTTCTTGCTGTCTCCGTTAGGCCACGTCAGCTTCTCCATCTCTTCACCCTTCTGTTCACCTTCTTTGGCACGGAACGAATCCAGGGGCATGCCACAGATTGCCATGGTATAGGAAGTGTAGCTATTATTGCGCCTCAAGGGTTTGTCGCCGGAGTCTCCCATGCAGTCGCCCACCTTGGCAAGATGTAACTTATGGAGCAACTCTTTGTACAAGCCGGAATCCTTATGCACGGTGTGATACTGGTAGTGGCCGCTGGAGCTTATCTGGTTACTGACAGCTCGACTGAACTGAACTAGGTTCCCGTTAGGTAACTGCACTGCACCTGGCCAAGACCAAAAGGCGACACTCAATGCCAGGAGCGTGACGTCCGAACGCAGAGCCCCGCAGCAGTACTGCTAACAACGGGAAACTCGCCTTGCCCCGCCCGAGGGAGAGTCCACTCACCGTTCATGGTGCCGTCTATGCTGGTTTCCTCTTTCAGGTCCACGCTGGCAAGCCTCGCTCGCTCGGGAGCTTCCTCCAAGTCTCCAAGTTTGAACGAGACCGTTCTCTCCTCCACTGCAGCCCGGAGGGGCCCGGTGGCTGCCGACCCCACCTCCGAAACGGGATTCCTGGTTTCAGTATCACTGAGCGACAACTTTGTTTCTTCGTGGTCTTCTTTCAAGCTATTCTTTTTGTCCATTAAGGGGCTTTCAGAAGGACTACACTTGATTTCTCCTAGAAAAGAAGGATGTTTTTGTTTGGTTCTGACCAAACTAACTTGCTCTACACTTCCCCTTTCCCTCACCTCAAAAAGATACAAAAATCCTTCTCGAAATAAGACCACATGTAAACTTCAGTGAAAATTCAGGATAATTTTCCTGTCTGCTTCATCTGCCGTATCGCTTAATCTCTCACTTGGGAAGAAACCAGCAATACAAATGCAGAACACCCTATTACTAGGGGCTGCAAAGCTTTTCAGTGAAGGGCCAGACGGTAAAATCTTTTAGGCCCTGTGGACTCTGCTATAAATTCTTGTTCTTTACAGAACCCTTCACAAATGTGGAAACCATTCTGAGCCTCCTGCTGACCCCTTCTGAGGGGAAAGCAGCTCAAGCATGGGGCTGAGAGAAAACTGAAAATTCTGACTTCATCTAGCGCACGTTCTTTTTAAAAACTGGCCCCAAATTTCAGTCTGTGAGTTCAAGCAAAATGACACGGCTCAACGCAGGCAACTAAAGGTGACTTGAATGTCCACCTCTAGAAAACAAAGACATGTGCCTTATGGTTCTAGGTCCCATGACCAGGTAGGAACGCTTTCTGCCTTTGTACCAATGCCCAGTCTGTTTCCGTGTTCATTCAGGCATCCCAGTCAAGCTACAAACCAGGATATAGAACATTAGCGAGACCTGTCTCATCTTCTCCCAGACTGAGGGAGAATCAAGGTCACGAAGGCCTGAAGGCCGCCAGACTAGCGCAGGGCCTCTCGGAGGCTCCGGAGCGCAGCTGCATGACGCAGCGCTCTTCTGGTGCCACTGCAGTCTGCGCGGCCCTCCGCTTCTTCAAAGAACAAACTTAAATCACTACCCGAGCAGTTGCAGATGAAAAGGGCAGAAAAAGATCATTTCAAGAGAGTTCAAGTAGTAAGGAAAGGAATACAAGATTTAATTAAGACCTATACTAACCAAAACGGTATGCCATATTTGATTATACTGAAATACTACATACAGTAATGGTCTAAATGATCCCTTCATGACACTTGAAAACGTCTACCTCTGGAATCTGTGCTCCAATTCTGAGAATTAACCAAATCTAAAGTCAGATAATATATTAGCATAGCTCTGAATATCTGAATCTGAAGGCATTAGTTTTGGTAAATGTTTCTTTCCTGTGAAAATATTTCATACCTACCTTTTATTTTTCATTAAGGTATCCTCATCCCTCTCAATTAATGTGGACTACAACTTCTCTGTATTTATCTAGCATGTCACTGGCAAGTGATCAAGGTACAGTAAAAAAAAGAAAAAATAGATTAAGTGCCTAGCTTGTCTGGCGGCCCAAATAAGGACAAGTATGCCTTATGACTAGGTCTCAGGTCATTTTAAGTTAATAAGAACATAGTTTGGACAATAAACCTATATCCGCAAATTTCCATGTAAATTTTCTGGCTTTACCAATCTATCCAAGTAGCGGATTTTTACAGATGGCTAAACAAAAAGAAGCAAGCACAACATTACTAGTTAAAATTTTCTGCTACAATTTGTTACTTACGTTCAATTTTTCTCTTCATCCTGGGACATACAAAGAACCAGACGATAAGGGCACAGAAAACTGCACATCCCACCGAGATGAGGATGGTACCCCACAGAGGAAGTTTGTCAAAGCCCAGCACTAGGAGATAAAATGGTGCATCTTGAAAACCCCAGGGCAACTGCCCCCCTGTAATAACGTGTAAACCCTCCTCTGGGGACTCTGGGGTTCCCCAAGCCAGCCCATCACCCTTTACAGCTGTTGCCAGCCTTAGGTCCACAGGATTTACTGTGTTAGTGGCTATACAAATTTGGGAGAAAAATCCCATGGCATCTGAAATCCACACCGGTCTGGCCCACTTTAATCACCTGCTAGACTGACATCTCCCAAGCTCCTTCACGTTAGGCTTTTTCCTTTCTTTGCTTTAGAAGACAGATTACTACACTGAGGATCTGCAACTAGCTATGAAAAAAAATGGAAGCATTCCACTGCCCAGCCTCCAGATGGGAGCGGCCACACGTTACATTTGCACATAAGATTTTAACGTTAAAAAAGGAAAGTGCCCCAGTCCTCACATTTCTCATACTGATATAATTAGTTCTCTGTGGAAGTTATCACATCCATTACACTAGCAAAATCCTTTAGAGCAAGATTATCTCTTAGAACACATTATCAAACTAAGATACATTTATCTATCAAGGAATAAGAATAGTTCAAAGGGCTGTCTTTCACAAAAAGAAAACAGAGTGGTAATCATACTAACAAGCCACATCTTAAACAGAGACATGCCTACTTCTCACATGGCTAAGGGATCATTAACTAGTTATCTGGTTATCACTTAAACCCCAACAGCCTCCAAGCCACTCGTCTATATTTAACGACAGAAGCAAAGCACTAGACAACACTATTTAAGACTAAAAGATGTTATAATGATCTGTGGTTTATCCAAGAACAGCTTAGTTACTTGTGGTTGTTTTGCTCATTAGGAATTACTTATAAAATGGAAATTCTATTGTTCTTCAAAATGATTAGTATATAAAAATCAGATATAAATTGAGGCCCCTTCAAAACTAAAGTTCTGTAATGACTAAATCTTTCCATTTTAATTCCTGCTATCAATTCTAATCATGGAGTTAGTCACACAAACTAAAATATACATGAAATTTAATCAATCTCTGTATCACAATTTAAATTTGCCTACGTTCCAAGTCAAAAAAGGGAAATGAGACTGGTTTTTCTTGTAAATGATCGACCAAAGGACAGGACAAAAATATCCACATTCCCTTTTCAAAGACGATTGAAAATGCAAGTTTCTAATTTCAATTTCACTGAACTATGAGCTTTGCTGCTACCACATAAAACATCAGTGCTTAGAGCCTCATAGAGACTTTTTTAGTTTAACATGAAGAAGCCAATTTAAAACAGAATGGAAAGGCAGCAGGCAAGCTTTCCTTTGCCTGTAGCATTTGGTAAGGAGTCTGGTATCCCCTAAATAAGATCAATATCCTCATAAAGTTGTCCAATTTCTTTCCTGATTATTCTAATAAAGACATGGTTAAAAATACTTAGCTAACTCCATTTTTTGTCAGTGACTTATTACTTCAGTGAGGTTTACAAAGCAAGTTACAATCCATTAGTCAGAAATGAAATCAATTTGGTGGGCCACAATGAGCATTTTAAAAAGCTAAAAAGAATACTTGCAAATATGAGTGCATAGCACATAGCAAGGTTAAGTAGCTTCAAGATACTATTCCAGTTATCCTTCCCTCTCTCCCCCTCCCTCTCTAAGTATGTGTGTGCCGAGCAGCAATGTACAATGTCTTTCTTCCAGTGTGTCACAACAGTCAAAAGATTGAAAGCCACTGACCTGACGGGTCAAAGGCCATCAAGCCAAATGAACCTAGACAGGAAAACTGACTGATCAAGACATGTACTGTCCTGTCTAACAAGTTACAGGTTATCAATCTTTTTCAATTGCTAAATGAAACACGTATCACAATTTAATCCATGTTTTGCCTTCGTTCCAACATAAAAGTAATCAACATTTCAATCTTTATATTCTCACAAATATTTTTCCTCTTAGCTGCATGAATTCTTCTTCCAAGTGCACTTAGGGCAGGTGTTAAACATCCCAACTCTTCTCATTCAAGCAGATTCAGGGGAGTAAATTTAGAAACAAAAAGGAGCTCCACTTGGGAGAGAAAAATGAGAATATCCAGCAAACCAGTCCTAAATGACTGATTATCGAAGACCAAATATAACTAATGACTCTTCAGTAGTCGAGGTAACATCAATTCCGGTATTTTTAGCATAGATAGGAAAGAGGGAGGGAGAAGATCAAATTATCGGTGGATCCTGTGAAGACTAAAGAGTAAAGGTCTGTAGTGATTTAGAATCTGAGCAGGTCTCTTTGGTTGAAAAACTATCTAGGTTAACTCAGCATACACTAGCCTGCAGCCTTCTGAAATGGGCGCAGGCCAGCCACCTTCTAGGAGATTTCAGCCCTGTAAACAAAAAGGGGTAAATTGGGCATTTAATGCAAGTTTTAGAAACAACTTTAAATTCACATTTAAATATTCTGATATGTACTTACAAGGTGCTCCAGTGTACATGATGGAAAAGAGGTTGATTCCAATTGTGCAGGCATAGAACACTGGCAAAGCTCGCAACCCATTAGGAACTGGATCTGCCTGTAAAATATCATTATCACTAAGATCAAGATCTTAAAAGCTGTAAAAACTTAACCCATTTCCATAGAACCTTATCAAAGGGCAGCTTCAGGAATTAGTTCCAATAACTATCTCTCCAGAGTAGTTTCCAAGGCCAAATGGTCTTCTCCTACATTTGCTCCTGGAAGTTCCCCTACCAAGGCTGATCTCATTTTCTACATCTATCTGAATTTAAGTATGTGTTTGGTTTAATGTTTGGGGGTTGGTTAGGTTTTTGTTGCTGTTATTCTTTTTTTTTTTGGCTTCGTTGCATCTTTGTTGCTTCGCTTGGGTTTTCTCCAGTTGTGTCGAGCGGGGGCTACTCTTTGTTGCGGTGTGCGGGCTTCTCATTGAGGTGGCTTCTCTTGTTGCAGAGCATGGGCTCTAGACATGAGGGTTTCAGGAGTTGTGGCATGCGGGCTCAGTAGTTGTGGCTCACGGGCTCTAGAGCGCAGTCTCAGTAGTTGTGGCGCACAGGCTTAGCTGCTCCGTGGCATGTGGGATCTTCCCGGACCAGGGCTCAAACCCGTGTCCCCTGCATTGGCAGGTGGATTCTTAACCACTGCGCCACCAGGGAAGTCCCTGTTGCTGTTATTCTTAACAAGGCTACCTATTACTAGTGACTGGTGATGTCCTGAATAATCAGCTTCAACCCCCAGGGCTCTAAGGTACCTCATGTCCAGATATAAATCTGAGCACACACCTGAAAATGTACTATATAGGAGAGATCAAGAAACAGACTATGAGATATTAATTTCTTACCTGACTTTATACCTGCAGTGACTTCTTAAAAACAAAACATGTAGTAGAATATACCAGCAACAACCATCTTATCTAGACATTTGATAAATATGCCACAACTAATGATTTACCAAAGTGCTAAGATAAAAATCAGTCGTACACTAGGTCACCTCCTCATTTAACAGACTGTGCCAAGCACTAAAATATGGGAGTGGGGCTTCCCTGGTGGCGCAGTGGTTGAGAATCTGCCTGCCAATGCAGGGGACACGGGTTCGAGCCCTGGTCTGGGAAGATCCCACATGCCACGGAGCAACTGGGCCCGTGAGCCACAATTGCTGAGCCTGCGCGTCTGGAGCCTGTGCTCCGCAACGAGAGGCTGCGATGGTGAGAGGCCCGCGCACCGCGATGAAGAGTGGTCCCCGCTTGCCACAGCTGGAGAAAGCCCTCGCACAGAAACGAAGACTCAACACAGTCATAAATAAATAAATAAATAAATAAATAAATAAATAAATAAACAAACAAACAAACGTGAATTTCTTTAAAAAAAAAAAAAATATGGGAGTGAATGAGACAAAGTTCCTGCTCTCACAGAACTGACATTTACATTCTAGTACAGAATCACGCTATGAAGAAAAAAGAAGGGGAAGGAGGCAGGGATGGAAGGAGGTGCACACTTTTAATTCTTGGGGGGGTGGGGCGGGAGATAGTCCAAAGACCATCAGTGGGGCAAAGACACAAATGTGTTAGGTCAACAAGCCATAAGCCAGGTACACACGCAGGGGTAGAAAAAGAGCAGCCAGAGAGCAGGCTATCTGGAGGGCAGAATATCCCAGAGACATCAGCAAGTACAAAGACCCTGAGGCAAACACTTGAATTGTCTGAGGAACAGCAAAGGAGGCCAGTGTGATTGGAAACAAGAGTTAAAAACAAGAGCACAGATCTGAATACATGGGAAGACTAAACTTTAAAGATATTGTGAGGCCAAAGGTTTAATGCTATCTTGAATCACAATCCAATGGAAAATCTTGGGGAGGAATAGACAAGGAGAAGAATCATAAATACATCAGAAGAGTGAGGTAATGGCTTAAGATCAAGGAAACGGAAAGTAGAGGTGCCATTCCAAATCAGCAGAGATGGGCCCTCAACGAAAACCACTCTGAATATTACCTTCCCTATCCGTAGTTTAAAAGAATGCTACAGGTAGGGAATTGGTCAAAACAAAAATAGCCAATAAAACCTAAGCATCAGGGCTTCCCTGGTGGCGCAGTGGTTAAGAATCCACCTGCCAATGCAGGGGACGCGGGTTCGATCCCTGGTCCGGGAAGATCCCACATGCCACAGAGCAACTAAGCCCGTGAGCCACAACTACTGAGCCTGCGCTCTAGAGCTCACGAGCCACAACTACTGAGCCCGCATGCCATAACTACTGAAGCCTGCACGCCTAGAGTCTGTGCTCCGCAACAAGAGAAGCCACTGCAATGAGAAGCCCGCACACTGCAACGAAGAGTAGCCCCCGCTCACCACAAGTAGAGAAAGCCCACGTGCAGCAACGAAGACCCAACGCAGCCAAAAATTAATTAATTAATTAATTTAAAAAAAAAAAAAAAAAACCTCATCATCTCTGAGTAACTCAACCACGTAGGTCCCACCCCAAGGGTAGTCGGTAAGGTTATGAACCTGAGGTGTATATACATTTTTCTTCTAAGCACTATCTGTGCTTTTAAGAAATTCTCCAAGGAACCTAAGACCACCCCCCGAAATCAAAATCCATAAGGGTTCTAGACATTTGCAGGGGCTTCTCTTTCTCCCTTTTGCTACCTCCGAACTCCTCTTAGCCACTCCCCCAGGAGGTAACCAGGGCTAACATTTTATGGAGTGTTTACCACCATATGACTCACCTAACACTTAAAACTTAGAAGTAAATATCTCATCATCCAGTTATATGGGATGGGAAAGGGGGTCTTCATAACCCACTTTCAACCATAATAGTTCATTTTTTATATATCGGACGTTCCAGTAAACTAAAGAAAAAAGTTCCTGAGTTTGAAAAGATGCCCTAGATATATTTAATGAGATTCCTGACAGAAGGGAGAATGCTGAAAGGCCCACTTTCTTTGACTAGAATTTACACACTCAACAGGAAAGCTCCCTTTCCCCTATTCCTTGTTTACTGTTCCCAATCCTTAACCTCCACTCTGCTTTTTCCTACTAGACTACCCAACACCCTTGGAACATTCAGAAAGTTGAACACTTTTAAAAGCACTTTTAATGTTAATTTCCAAAACAGAATCTTTAGTTGGAAAGTATCTTAATGGTCAAATATTTAGATTTTAACAGCCAAGACCACCAAAGGTTACTAGTGTAAAAATGTTTTTTTGAGATTTAAAATGTAACAGTAGAGCTTCCCTGGTGGCGCAGCGGTTGGGAGTCCGCCTGCTGGTGCGGGGAGCACGGGTTCGGGCCCTGGTCCGGGGGGATCCCACATGCCGCGGAGCAACTAAACACAACTACTGAGCCTGTGTGCCACAACAGCTGAGGCCAGCGTGCCTGGAGCCCGTGCTCCGCGGCGGGAGGGGCCCCCGCGGTGAGAGGCCCGCGCAGGGCAGTGAGGTGTGGCCCCTGCTCACCGCAGCCGGAGAAGAGCCCGCGCGCAACAGGGAGGACCCAACACAGCCAAAATAAAATAAAATAACAAAATAAATTTTTTTTAAAAAATAAATTTAAAAAAATTTTTAAAAAATAAAATAAAATCTAACAGTAACCAGAAATATTCAGCCTCATCACCTAAAAATTCATCTGTTATTGGTAGATTAAACACAAGAGTATGTGCCTGCCTGTGTGTGTGTGCGGATAGATTCTCAAAGTCCATATTGAATAGTTTTAAACACTATTCCAATCATTCCAATCATTTTTTTTAAATATTTATTTATTTATTTTGGCTGTGCCGGATCTTAGTTGCAGCACACAGGATCTTTTAGTTGTGGCATGCGGACTTCTTAGTTGCGACACGCGAACTCTTTAGTTGCAGCACGCATGCGTGATCTAGTTCCCTGACCAGGGATTGAACCCGGGCCCCCTGCATTGGGAGCAGAGAGTCTTACCCACTGGACCACCAGGGAAGGCCTATTCCAATCATTCTTGATCATGTCCATCCTCATACCCCATGAAGAATATATAATTAAGAAGTTAATATATCTAACTAAAGGTCTCTAACTGAGGATAAAAATGCCTGGCATGCATTCCCCAAATGAGAGGTCTGGGCACCTGAAAATCCCACTTTGCACCTGAAAGCATGACCATTCCTCCTCCAGAAAAGAAGTTTATTTTGGCTTGAGACACACAAAGCCTCTCCAGAATCCGAACAATCTGTCTCTCAATAATCCACAAAGACCCAGTGTAAACCCTTATGAGCACAAATCCGTAACAGGGGATCCTAGCAATTCTCCTGCTTCTCTGGTAAGGAGCAAGCTATACGGCTCTAAAAATACGAAGAGCTCTGATCCCTGACTACTACTAAGCTTCAAATGGAAGCATCACATTATCATATTCTACAGCTGTGGGGAGTAGGAGGGTAGGTGCTATTCATTACCTGCTTGCTAAATAAGACAATGCCAAACTTTGAGTCCGTTAATATCAACGAACTGTTTACTCTCAAATTATACCAAGCTATAGAGGTTTCAAGTTTTCAAAGTATTACACTGCTATCTTTTGCCAGACTCAGGCCATGGTAAATAGTGATTAGTGAGTCACTTTACCAGTTATTGAATTTCTATAGAAAAGTACATATCCTTCCCTAGAGAAGCTTAGAACTAGACCAAACAAATGGCTCTGAATACATTCTTACCCCTTGGGATTAAGCTACCTATCTCCCTTCACTCAGATTTCTTCAGTTTAGAAAAATTTTTAAGAACTTACAATGGACCGTTAAGAGCCATTCACCTCAGGAAAAGGACAACTTTGTTTCCTGAGAAAAATGCATTTATTCTTACTGTAACTCAGTCCAACGACAACATCCCTTGTTGTCTACATTTATTTTGGAGCCAGCATCAGACTTCTTGATAAAAAAAAATGCTATCAGGTCCCTCAAAAGGGATTTTCAAATGGACAGGAAATTAAATGGCTGTCTGGAATTTTTTTTTTTTTTTTTTTTTTGCCAAGAGAAACAAAACAAAATTACCTTTACTGGTTCCTTTTTACCTATTCTGAGCTATTAGAGTCAAGTCACTGTGAGAGGTAGGGTGTCCACCATGAAGCTTACAAGCTGGTTTCAATAATCAACACTCTAGAAATAACTATGTAGGGACCCAAACTATTCCACTTTAACTGGCAGCTACGAAAAAGTCACCCAGGACATTGTGATTTGTTGAACCCTAAGCTTACAATTCAGACTGGCCTGCATATGATGGTGATTTAAAGTAGTAATCCGCATGCAGCTAAACAAAGCCACTCCAAATACATTTCCTTAATTTTTTCTTTCAGTCTCTCCAATTTCTTGGCACACTATAGTGTTCAATTTTTCCTTCCCAAATGCCTTCTTGGGTATTGAAAATTGCTTCTTTCAGAAAATTCAACATACGACAAGAGGTATACAAAACAAAGAATTTTTCTAACTTTCCAAGGCCACACTCCTACACACCGATCACATTTGCAAAAATGCTATCGGTTTGAATACCATTGGGTGTGACTTATTACAGGTCATGGGGGGAGAGAAAGATTACCTTACGAAGGATGAATGCACGAACAAGGAAGAATAAAATTCCAGACATAATACCAGAAAGCAGCGGTGAGACGAACCAAGACATCACTGGAATAGAACACATTAAGAAAAAAATGTCAACTAATGGAAATCAGGAACCAAAACACACTTTAAATTTTAGTCCTCTCTTCTCAAAACTTTAGTCCGTCCCTCCAATTTTACACCATATTCTCCCATACACAACACCATGGTAACACGACAAGAAGAAAAGAATAAAAAGCCATTTAGAATTAAACATACCAATTTTTATCAGTTCTGACCACTTGACCCCCTCCTGCCCCTTCGCCACCAGGGAGAAACCAATGGTTGCACCAACGATACAATGGGTTCCAGAAATGGGAAGCTTCAAAAACGAAGCCACTAGTTGCCACACGGCAGAACCTGAAACACATCAAGTTTTATTAAGTACGTGACAAAATTCCATTATGTACGAAGTGCATATTACTGAATCTGAATCAAGGCAGAGCACAAGAATGGGACTACCCATGATAAGAATCTCCTCACCCACCACTATTAGGACGATACGAATAAAAAACTTACCAAACATCGCACTGACAGAGCCGGCCATCAGCAGCTCTTGGGTCGAGTTGTACATCTCCACGTCAATCAAGCCCTTCCTGATGGTTTCGCTCACTTTGGCCCCCAGCAGGACGGAGCCCACTGTCTCAAAGATACTAGCTAGGATGCAGGCTTGCTTCAGGGTCACTACACCTGATCCCACGGCTGTACCAAATGAATTTGCTACATCATTGGCTCCCACGGAGAACGCCAGGACAAATGCAATAATGAAGCCCAGGATGAGCATCCATAGGTAGTCCACCAACGGACCAGAAGCGGCAGTAGCAGCAATAGTAGTGGCAATCAGCGTTGCCATGGTAGATGCCATTCTCTAGAGTAGTGGTTCTTTAATTAATCAGAGAATTACTGAGCGGTTTTCGAGATGTGTAAACAGAATATGAGGTATCAAAAATGCTATAATAAATAATATATATTATATAAAATTAAATACTGTAAACTACGGCACAGAAACCGAGCTGGGGAGTTACTGCTATACGCTGCGTATGGGCATCTGTTGTCTGGGGTTTCTTTGGCTCTGGAGGGCTAGAAGCACGGAGCAGAATTCCATGGCGGAGAAGAGAAAGGACGCAAGTTCATCCTGGAACGGGGAGTGGATAACAATAGCAGCGCGCTCTTGCGGTCCCGCCACCCCGCGACGGCCCACCGGGACTCGGGGCCCCGGCCTTGCCCGCCGCCCGCGATCCGCTGTCCCGCGCCCCAAGCAGGACGCGCCGGGCGGCGGGCACGTGGCGCCGGGGACCACCTCGGCCCGCGCGCGCCCAGCCCGGCCCCCGCGCCGCCGGCCCGCGCGCGCCCTCCCCGCGAAAACCGGAAAAGGGCCGTTCCCGCGCGCGCCTCCCGGGGACCGCCAAAAAGGCCCGCGGGCGGGCGGACGGGGTGGCATGGGGCGGGGTGGGGGAGGGAGGCGGGGAGAACCGAAAGCAGAACCCCACCGCGCCGCCGGCCCCGGCCCAGCCGGCCAGCCCCCACGCCGCCGCGTCCGCGCCGGGCCCCGAGGAGAAGAAAGAGCCTTTCCAAGGTGGCGCCGCCACTCACCAAAGAAAACGAGGGGCCGAGTGGGAGACGAGGTCCAGGCTGCGGCGGCGGGCTAGGGCCACGGACGCACGCACCTGCTGTCGGCGAGCACACGGCCTGGGGCGGAGGCTCTAGGGATGGCTCGGCGGGGCTGGCGACCCACCCAGGAAGCAGCCGCGGACGCCTCAGCAGCCGAGAAGGAAAAAGCACTCAGCGCGCGCCGGCAGCCATCACTCCAGCAGCGCACCCCACCGGCCTCTACTTATAGCCGGCGCCGCGCACCGCGTGACCGGCCGCGCCTCGCACCGCCCAGGAGCCCCGCCCCCGGGCTGACGCAGCCCCAGCCAACCCGGAGGGCCGGCCGGATGAGCCCGACCGCGGCGATCATTGGCCCGCCCAGCGCCGGCGGCCACGCCCCCAGCGGGGAGCCTGTCCACGTGGGGAGGGCCAGCCCCCTCTCTGCGGCCTTGCCCTGGCGTCCTGGCACCTTCTGGCCGCGCCTGCTGGTTAGCGGCCGAGGCCGCGGGGCGCCCTCACCCTGCCGCTGGAGGTCGTCAAGCGGGGATTGTAGAGGCCGCGACCAAGGTCATAGTTCCTCCCGCGCGAGCCCAGTTTTAAGGAGCTGGCCGCGCCTCAAGCCGCACTTTCAGCGCACTTGTGACCTGCCGCATCCGGAGGCCACACCTGGCCGAGTTCCCTCCCTCCCGTCCTCCCGGTGACGCTGCAGGAGAGCTCGCGCCCCGGGGCTCCCAATCCAGTCCCGGCACGTTGTCGCACCTGTGACTTGCCCTTGGCCAGACAGGCACTGTCCCTCGCCGGGGGAGGGAAAGGGCTCACGTGGTCGCTTTACTCCCGCAGTCATGCACTTGGGTGAAAACAGACTGAGCAGTCACGAGAACCAGGTTGTCTCCCAGTTATGGCGCAGAGCCCCAGGACGGCTGCGAGTCATCAGTTTCCCCGCGGCAGACCTGCGTTTTCTGCGCCGCAGCTGTGGCGCGTGGGGAACGACGCTGCTCTGGATTCAAATCCTGAGTCCTGCTTGCTGCAGTGTGTCACCTTGAGCGACTTCCAGATCTCTCTGACTGCGTTCTCAGGAATGTAAATTGTTAACAATCCCTACCTACCTGGTAGCGGGGATTAAGTGAGTTAACGTGTGTGAATGTGACTAGAACTCAGTAGTTCAGTGAATGCCAATTTCCATCTTGCTCTTTCCGTGAATATTCCTGTTTTAGAATGTAGAAAAGGTTGTAAGGGTGTTCTCTTTGCATCCCGGAAGCTTTCCTATTTTGGGATAGATTGATTTCTGGCCCCCCTACACGGTATATAATGTAGTTTTGACATTAGTAAGATTTGCTCTGCACATTTAGGGGCATTTCACTCTTTGGCTTAAGTTCAAGACGAACCAATCATGCCAAGGGAGATTAAGGTCATCGTCTCTTGTCAGGGTTGTAGTGAGATTAAAGAATTCCCAACAGAAATATTTACCAGGCTTAGAATGTTCTGGAGCCCTCCCCGCCGTTTGCCATCTCTAGCAGCTGGGCACTGAATAGCAGGAACGAAGACGTTGTAAATCATTGCTATGTCCGGGTCATCTATAGAGGGTTAAACTCTACCGGAGTATCCTCTGACCTGCCTAGAAAATCTGGTGGAGTTATATGAGTAACTTACAAAGCTCTAAGTCCCAAGGTCATGTCCAAAAAAAAGAAAATGCATGTCCGGGAGCACTGACCCTGGGGTGCAAATCTGATGTAATTCTGACATCTTAAATTGTACTCCTCCCTCCACCTTTACTTCATTTCCAGGTTATGAAAAAAAAATAAAGGACTGGTCTGTTAAAGGTCCTTAGTGTTCTGCCATTGAAAACAATAATTTTCAAAGCAGTTATTAAGGCAATTGCCTGGAACTTTTCCCAGTACGTGTTTTTTTTCATTCTGTCTGTTCTGTCTACTTTTGCTGGTCTGTGGTACTAGCTCTTTAAGTTGGCAAACACTTGCTGGACAGTGTCTGTCGAAGGCCGTGGGGCAGCCATGGTGCATATCTGTCAAGGCAAGGGCACAGTCCAGGCCTCCTGGGGTGGGTTTGAGGAGAGTGCTGGGGCAGAGATTCAGGAAATTCCCCTTGCGACACACATGAATGCTGTGAACATCTTCAGGCTCTAGAAGGGTTCTACCCTTTCTCCTTAGGACGACACTCAGAGTGAACTGGGCTGTAAAGGGACGTGGGGGGTTGCGTTGCGTCCTGGCCGCCTCACCTGGGGAGAGAGGATCAGTGGGGTACAGCCCTTAGAGACCTGGACTTACCATGGTTGGGACGCCTCATCCTCCCATTGGGGAGGAGAGCTAGGGCTCTGCCTATGGAGAGAAGTTACAGTGCCTTGGAAATGGAAAAAGATGGAAAAAATGAGGACCACCAATTCACACACAAATGGCGCTGGTTCTGACCTTACGGCTGAACACAGGAAAGAAGGCAGAGATCCCAAAGATGCTGTTTCTCTGTTAGAATTAAGGTGTTGGACACACTCTCTTGGACCCTAGCGAAGCCAGTTGGTCTAGTGGTTAAACGTATGGACAATAAAGCTGAACTGCCTGCTCTGCTACTCACTAGTCACATGACCATGGGCAAGTACCTTCTATGCCTCAGTTTCCTCTTATCTGTAAAGGGGAGAGGTTAAGAGTTGCTACTTCCTAGGGCTGTTGTGAGGACTCAATCAATGTACGTAAAGTCCTTTGAAAGGATGTCTACTCCGCGGCTGGTGTGATCTCGGCGCTCTTACTGAATTCAGTATCTAGCTGAAGGCCTACTGTGCAGAGCTCATGTTTAAAAGGAACTGTGTGTCACATGTCAGAGTTGCCATCCAGGCCAAGCTCTTTCAGACTTCTCCCATTGCTGATAAAGAATAGGGGGCCACGAGAAACTGGGGCCCACTGCCGGGGCCCTGGCGGGGTGGGATGGGGTATAGTGTGTGCCTCAGGGCACATGAGTGGGCTTGCTGACCTAGGAGTGAGAGGCCTGGCCTGGCTCAGACCCTGACTGCCCCCAGGATCTTTGGTGAGTCCCTGCCACAGAGCCCGGGAGCTTAAGGGTCCCTTACCCACCCTCACCTCAAAGAGAATCGAACAGGGAATTCCCTGGCAGTCCAGTAGTTAGGATTCTGTGCTCTCACTGCCGAGGACCCAGGTTCGATCCCTGGTCGGGGAGCTAAGATCCCACAAGCCAGGCAGTGCAGCCAAAAAATTAAAAAAGAATTGAACAAGACAGCCTGCCGTGTGCCGCTGAACACCAACCTGGGCACTGTGGGTTTGGAGTTTTCTTGGAGATGCTTCCATCTCTCACTGACTCCATGGGTGGAGTTAAATTGTAGAGAGCTGGGAAAGCTGACCCACCAGCCCCTCCAGACCTGCAGAAGCATGGACAAAAGGAAGAGGCAGTACCACTTCTGCACTTTCTGAGCTCGGAGACCCTTGCAGTCAGAGAAATGCATCTGAGGTCACCATTCACTGAGCAGGAAGGAAGCATCCTGGAAAGGGTCTGCTTGGAGGAGGGGGCACTGCAGTGGGGAACGGAAACGTTGTGGAGCCAGACCGGGATCCAAGGCAGTTTCAGAGGCCATCCATTCGGACTTGGATGGGAGATGGGAGAGGAACATTCAGGGAGAAGAAGGTGGGAGCCTTTGAGTAAAGGAAAACCACCTCTTCTCTACCCACCACTCCCCTCCGCTTGACTGCAGTCACAAATGAATGAAGTAGTGGTAATATCTACCATGTTTACTCTGCGCCAGACACTGTTTCAGATGCTCTACATGCATTAGCTCACGTGATGCTCTAATAAACCTCTCTTGACGTACTTTTACCTTATTTTACAGACGAAGAAACTGAGGCACAGAGAATGAAGCAACAGTTAAACCAGTGAAGAACCCCACAAACTTCGAGTCTGTAAGTGCTTTTTCCCTGGCTGTCAGTAAGTGCAGAGGCAAATAGGATGCCCTTAGGTGGTAACTCTTCTTTGCACTTAACCCGTTTACTTCCCCCTTCTTTCCTCTTTATTTTTGTTAACTCTGTTGCTTTTACAGCCTGTATTTTAAGCCTCTTCCAACCCTGTCAGAATAGAAAAGGGCATTTCTAGGAGACCTGACTTCAAGATTACCCTCCCTTTCTCCAGAGTAAGAAGAGGCAGGAAGTCAGAGCACATGTTCTTCCCAAAAAGAAAGTTGATGCAATGGCCTGACCATGTCTTAGAGTTGCTGAAAACTCTGTTCTCTTCAGACTTCTCAAGAAAGGAAACGTGGGGGAGTTCCCTGGTGGCCTAGTTGTTCGGATTCTGGGCTTTCACTGCTGTGGCCTGGGTGCAATCCCTGATCGGGTAACTGAGATCTCATGCAAGCTGCGTGGCGCAGCCAAAAAAAAGAAAGGAGAGAAAAGAAAGAAAGGGAACCTGTCTTGTACCCAGCTGTAGTCAATGCCTACAGAAATAGGTTCAAAATAACGATTCAAGTAAGGACCACACATCACCATCCCACCACCACACTCCCACCTGCTCTGGATGTGGCTGGCTTCCATCATCAAATATTTCCTCACTCCCCATCAAACAGGACTGGCCACCCAGTATCCGTGGCTCTGCCCCCACAAGGTCCAGGGACAGTTCCGGAGAGAGAGGGAATGTAGGGGAGGGACGCTTTCAAGCACCCACACAGCCAAGCTCTGATGTGGAGAGCTGCCTCAGGCCAGCATCCCACAGCCATAAAGAGCTGGATTTTGTTTGTGCCAGACAAACGGGTCAGTCTGTTCTTCTGCCAACACAAGGGGTGGGGGACTAGCCCACCCACTCTAGACTTTATGTGCCTCCTTCCGACTGCTCATCCCTGGTCTCTTCCCTTTGGTTTTGAGTTCACACACTTGGGCGTGATGTGGCGTAGGACCCAGACAGAGGGGGCAGCACCGAAGACCCAACGCAGCCAAAAAAAAAAAACCAAAACGAAACAAAAAAAGAAAGAATTCATATTTATCAGATTTGCATTCTGACTATTTAGTTCACAAACTGTGGTCACTAAAAAAACGATCAAGCCCGTTGTTCCTGGGCACTTCTTCAGAAAGGCCTCTCCGGAGACCTCAACCAGGACTCCATTTTCCCCAAGGCCCAACTTTCTCAGCTCTTACCAGGGAAGCACGGAAGAAAGGCAGCTCGCTGGCAACTCAGGAACCGTGTGTGATGACACTCCTGTGGCAGAAGGGACAAGGGGTCAGCTCGCCGTCCCCGTGCCCCTGGACACTTGGCTTTAGGCCGAGAAAGTGAGTGGGCAGCAGGATGTGAGTCATCCACACGGCCCTCCCACGGGCTGGGTAGAGGGTAATGGCCTCAGGCACTCCATTGCTTTCCCAGCTCTTCATTCTTTCACTCGTTGAACGAAAGTCTGGTATGGATCTGGCAGAGCAACAAGATTGACCAGCCCTCGCCCTCACAAAACACCAACTCCTTACACCCAGAATTTCACACCGAGGACCAGCCCTGAGCACAACAGCCAAGAAGGCAAAGTCAACCTTCCACCCTCCTCAGACCTGCCACTCCTGTTCCGGCCCACACAGTTCATCATCCAGGTCACTCTGATTCATCGTTCTTCTCTCAGCAAACATTTCCAGAGCACAGGAGGCTGCCCCCTGCTCTCCATGGGCGTCCCCCCAGCTGGCTCAGGGTCCCTCACTCATCTGATCCCCTCAGCAAGAGAAAGCTCTCCAAGAAGAGCCCTCCAGGGCTCAGTGGGTAAAGCTGGAGAAAAAGCTGTCTGTTAGGGGAGCGACCGGCCCCCGCAGGCCCAGAAATTCAGATGTCTGGGGGCTCGGAGGGGCTTCAGCTGTTGGGAACTGCCTCACGGGAGACTGAGGTTCTAACAGAGCCCAGTTTCTTCATTTTCAGTGGGGAAATCCATTTCCAATTTCCCTCTTGCCCTCTGCCTAGAGCCTTGCTCCTGCAAGTGTGGTCTGCAGAGCAGCAACAAGGGAGCTGGCAGAACCCCAGGCCCACCCTAGACCTGCAGAATCAGAATCTGCATTTTAAAAAATGTGTTATTGAAGTATAGTTGATTTACAACATTGTGTTGATTTCTGCTGCTGAACAGCAAAGTGATTCATTTATACATACACATACATTTTTCATATTCTTTTCTATTATGGTTTATCACAAGTTATTGAATATAGTTCCCTGTGCTATACAGAAGGACCCTGTTGTTTATCCATCCTATATAATAGATTGCATCTATTAATCCCAAACTCCCAATCCTCCTCCCACCCCGCTTGGCAACCACAAGTCTGTTCTCTATGTAGAATCTGCACTTTTTTTTTTTTTTAATTTATTTATTTTTGGCTGTGTTGGGTCTTCGTTTCTGTGCGAGGGCTTTCTCTAGTTGCGGCAAGCGGGGGCCACTCTTCATCGTGGTGCACGGGCCTCTCACTGTCGCGGCCTCTCGTTGCAGAGCACAGGCTCCAGACGCGCAGGCTCAGTAGTTGTGGCGCACGGGCCTAGTTGCTCCGCGGCATGTGGGATCTTCCCAGACCAGGGCTCGAACCCGTGTCCCCTGCATTGGCAGGCAGATTCTCAACTACTGCGCCACCAGAGAAGCCCGAATCTGCATTTTTAACAAGGTCCACATGGGACTCATAGGCACGTTACAGTTTGAGAAGCAATTACAAGAAGAATAATGATTCTTGTTATCTGGAAAGTTTAGAAACAATACGTTAATATCTTCTTTTTCAGTCGGATGTTGAAAAGCCACCACTATTTTCTGTTTTAAATCTGATCTTCCTGAGCAAGCAGTCCGAGCATTTTAGCTAAGGGGTAGTTCAGCACCTAGGCTGACTATCTACGATGAGAATCCTGCTCTACCATTTCCCTGCTATGACCTTAGGCAAATTACCTCACTTCCCTGTGCCTCACATTCCTCCTTTGTAAAGTGGAGATAATAGGGTTGTTATAAGGATTAAATAAGTAAAGTGCTTGGCTCATACCTGGCATTTAGCGAGCACTCAATACACTTGGATACTAATTGGATTTGGGTGTCCCCCAATTTTCTATATACTGCACTTACCATCTGTTAAGATGAAATGCTTCTGGAGTTGGTGGTCTCATCCACTATGCACAGATGCTTCCCAGTTTTCTTTTTTTTTTTTAAAATTTATTTATTTATTTATTTATTTATTTATTTTGGCTGCACTGGGTCTTCGTCGCGGCTCGCGGGATCTTCATTGCAGCCTGCAGGATCTTTTAGTTGCAGCCTGCGGACTCAGTTGCGGCATGCATGTGGAATCTAGTTCCCCGACCAGGGATCGAACCTGGTACCCCTGCATCAGGAGCACGGAGTCTTACCCATTGGACCACCAGGAAAGTCCCTGCTTCCCAGTTTTCTTTTCTAAAAGTGACTTTATTCCTGGGGGCAACCTACTGTTACCCCCGAATAGATTCATTTCAGGACTGTCCATTTAATTTATTCCATACCCGCCATCTGCAGGGAATTGAACTTTTTCACTGTGACCTTGGATAATGCCTCTGACGATGATTTCTGAAAACCTTGAATATTTGTGTAGGGCTCTTACCCTCCAGGTACCTTCAAAAGCGTTGTTTCATCTTCACAACTGTGTGATGTAGGCAGAACAAGTATTATTACCCTGCTGTACAGGGAAATGAGAATCTGAGAGCCCATGGCCACACGGTAAGTGGCGGAGCAGGGCCTGGAATGCTGTCTGGTACAGGATGCCCTGGCAGGCCTTGGATGAATGACTCAAAACCCAGTGTTCTTCCCACCACCCAGGGTTGCCTCCAATGTAAACCAGAGGAGCGACTTTCAAGGGTGAGGCTTTCAGGCCAGATAAGGGAGAGAGAGCAAAAGGAGAGACCTCAATTTCAAATACTCTGTTCCATTGTCCCCATAAGAATTCATATTTGGACTTCCCTGGTGGTGCAGTGGTTAAGAATCCACCTGCCAATGCAGGGGACACGGGTTCTATCCCTGGTCCAGGAAGATCCCACATGCCGCGGAGCAAGTAACCCCGTGCACCACAACTACTGAAGCCTGCACGCCACAACTACTGAAGCCCATGTGCCACAACTACTGAAGCCCGCGTGCCTAGAGCCCGTGCTCCGCAACAAGAGAAGCCACCGCAGTGAGAAGCCCGCGCACCACAACGAAGAGTAGCCCCAGCTCGCCGCAACTAGAGAAAGCCCCCACGTAGCAATGAAGACCCAACGCAGCTAAAAAAAAAGAATTCATATTCGTATTTATCAGATTTGCATTCTGACTATTTAGTTCACAAACTGTGGTCACTAAAAAAACGATCAAGCTAAATAATACGGGCAGATGTTAAAAACTACACCATACACCATACATGGTGGGAGTGTAAATTGGTGCAGCCACTATGGAGAACAGTATGGAGGTTCCTTAACAAACTAAAAATAGAGCTACCGTATGATCCAGCAATCCCACTCCTAGGCATATATCCAGAGAAAACCATGGTTCGAAAGGATACATGCACCCCAATGTTCATTGAAGCACTGTTTACAACAGCCAAGACATGGAAGCAGCTTAAATGTCCATGACAGATGAATAGATAAAGAAGATGTGGTACATGTATACAATAGGATATTACTCAGCCACTAAAAAGAATGAAATAATGCCATTTGCAGCAACATGGATACCTGAGATTATCATACTAAGAGAAGTCAGACAGAGAAAGACAGATATATGATTTCACTTATATTCGGAATCTAAAAAAGAAAAAGTGGTACAAATAAACTTATTTACAAAACAGAAACAGACTCACAGACTTAGAGATGAACTTATGGTTACCAAGGGGGAAGGATGGGGTGAAGGGATAGATTGGGAGGTTGGGATTGACATACACACATTGCTATATTTAAAATAGATAACCAACAAGGACCTACTGTATAGCACAGGGAACTCTACTCAATATTCTGTAATAACCTAAATGGGAAAAGAACTTGAAAAAGAATAGATACACATATATGTATAACTGAATCACTTTGCTGTACCAATACAACATTGTTAATAGACTATATTTCAATATAAAATAAATTTTTTTTAATTTTTAAAAATTAAATTAAAAAAATATACACCATACAGAAGTTTCAAGTTAAAAGTGCCCCTACTTAGAACCCCAATTTTCTAATCTAACCCCCAAAATAACTGCTATTAACAGTTCCTTGTGAACTCATGACATCATTTAATATAATTAAATATGTACAGATTTTTGTATGTCAATCATACTTCAACAAAGTGGTTTCTTAAAAAATTCCTGTGATACACACATAGAAAGTATTTATGTTTTTCTATAATACAAAATACATACCGGGCTTCCCTGGTGGCGCAGTGGTTGAGAGTCTGCCTGCCAAAGCAGGGGATACGGGTTCGAGCCCTGGTCTGGGAAGATCCCACGTGCCGCCGAGCGACTAGGCCCGTGAGCCACAGCTACTGAGCCTGCGTGTCTGGAGCCTGTGCTCCGCAACAAGAGAGGCCGTGATAATGAGAGGCCCGCGCACGGCGATGAAGAGTGGCCCCCGCTCGCCACAACTAGAGAAAGCCCTCGCACAGAAACAAAGACCCAACACAGCCAAAAATAAAAAATAAATAAAATAAATAAATTAATTTAAAAAAAAAAAACAAACCCATTTAAAAAAAAAAAATACATACCATGTTTCTTTTTTTAATCAAGTGAAATCCTACCACGCAGTTATACAACTGGTTGTTTTCACTTAACATTTTTAGATACCTTTGCATGTAGAGCTCCCTGATTCTTTTCTCTTAAAATCTGCATAATAGTCCATCATAAGGTGTATGTGTCCGTGCATGTGTGTCCTAGCATGAGTGGCGTAGCTGGATCATAGGCTATGTGAATGTTCTCATTTATAGGGTATTGCCAAATGACGAGTTAGGTGCCCACCTGTAAGCCTATAAGAGAAAATGCCAGTTTCAAGGCTCAGGATGTTTTAGATCTCCTTCAGGTCACACGTGGTCAGTGGCCTAATGGCCCACCTACGTCTCCTTCATCAATATCAACCTCCCTCTTTAGCATCTCTGAACTCTCTGTCAGAATGAGACCTTTTTTGGGGGGATTGGGGGGGGCGGTTCCCAGTGCACATAGAAGTTATATTTACGCTATACTGTAGTCCATTAAGTGTGCCATAGCACTGTGTCTAAAAAACAATGTACATACTTTAATTTAAAAAATACTTTATTGCTAAAAAATTCTAACCATCATCTGACCCTTCAGCAAGTCATAATCTTTTTGCTGGTAGAGGGCCTTGCCTTGATGTTGGGGGCTGCTGACTGATCAGCGTGGTGGCTAC
The DNA here is from genome assembly GCF_028021215.1 of Eschrichtius robustus. Taxonomy (NCBI): domain Eukaryota; kingdom Metazoa; phylum Chordata; class Mammalia; order Artiodactyla; family Eschrichtiidae; genus Eschrichtius; species Eschrichtius robustus. Next base: position 83,789,030 of record NC_090838.1, read on the forward strand.
TGAAGGTTGGGGTCGCCGTGGCAGTTTCTTAAAATAAGAAGACAATGAAGTTGGCCTCATCAATCAACTCTTCTGTTCAAGAACAGTTTCTCTGTAGCGTGCCGTACTGTTCGATAACATTTTACCCACAGTCAGAACTTCTTTCAGAATGAGACCTTTGGACCCTCATCCCCAGCAGTAGGCTTTTTTTTTTTCTCCTTCCAGCTCTTTACTTGTCCTTCCTGCACAAATCTGTCTTCCCCTTCACACAGTGCCTCGCAGTGTAGACCAAGACCACTCTCCTTCCTCCGTCCGTCTTCCCTTCCTGCCCTGCACTCTCTAGAGCAGCCTTCCCAGCCCAGCTGTGGTCATGCACCTCCTTCCCCCCTGGGGGTGTATGTTTGCTTTTCCAGTGAGGTCATCCTGGAAGTCACCTCCTTGCTTGTTGATGTTCCTATATCCACAGGGCCTGTTGGCCTGGTGCTCGTTAGGGGGCCAGCGTGGGTAACCAGATCCTGAAGAGACACGCTCTGCCACTGAGAGGACTTTAAATCTGTAGTTACTCGCCACCTCAGCAAAGGCTGGCTGAGAACTTGCTGCCAAGAACTCTGATGATTAACCCCGGCCTCACCCCGCCCCCACTTCCTCGTGGTTACCCACTTCTACTTCCTGTCTGTCTGCTTGTGCCTGGGGAGCCTAAAACGGGGGCCAATCAGAGGGCTTCACGGACGTTTCCAACCCTCTGGACAACAGCTACCAGTTCTAATGGGGGCCTCTGCTAGAGAAAGGAGAGTGGAATCCAGGGCAAGAGGGAAAAGGAATTGATGCTGGTGCTCTGGGTCCCAATGCTGAGCTGAGAACACCCTCGCCTGTCCCCAAAAGTGCCTCCCCTGGCCAGCCACCCGACTTCCCTCTGCTGCCCTAGCCCAAAAGTGAGGAGCACAGACAGTGGGGGGACCCAGGAGCGGGCCCGAGATGAGGGGTGAGGGCGTGCAGCCTGTTGTGAAATCCAAGCTTAGCATCTCCATCCACCGCCTCCACCACGTCTGAGCCCTTTCTTCATTTTATCATCTCTCCGTAGCAGATTCAGTACTTTTCTCACCACTATCTCCTTCTGCCTTCAAACTTCCAGGAATCTCCTTTTGTTCTTACTGTCACTGAAACCAAGCAGGACCCTACGGGGCCCTCCCAGATACAAAAGCCCCTCCGTGTCCCCCCTTTCTTGTTTGTAGAAAAAGGCTTTAGTCTCCTAGAACTTCCCTGAGTTCCAGAGCAGGAACAAGGAGTTACTCAGCAGGGAAGTGAGGGAATGCAGAAACAAAGGAAAAGCAGTTAAACAAGAAAAGTAATGACAATAGTTCAGCGAAAAAACAGAGTCCTGGTTCTATATCCCAGTCCTAGCCCTACATCCCAGAGTCTTCAAGGGATATACATCACAATGTGACACTATCTTAAAGTTTTCTGCCCCAACTAAGACCTCCACCGCCACAACCCCACCCCCCACCCCGCTCCCCCTGCCACCCGGGTACTGGCGCCCTGCAGATGAATGCTGTACCTTCCTTCACCACAACCTGGTGTCGGTATCGGTGACATCACTTGTATCTACCACGCGCTCCTTGAGATGAGGAGCCTCTTCTCCACCCGTGGCTGTCTCTCTCTGAAATACATGGCCGTCTTCTCCACACCTGCCAAAACCTCTGCCACTCCCTGGCTCCAAACCCCAGCCTTTGCTCTGCTCTGATTTTCCTGAATCCTCTGCACTTGATGATGTCAGTGGACCTCTTTCTTAAGGTTGTCCTCTCTGCTGACATCTGTGTGCTCTCCCTTTCCGATTCCACGCCCGTCTTCTTCCCCAATGCCTCTCTCTCTCTCTTCCCTTTTTTTTCCTCCCCCCACCCCCCACCTCCACATCTCCCTTGGGATTCTTGCTCTAATCCACTGCCGCCCTAAATCACCACCTCCATCTCTGGGTCCACAGTTCTAAATGCCTGCTACCTATTTCATCCATCAAATGTAACACATTTCAACCAAAATTTCTCAACTTCTCGCCCCACCCCAGGCAGCTGCCTTCTCACGACTTCCCCATCTCCATGATTCAAGAGCTTTGTCTCTGTGCTGCTCTGAAGCTTCAAGCTTAGTGTCCTTGGATCCTTCAGCTTCCACACTGCCCAGTCTTTACATCCTTCAAACTTCCTCCCAAATTGGTACCTCTTTCCGGCTCCCACCCCCATCCGTGCCCCTGCTACCTTCCCTGGATTGTTCTGTGCCTTCCTCATTGCTCCCTTATGCAAACACCTCAGAGGTGCCCCCTGCTGCGTGTGGAATGAAGCCCAGCCAGGTGAAACTTCTCCAGGCGGTCCCCTCCTGGCCTTCCCCTTCCTGGAACATTCCTCCCTAGCCTCCATCCCAACATTCCTCTTCCGGGGAGGCTCAGTGTGCAACTCACCTCTGTACATTCCTCTATCATGACCTCCGTGGGAGATCTCTCGTCTAAACTCCAAAAATAGGATGTCTGTCCCACACACTGGGTCTGGCACGCTCAGTCCTCTTGGCCTGTATGTTTGTCTTATTTTCCCAGCCATGTCAGAAGCTCCTGGAGCATCTTTGTGTTTCTTAGGGTGGGGTTGGTAAATTCATAAGCTCAGGGGCGAGACAAGGAAGGCAAATACAGGAGGCAGAGAGGGGACAAGGGAGATGTGTAATAGAGTGAGAGGGCCTGTGTGGGCCAAACAGAAGCCATCTGCAGGGGGGATGGCCCTGTGGGCCACCAGTTTGAGACCCTCACCCAGGTGCCTTGCCCTGGCCAGCTAGTCCGTGAGTATGTCTTTGATGCCCCAGAGGCAGCAGTCGGTGCCTCAGCATCTAGCAGAGGGAAGAGGGGCAGGGTGACCTGATTTCCTTGGCCCTGAGTGGAAGGAGCCACCGGCCTCAGCACCCCAGAGGTGTCACCTCCCCTTCTCACCCACCCAGCTGTGCCGCACCTGATGTCAGGTGCTACCCTTTGGCTCGAGCTTCCTGTGAGGTGTAACCAGCACGAGCTTTTCTCACTCACAGACTAAAGAAAGGGTGGCATGCCCCTCCCGCTCATGACCCAGTCAGAGCCAGCCTGACCCCCCTGCACCCAGGGAGCACCCACTGGGCAGCAGCTGCGTTGTCTGAAGCATTGGCTGAGCCTCACGTACGCACTGACCTGGGCGGCAGAAGGACACACAGGGCGGATGTGGGGAGTAGGGGTGGCGTGGAGACAGAAGGACCCGGAGGAGGACTTCCCTGGTGGTCCAGTGGTTAAGACTCTGCGCTCGCAATGCAGGGGGCTGGGTTCGATCCCTGGGCAGGGAACTAGATCCCGCATGCCGCAACTAAAAGATCCTGCATGCCGCAACTAAAGATCCTGCATGCCGCAACTAAGACCCGGTGCAGCCAAATAAATAAATAAATGAATAGTTAAAAAAAGAAGGACCTGGAGGAGAAAGGCAAACACAGAGAGCAAGACTTGGGGGTGGGAGGGGGGAGGGGGCTGACAAAGAGCACAGGGAAGCCCAGTTTTGAGTCCTCCCGTGGCCACCCTCTCACACCTGCCCCTCCCCTCACTCTCTCCTCCCTCAGTGCAGCCACCCGCCCCTACTCCCCAGCCCGCAGCCTCACCCCACTTCCAACCGAGCTACACAGGTGCCCAGACTAATCTGTTAGGCCATGACTTTCACGAAGGCTCCCCGCACGACCAATGCCAGGACACACTCCGGACGGTTCTGGCTGGCCGAGGCCCTTCTCTGTCCATCCAGCTCTCTTTTCCACTGATTCACCATGGGAAAAATCCAGTCGGCCCAGTGTGGCTCTTCACTACCACCTTCCTTCCGCGCTCGGAAGGCAACGGGCTCCAACGTCACCCGAGAAAGTTACCGACTTCTCACAAACCTCAGCTGCTGCCACCTATATCCCCTCGTTTCCCTCCTCCCAGCAGGCCTGGGTGCAGGACAGTCATCCTAATTCCAAGGACGAGAAGAAACTGGGGCTCAGAAGGTGTCAGTCACTTCCGGAAACCGCAGGGCTGAGACCCCTCTGTGCTCCTCCCCTGGAGGCCTTCCCACTTTACCTGTCTTAAACGAATGCCATGAGCTCCTGAGGAACAAGGGCCAGGGCCTCTTTTTTGTGTGACAAACAAGGCAACAACGAGAGGACGGAGCCAGGTAAACAGTTAAGAGGAACAGTCATTAGTTCTGTGTCTGTTTTTAATCTATCCTGTTGCTGAAATTCATTTTAAAAAAAACTGAACTTCATCCCCCTTGGCAGACGGCGCGATGCTCTCCTCCTAAAAGGCACTGAAAGAGCAGAGACACAAAGCGATTGGGGCCCAGACACAGGCAGCAGCCAGCTGGAATGTTCTGGGATGTTCTCACCCCGGTTCCTTCCTGAGGTGGCGAACCCTCTACGGAGCGGAGCTCTGTGTTTGTTGTTTCTTTCTGCGCGGAAGATGTGTGGTTACCACCAGCACAGGACCAGCAGAACCGTGACTTACATTTTCCGACATAATGTGATGTATGTACTATTTATGTTTCATGATCTGGGTCATTCCTGACCGTTCCAAAAACACTTTCTACCCGGAATATTGGTACATTGGCATGGGAGGTGGAGACACTGCACTGACTGCCCTCCCACACAGTTTTATACTCATCATCTGCTCAGAGCGAGGCACAGCAAGAGAGCAGAGGAAGCTCCAAGGCCCCGGGGTTGACTTTACCAGCAGCGAGTGACCTGGGTCACATTCAGACTCTCAGTGCCAGGCCCTGAGTCGGTGGTCACCCGCCATTGTAATCAGGGCTCCAGGAACCCCAGTCCTCAGAGCCTGCCTCAGCACCAAAGTTCACCCTAAGCCCAGATTTATCGTCTTGATTTCTTCAGTCGTGAGGTCTCTGGACAAAGTGAAGAGATAACCGAGTTTTGGAAATTCACTGTTGAACTCCAGCCACTGCCCCTGGGCAGCTCCTGCCACCCTGCTCATAGCAGCCTGCCCTGGCCTGCCGTTCCTGCGGCAGCTCGGAGCCTTCGGCCACTCCCGACCCAGCAACCATGAGGAAGAGGTGACACCTGCGGACTCCCTGAGAGCAGTCCTTCATCTCTCCTCATTCACACAAGGCAGTCCTGTTGGGTGGCTTTCCCAGGCCAGGAGCCCTCCAGGCACTCAGGTGAGCAGCCAGCCGCCTGAAGAGGAATTGCATCACAGGCCAGTGTGATAAGACCAATCACAAAGGTATGCACAAAATATAGGTGATGCCCCAAGCCGCATGAGAGGAAGTCTTTGTGAGGTGGAGGTGGCCCTGTTAAAGGAATGAAGGAAAGATAGAAAAGACTGAAGGAGAAAGCTGCAAAGGGCACGCCCAGGCTTAGGTACTGCCCAGAGTGTGACGTCCAGCATGTATCCACTAACCCTACCTGGGCCTCTGCTTCATAATGAGGCCAAGACCCTTGTCTGCACATCAGAGCTGGCTGAGGCCCTCATTTGTTTACACTTTAATCCTAATCTGATCCTGGCTGGAAGGGAAGCTCTTCTCCTTTCATGCTTTCGGACAGTGGCTTTCCACCTGCCAAGTCCCAACAAAGCATTTAGGAATAAAACGAAATAAAAGAGAAAATAACAGAACGCATCTAACATAGTAAGTATTATTTCTTGAAACTCTTGTTTCAGTTATATACATGTGTGGATGAGTGTGTAAATTGGATCATAATGTAAAAAATATTTCTTACTGAGGTTGTGGTTTTAAGAAACATTGCTTTAAGGGAAAACATCCATCAGCTATTAAACAAATACTCTCAAAAACTGTATCTTGTTCTAGGGTAGAGAAAAAAGCAAGTCTTGGTTCCTGCACTTAAGCTCTGGATACGGGGGTGAAAAGACAAACACACCACTAGGACAGGATGTGAAAAACCACACTGACAGAGGGGTGTGCCCAGCGCCTGGCGAGCCACCGCCTTGCCCAGGGTCCCAGTGCTCCCAACTGGGCGTTAGGGTGTGAATACAGAGCTGCAGGGGTTGGTGTGGCCACCCCGGGGCCAGGGGCTTCTCAGCAGGTGCTGGGGAAGGACGCAGGGGCAATGGTGCCAGGCAGGAATGGAAAGATCAGAAGCGGCCAGCTGAGGATGTTCCCCTGGGGGAGATGTGGGATTATTCCTATTGTTTCAAAAAGGGGATGACATGGGGCAGGGGCCGGGGCGGGGTTGGGGGAGGGCAGGCAGCAACTTGAGAACCAGATGTTGCGTTTGTCCCTGGTTCAAGGATTCTTCAGGTTTGAACGTTGGTCCTGATGCAAACTTAGAAATACAGTGAACTGTTCATAAGTCTGATAGGAATATCCATATTTTGCTTTTCTTCACGTTTCTGCCTTGCTGTCCAGCTAGACCCAGTGTTGGTGTCTGCCCACCAGGCTCATTACCAGCCTGCTTTCCTCTCATTATCCCTGCTGAGCACCAGTGCCTTCCCCTGATACCTCTCCTTACACACCTCGAGGGCTGCCTGCAAGCTGGCTGAGAAAGACACAGCAGGGCTGACGGTCTGATTTGCAGCTCAGCAAACAGGGAGTGACCTCTCTTTCTGCTTGTAAAAGTAGAAATGGAAGAGAAAAGCAAAAGCAACCAAAAGAGCTAAGATTTTATTTCCCCTTTATGCAAAAACAGTTTTTGTCTGAATATAGTGTCTGCCTTTTCCTAGTAATCTCTCTGAGCCCAGTAATTGGAAAGCAACTAGGCAAATATCGACATGCAGCTAACCAAAGGGCTAACTTTTTTTTTTTTCCCTTGGAGTATAGTTGATTAACAATGCAGAGGGCTAACTTTTAGAGGCTGGGAATCTGCTTTCTTTCCATGATATTCACCTTGACTTTGAACTCTTTTATTTATTTATTTATTTATTTTTTGGCTGCACCGCTTGGCATGCAGGATCTTAGTTCCCTGACCAGGCATTGAACCCGCGGCCCCTGCAGTGGAAGCACGGAGTCTTAACCACTAGATGGCCAGGGAAGTCCCTGAACTCTTTTTAAGATGTACCCAAGAGAGTTATAATGTGTCCTTCTGTGTTGTCCATTCTTCTGCAAAGGCTCGTCTCCTTGGCTCTCCACACACCAAGCCCCTCTCTACACCTCTGCTACCAGTGTGCTCTGCTGCCTGGAATTCCTTTGCCCATGTACTACACCTACCTGAATCCTACCTACAAGATGTGGTTCAAATCTCATCGCCTCCAGGTTGCCAACCCACAGGGAGGACTTAGAATTCCTAAAATCTTTATCCTTTTAAATTGTTATGAATAAGGGACTCATTCATTTCCCTATTTTTATAGCCTCATCGTGTTAAGTGTTTATCACTGAGACTGTAGATTCCTGGAACCCAGAGACACTAACTCATACTTCTGTGCCTGGCACGGAGCTGAGTACATAATAGGATCTCAGGATTGATCTAACGCAAATATGATACAAAATATGAGTTCAAGTCTCTGGGACCTTGGGAGCTGCCTTAATGCCGCTGGGCTATAACTTCCTCTCTTGTAAAACTAGGATAGTAATAGTACCTACAATTTAGAGATGTCGCAGAAGTTAAATGAAACTATAGGAAAATGTTTAACACACAGCACAGGGATCTATTATTTACTAGAAATTGGTAAGACAGAAGTCGAAGGACATTCTTTTTTATTTGCTTATTTCTATATCTAATTTTAGGGTTTTCCCCATCTTTGGGAGTTTTATTATATTTTTATTTATTTTTGAAATTTGAAATGTTACAATGGTTCCAAAGGCAAGTCAGAACAAAAAGCTATTTCAGAGAAGTGTCATTCCCCTCATTTCCTTTATTCTTTCAATCCTGTTCCCACTGTGCAGGTAACTAATCTCATTAGGGTTTTTTTGTTTGTTTGTTCCTTTTTCTGGTTCTTTTTCCTTGAATAAATAGGTTATTGAAAGTTATTTGAGTGAAGGTTATTTCCTCCACTCAAATGATATTCTTAAGACCATGTTCTTTTGAGACCAGATTCTCAGGACCCTAGTCATCTTTGCACTTCAGTTTGGGAGATGTTGCAAGCAGGAGCTCCATGACAATGGGGTCAGTTGGTGCTAATCCTCAAGGGATTAGTCATGGTGAGAAAGAGCTGGCGTAAATCCTTGCCCCAGCTCCCAAAGGTATCTCTACGGCTGATAATGGGGCCACAGCCCCATTCCTGCTACTTGGGAGTTCCTGCTACTCGGAGGCTGAAGCGAAAGTTTTGTGCCCTAATGAAGCATCCCCACCGAGCCCACCGTGGCCTGCCGATTCTCCTGAGAGGGCAGCAATGCCAGGTTGCCTGAATAAAAAAATATAAGATTGGATTTTTAGAAAACCGTAGGACCTCATGTCAAGGAGTAAAACCGGAGTAAATAAAAGTGCACAGCCAGGGGGAGATGGCCAGAGGAAGCGAACGCCACAGCTGGAGGTTTTCATTGGAAAAAGCAGTAGGAGGAGAGGATCCTCACTCGGAGTCAGGCTGTCTGCAAGTCAGCTCCGAGGCTGTGACTCACCGCGAGGAAAAGGAGTGCCCTGTATTCCCGGCGAGACTGCTTGCTCCAAACAGGGGATCGTTGGCCAAGGAAGGAAATGAAGCAATCCAAGACTAATCAGCAGCCGCGGGGCAGGGCAAGCTGGAAGCCCAAGTCATCCCCAACTACTGGAGCTTGATATTGACCCTGTGCCTCCAAGGGACAAACAACACGAAAGAGACGGGATTCGGGTGAGAAAGGGAATCGGGCCCTATCCCGGGCAAGTAGTTCCCCCCGCCCTTTGCGCCCCTTAGTTTCTCACTGTAAGATGAAGGGGTAGACCTGGCAGTCAGGACCCCAACTCAGCCCAGGGCCGTGTTTTATTTTTTCCCAATTAGAAAAACAAGTGAACGGAGGTGCTTTTACACAAGGCTGGGCTTCCGGTTCACCATCGCCACTGTAATTCCCCACCGTCTCTCGCCCTAAATCGGCATCACAAATTGAGGCTCACCGCCTGCCTCTGAAGTTATTTGAAATGGCAACTCCTGGACAAGCAGCCCCCCGAGGTTTGTTTTTTTTTTCCAGCTCTGGGGCTCTAGGATTCTATGCCCTGGAAAAAACAGATTTTTGAATAGTGAGTAGAAACGGGGCAAGCAGGCTGCCCTGGGATGAGAAGGAAATGATCCTTCGCCCCAGCATGCTAGAGAGGGCGAGCATGGCAGGGCGCCAGGGCTGAGCATACGCCAGGCAGAAGCGACACAGCTTAGAGAGAATTCAAAACAGCATTTTTTTACAGCCTCCTGGTGCATCCTGTTTCTCTAGGGCTGCCACCGCCGCCAGCAAGTGGGCATCACGCCCAAACTGCAGTGGGCAGTGAGGGATAGGTACCCATCTGTCCGGTTTCCTGAGCAGGTGGCTGGGATCCTGGTGCCCAGGCTCCGGCTGCCCTCTGCTGGGCAAGCACAGAAGCTGCTTCCCAAGGGAAGGAGGCACCCCTCTCCTGGAGTCCCCGCCTCTGGGAGGTGGGAAAGGTCTTCCGCTTTTCTGCCACCTTCCCAGGAAGGCTGGGGAAAGTATCAGTGCCTCCTACAAAGTCTCCAGTAGACAGTCTCAGGTCTCTTAAGTCTTCTGCATTTAATGAGAATGATTTTTCTGACCTAGGGTCTGACCCAATGATGTGCCCAATAAATATTAATGGAATAAATAACTAGCTCAGCAGTTACCCAAGGTAGAAACCGCTCCTGGCTTTGTTCGGGAGAACAGTTCCAGTTTATTGTCCCTCTTTTTGGAAATTCCTGTCTCTAGTAGGTCCTTCTCCCTGGCTCTCCCAGTTCCAACTGCTTCTACTGGAGATCCAACCTGGCCTTCTTCCTTCGGGATCCTGGAGGCTTGTCTCTTCTAACCCCTCAACCCAGCTCCCGGTTCCCAGCGGAGATGCTTACAAATCACGTCGGATCTCGTTCACAGCTTCTCCCCTTTCTCTCTCTCTTTAAATGTTTCCTTCTGTGTCTCTTTTGGACACCGGGGTTCTCATCTGGCCTATAGTTCCTTGGACTTAGAGATTTTCTCTTTTTCCCGAAGCAGCCCCAGGCCGGGTTCTCTTTCCCTCATTAATTATTAACTGTTGTTACTTGACACTTGCAAATAATGTGGGCCTGGAGAAAGGGCTGGAAAGGACCTGTGGGACCCCCTGGAGTGAACCTGGGAGAGGGCCTGGGGTAGGGCCTCAGGTCCAGGCCACTGAAGAGTATGATCAGTGAACACTGAACTTTTCTTCAAGCCTGTCTCAGGTGTTAACTAACCAAACCATACTTAAGAGTGTGTGTGTGTGTGTGTGTGTGTGTGTGTGAGTGTGTGTGTGAGTGTGTTTCTTAAGTTTTTTCCTATTATGCCTATTTCTCTTACAACTTGTTCTTCCTAATCAATAATAGGGATCTAACTTTTTTCTAAGCTAGGTGACATGTGGTGTTAAAAAATAAACTGAGGCGTATTACAATTTTTAAGAATTTATTTGAGCAAAAATCGATTCAAATCAGGCAGCACCCAATCTGGCAGATAGAAAGGAGCCCCAAGTAGCTGTACAAAATGAAAAACTTGTATAGGCACAAAGGAGCAGGAACAAGAAGTTATATCGGGCAAAAAAGTAGATTGGTTATTGCAAGGTTACTTCCCTTTAGGGGTTGGCAGAGGTCTACTAGGCAGCTGACCTCCCTAGTGCTGGGCAGGCAATTCCTGATTGGCTGGGCTAAGATTCCACTTCAGGGAGAGCCAAAAGTATAAGTTTCAGTATGGTGACGTAGGGTTTAGCATGAGCAACTCCATCTTGGGCATGTCATCTTGTTTGTTTGTTTTTAATTTATTTTATTTATTTATTTTTGGCTGCGTTGGGTCTTCATTGTGGTGTGTGGGCTTCTCATTGCAGTGGCTTCTCTTGTTGGGGAGCACGGGCTCTAGGCACGTGGGCTTCAGTAGTTGTGGCATGTGGGCTCAGTAGTTGTGGCTCGCAGGCTCAGTAGTTGTGGCGCACGGGCTTAGTTGCTCCGCGGCATGTGGGATCTTCCCGGACCAGGGCTTGAACCCGTGTCCCCTGCATTGGCAGGCAGATTCTTAACCACTGTGCCGCCAGGGAAGCCCCTGTCATCTTGTTTTTAACAATTGGTAGGAAAAATTCAAAGGACTGAACAGAGTCAGTAGAAAGTTGTGCTCACTGCCACTCCTTTCCCCATGTCCCTTGCCCACAGAAAGCCTGCTGCCATTTTCTTGTGCACCCTTATAGAAATAGTACTATGAACATACAGACATATGGGTATAGTCAGTCAACATTTACTGAGTACCTGGTATGATCCAAACACTGTTGTTGCCCAAAGTATACAAAAATTCTTGCTGTAGGGAACTTGCATTCTGATGAGAGGTGAAGGGATCAGGCAACAAATGCAATAAACCAGTCAAATCTATGATATGTTATATGTTGATAAGTGCAATAGAAAAAACGTAAGCAGGGTCAGAGAGCTGGGATGTGGTCCTGACTGCCCTTCCCCTCTGCTGCCCCGGCCACACCCTGAGAACCTGGGGCTGCCCTGGGCGGGTCATGCCTTCGCCACACTCCTCGGTGCTGGGGGGTGTGCCCTGCATGACCAGGTGGGGCTGTAGCAGGTCTTGGGGGGTCAGCTGGAGAGCCTCCAAAGCAGGCTGGGGGCTGCTCATCTTCATTTATCCTGGGTCACAGTTTATGAATATTTTTCTGGCTTTAAGTAAATGTTACCAGAATTCTCTACATCAGTAGTTCTCAAAGTGTGGTCTATGGTCCAGCAGCTTCAGGACCAGCATCATCTGGGAACTTGTCAGGAATGCAGATTCTTCAGCCCCCTCCCCCAGTCCCACTGGATCATTTACTCTAAAGTTGCAGTCCCGAAATCTGTGGGGTTTTTGTTGTTGTTGTTTTGTTTTGTTTTTTGGCCACATCACACGGCTTGTGGGATCTTAGTTACCCGTCCAGGGACTGAACCCAGGTCCTCAGCAGTGAGAGCCCGGAGTCCTAACCACCGGACCACCAGGGAATTCCCTCTGAAATCTGTTTTAAATAGCCATAACATCTGCTCTACAGAAATGCTTTACCAATTCACATTCCTAACAGCTATGGTCATAAGCACACATTTTCTAGAGTTCTGCATTTTTTAAAAAATCTTTTCCAAATTAAATCCTAGGCTAGGGATAGAGATTATATATTAACAAGTAAAAGATAAATCTACTTTAAATGGAGTATAATCTATAAAAGTTTTGAATCATAAACATAGAAGTAAAAGATAAATCTTATAGCTCAATTATTTGAAAATAAGGATCAATTCATGTGATTCTCGAGGACTTAATCTATCCAATCTGTCATGTAAGAATATTCCTTCAACTTGATGGGTGACCTAGTCCTAAATTCCTATCCCTAAATTCTATGTTATTAAAAAACAACAGAAGTTGGAAATAAATGAGGAATAATTAAAAACTGACAATGTGGGTTGTTAAAATACAAATAAATGTAATATACATTTCTATTCCTCTTTACACTTTCCAGAAGAAGAATCGAATGGTATTGATGGTCGTTAGGCTGTATTCTAGGCAGTGTGGAAAGCACTTGGTAGGTAATTTTATCACAGCAGCACAAACAAGAAACTATCAGAAGAATATTTTTGGATTTAATTTACAGATGAGCAAACAGGCTCAGGAGGCTTAAGGATCTTGCCTGGTATACACCTAGCAAGTGAGAGGATCTGGAATTGGATTCTTTAATCTCAGTCTGTGCTCATTTTACTGAAAGCTACATTTGTAGATAATGGTGCTTATCTGAGCCTAATCCCTGGAGTACTAGGATTCTTTGGACAGAGAGGCTTAGGGAGGTCAGGAGGAAGATAAGTCTTGGCCAGAGTCCATCTCACAGAAGGTCAAGTGAGATCCCAATCACACCTTGTGGCTATTTTGCCAGTCTTGCTTCCCTTACCAGAGGAATAATGTCTATTATGGCAGGAATGGCCAGTTGGAGTCCTGGAAAGGGCCTCCTACAGCCAAGATAATAACCTAAGAACAATTCTGTGCCCCGGAGGACATTGCAGAAATTAGTTCCGTAAAGATTTGAAAGATGCAGGGCTAGTGATTTCTACAGCATCTGCATTTACCTTACCTGTCTGGTCAGTGTCCCAGGCCAGCGGTGGTGGGGAATTAAGGGAAGTCAACACAGACATCCTATGGAATTGCCTACTCCGCCCACAGCGCTTCTGCCAGGAGAGAGGGCACCCACACTCAAGGGGAGGGAGTTACACAGGGAAGGCATGTACAGCAGGGGGTGGACTCTTGGGCGCCACCTTGGAATTCTGCCTGCCACCCCTCCTCCCGCTTAGAGCGCGGCTGCCAGCTCTAAGCTGTTTAGCTGCGTCACAGCCTGGGCACCAGACATCATCCGTGGTACCATGCTGGACCCCTTGTGTCTTGGTGTCGCCCTGCACCAGGATCACAAGGATCTGGCACCTCTGACTTTTCACTTTCACTCTCTGTGTGAGTAATAAGCTGCCTAATCTGAAAATGGGCTCGTTCTTTCTTTTTTTAAATTCTTATTGGCCAGAGGCCATCTCACAGAGGGTCAAGTGGGATCCCAGATACACCTTGTGGCTAACGTTTACAATGTTGTGTTAGTTTCTGCTGCACAGCAAAGTGAATCAGTTATGCATATACATATATCCCCCCTTTTTTAGATTCTTTTCCCGTATAGGTTATTACAGAGTCTTGAGTAGACTTCCCTGTGCTATACCGTAGGCCCTTATTAGTGGCTTGTTCTTTAAGCCAGGCCTGATACTTCACAGCTGCTTAGGGACGGCTTGCCACTTGACAAGAAAATACTGGGCCTGCAGAGGGGGGAAGGAATTACCCACCAAAGGAACTGCAGGTCATGGCCAAAGTGTCCAGCAGGAGCTGGGAAACAGACACGGGACTGGATTCGTCTTGTGCTGCATCAGGTGTGACAAAACATAAAGCTGGATAAAGAAGAGCTCATTGATTTGGGAGCACTGCCGTATGGTACAGAACTTACCACCCTAGCAAGGAGCTGGAGAGGGTGCTGACACTCTATTTCATTGGTTCGTGGAAGCTTAGAAAAGCCATGGCTCCCAGTAAGTGAAATAGAACTGCCAGAACCCCCATGGCAAATAACAGGTGAAGGGCTCAAAGGCTCAGAGAAGTGGGCATACTGGAGTAGATATACTACTGAGGACAGAAAACCCACAGGAGGACCTGGAGAACATCCTATTTACCCAAGCGAAAAGGATGCGCTAGTGAGAAGGGCCACCAGCATCGGGGAGTAGCTCAGAAGTGGCTGCCTTCTCTAGGCGGGGGCTGGTAGTGGGAGATGCTGTTATAGACGGAACTGCGCTTCTCTGCTAGTGGGGATGATGGAATCCTGAAATAGAGGCCAGGTGACAACACTCCACTGCCAGAAGCAAGGTGGTGAGGTGACTGAAACACATGACAAGAACAGACATAATACATGGCAGCCAGAGGAGTCTCTTCCCAGAGAGAATTGCAGAGATGGTAATAGAGCATAGTATTCCCACAGGGCAGGATAGAGCCTACTTTGCACAACTAAAGGGAATCAGGGTAGATGATAAAGGCTCAAAGCAGCTGTCCCAATAAGAAAATGTGATCTCCTGCCCAGTTTTCAGATCTTTGATTGAAAAGGAGGCCGGACTGCTTATGGAAGGATCCTACAGTATCATGGCAAATACATCTAGTACTGATCCCCTGGTCCTTCTCCAAAGGGACCTGGGGGTCATGTGCTTAAGTCACTAGAAGCTGAGGATAGGGGCATAACCAGCTATTTCAAGGACCGTTGGATACAGGATCTAAGTTAACACTGAAATCCTGAGGTTTGGGATTTTACGATTGTATTGTGGTTATCTAGGAGAATGTCTTTGTTCTTACTATACATATACTGAAGTATTCAGGAGTGATGATTCACGATATCATCCACTCACTCTCAAATGGTTCTGAAAAAGTCATGATTACATTAATATGTGCATATTTATGGAAAATTATATGCGTAAAATGTTAACAATTATTGAATCTAGATGAAACATATATAGGTATTCATTGCCTTATTCTGGTTTTTTTGTACTTAAAAAAATTTCAAAATAAAACACTAAACTATAAAAGAAAGAAAGAAAGAAAGAAATCCCGAGGTTTAGGAGTTCCCTGGTGGTCCAATCATTAGGACTTGGCGCTTTCACTGCCATGGGCCCAGGTTCAATCCCTGGTTGGGGAACTAAGATCCCACAAGCCTCGAGTTGCAGCCAAAAAAAAAAAAAAATCCCGAGGCTTGAAACGTCATCATTACAGGGGCCAGGTAATAATGGAGTCCTGGACCAGGCCTCCTTAGTGAGTCTACAATGTCCATGGATCCACCTGATGGTCATTTCCCCAATCCACAAATACAGAATTGCAATGGACATGCTTGACAGTTGGAAGAACCCCTACACGGTCCTTAGCCTGTGGGGAAGAGCTATGGCAGTGGGCAAGGTCAAGTGGAAATCTCTGAACCTGCTTCCCCTGACCAAAATCATAACTCACAAATAATCCCACATCCTGGGGGGGAAGGGAGTTGTGCCACCCATAAAGATGAAGGAATGCAGAAGTGGAGGTGCCTCTCAGACCCCTCTTTAATCACATCCACTTCAAGCACAAACCAGATGTATCCTAGCAGAAGACGGTGGACAACCGCAAAGGCAGCCAAAGAACAGCCCCAGTGTTTACAGCTGCCTCGCACGAAGAGGTACCCAGGTGTCTTCCTTAGGCAGATGAACAGCATATCAGGTATGCAGTATGGGTCAGTGACCTGGCAAATTGCTCTATTTGCATCCTTATCAGAGCCATTGGTAGTCTTGCCCCAAGGCATAAATCTCCCACCTTCTGGTTCTGGTCAAAGAGGGCTTGGGGTGGAATTAGGGTCCCTGAGAGCACATCAGGGTTAGGTTGGTTAAAAAAAAATATCATGCATTGTCACGAGGAAGGGTAGAACAACCAAAAGTGTTTACAAGGAACTGCATTCACATGCAACCCTTTTGGAACGCAAACTCTGGGGATTTGTGTTCACTTCTGGTACCCCTTCTCCTCCCTCAGGACGGACTGGGCAAGAGACCGTGACAACAATGAAAGGGGTTAATTCTGCAGGCCTTTCAGTCTATCTCCCAAGACCCAGCTTTCTCTCCTGCCCTGGGGCCTGATCACATCCTGTAGATATTTGCATTTATAATGTAAAACTTCCTCCCCAGCCTTTCTAAACAGGGAACCTGTTCCTTCCAGCCTAAAATTAAGCTGGGACCTCCAGCCTTTTCCTGTCTCCCCACCTGTTAGCCCTTAAGCTCCCCTCCCACCACCGCCAGCATTCCAGGCGTCCTTGACCCTCAGCCTCTGAGGCTCAGCCTGTGCCTCCCACATTTAACCTGCCCTGAGGCATTACTGTGAGTCCAGCAGACACAGGCAGATGCTTCAGAGCTGTCCAATTTCCTCTAAAGAATATTTTAACCTTTCTTCCTGGAGGCAGCTTCTTGCTCATTTTCAGGCGTGAGTAATCTTTCAGGCAGTCGGGTCATGAGTTATAATAAGCAGGAAAGTCTCTGGTTATTTAACAACCTAAGGTCTCCCCTTACTGTGTATTCTCTTTCTCTGTCGTTTGTGCACAAGTACTTTGATCGGCAGTTAAGTCTGCCCATACGGAGTCAACTGTATTCACTGTACTACACCATTTTATATAAGGGACTTGAGCATCCCCAGGGGCTCCTAGAACCAGTCCCCCAAGGACACGGAGGAAGGACTGCAGAGGGTGTGCCCCCAACAGAACTTCAGGAAAGTCTAAAGAATGTACTTTGGACAGAAGGAAAGCAATCCAGAAAAAAGATCGGAGATGCAGGAAAGAATGAAGAACACTGACAGTGTAAAACAAAAATACTGCCCGCTGGGCTTAAAACAGCAAGATGAACACATAAGAGGGAGAGGAAGTGAGGTTCATATATTCAAATATCCTTGTGTGGTTTGGAGGACCGTAAAGCTATTCATTTTAGATTTTACTAAGTTAAATATGAATGTCAAAATATCAGGGTAAAAATTATTAAGCTAAAAATATGTCCCATACTTGTAAAAATTAAGAAAGTAATTAGAAAAAATATTTAATTGATCCCAAAAAAGCCAGAGAGGAATAAAAATAGAAAAGAAAGCAATATAAAGCCCAAAATAAGATGGACAAAATAATCCAAAGAGAGCGCTGATTACCATATAAATTGTAAAAGAGTATATAAAATACAAATAACTAAAAATATTAATTTAAAAAGGACAAAGAGGGAACTCCCTGGCGGTCCAGTGGTTAGGGCTCAGTGCTGTCACTGCAGGGACCGGGTTCGATCCCTGGTTAGGCAACTAAGATCCCACAAGCCACTCGGCCAAAAAACAAACAAACAAAAAACAGATTGTCAGAATGGATTATAGAAAATACAGCGTTATATTGCCGACAAGAAATATCTAAAGGTTTAATTTTCAGAAAGATCTAAAGTAGAGGAATGCAAAAGGATATACTTGTATTTAGACAAGCTAAGGGAAAGAAAGCAGATGTAGCCATGTTATTATCAGGCAAAATAGAATTTAATGCAAAAAGCATTACTAGAGATAAAGAGGATCACTCCATTATGATAAAAGGTTTATTACGCCAGGAACATAAAACAAATACAAGCTTGTGTGAACCTAACTAAATAGTCAAAATACTGTATATAAATGAAAATGGACGGAACTACAAAGAGAAATTCACAATGCTACTCTCCATGGATTTTTTTTTTTTTTTAATTTGGCTGCCCTGCGTGGCTTGTGAGATCTTAGTTCCCCGACCAGGGATTGAACCCATGCCCTGGGCAGTGAAAGCGGGAGTCCTAACCATTGGACTTCCAGGGAATTCCCTCTATGGGGTATTTTACACATTACTTTCTGCAATATTCAGATCAAGACGTTACTCTATTGACTAATCTCTGCAACCAAGAAGCTTAACTTTTGGGCAAAAATAGAACAACAGTGAATCTCATAGGGAACTTTTATGAAAAAAGATCCCACAAGGTTATTTTCATCAGATCTTTTTTTTTTTTTTCTTTTGTTTATTTTTTTTTTATTAATTTATTTATTTTTGGCTGTGTTGGGTCTTCGTTTCTGTGCGAGGCCTTTCTCTAGTTGCGGCAAGCGGGGGCCACTCTTCATCGCGGTGCGCGGGCCACTCACTATCGTGGCCTCTCTTGTTGCAGAGCACAGGCTCCAGACGCGCAGGCTCAGTAGTTGTGGCTCACGGGCCCAGTTGCTCCGCGGCATGTGGGATCTTCCCAGACCAGGGCTCGAACCCATGTCCCCTGCATTGGCAGGCAGACTCTCAACCACTGCGCCACCAGGGAAGCCCCATCAGATCTTTTGAGATCTCAAAAGACTGATTCACTCTCTGATTCAATTAAATTAGAAAGTATTAACCAGCTCTTGCGCTCTCCTGTTAGTGAAGGGCGGCGGCTGTTCAGTGGAATGCAGATAACCTCTGCCAGCACAGGGAACATCTCCCAGCCTCTCCCTTTCCCCTTGCCTCCAGTGCCCGAGCTCACCAGCATTTCCGTGGTGCCACAAATCACTCGCAGACCCGCTGGCCCCGGGGGGGCGGGGGGGGCGGAGGGGGGGTCAACCAGGTCAGCAACAAGTACATCCAGCAGACCAAGCCCCTCACCCTAGAGCACACCATCAACCTGTACCCTCTCACCAATTACATTTTGGTACAAAAGAGCCCCTTTATGAGAAGGATAGCTCAGGCCTTTTGGTCGGAACCACCATCTTCCAGTAATTCGCCAAAATGACCAACACAAAGGGAAAGAGGAGGAGCACCCGCTACATGTTCTCTAGGCCTTTTAGAAAACATGGAGTTAGTTGTTCCTTTGGCCACATACATGCAAATCTACAAGAAAGGTGATGTCGGGACTTCCCTGGTGGTGCAGTGGTTAAGAATCCGCCTGCCAATGCAGGGGACACAGGTTCGAGCCCTGGTCTGGGAAGATCCCACATGCCGCGGAGCAACTAAGCCCGTGCGCCACAACTACTGAGCCTGCGCTCTAGATCCCGCGAGCCACAACTACTGAGCCCGTGCGCCACAACTGCTAAAGCCCGCGTGCCTAGAGCCCGCGGTCCGCAACAAAGGAAGCCACCACAATGAGAAGCCCATGCAGTGCAACGAAGAGTAGCCCCCACTCACCGCAACTAGAGAAAGCCCCTGTGCAGCAACGAAGACCCAACGCAGCCAAAAATAATTAAATAAAATAAATTAAAAAAAAAAAAAGAAAGGTGATGTCGACATCAAGGGACTGGGCACTGTTCAAAAAGGAATATCCCACAAGTGTTACCATGGCAAAACTGGAAGAGTCTACAGTGTTAACCAGCATGCTGTTGGCATCGTTGTACACGAACAAGGGCAAGATTCTTGCCAAGAGAAGTAATGTGCCTATCAAGCATATTAAGCACGCTAAGAGCCGAGATTGCTTCCTGAAATGTGTGAAGGAAAATGATCAGAAAAAAGAAGGAAGCCAAAGAGAAGAGTACTTGGGGTCACCTGAAGCGCCAGCCTGCTCCGCCCAGAGAAGCACACTTCGTGAGAACCAATGAAAATGAGTCTGAACTGTTGGAGCCCATTCCCTATGAATTCATGGCATGATGGGTGTAAAGAAAGTAAAAGACTTGGACTCTACAATGCTTCTCTTAATTGACTGGAAATGTCGTGTCCCCTCCCCCAAAGAAATATTTCAAGCACATTTTAATTGTATTCAAATTCAGTGGGTGACTTCTTTACTTTTCAAATGTAGTGGTTTTGCTTCCTGAAAGATGTGAGGTAGTTTGTTGTGCAATATACTCCATTGGTTAATAAACAGCCAGATATTACTTATAAAATAAAATAATAATAATTAAAAAAGAAGAAGTACAGCTCTGTTGCAGCCAGATTTCAGCGCATGAGGGAGGAACTTGATAAAATTGGCAAGAGGAGGACTGTAGAAGGGGTTTTGACTGTCCCTGAGCACCAGCTACCCCTGTGTGTTGCTGCTACAGCTGGGAACAACTTTCTTCAAATTACCTGGTGGTAGCTTAACCCAGGAGAAGATGAAGTCGACGGACAAAAATGCTTAATGACAGAGCTATTGGGTCGTCAAGACGAAGCCCTGCAAGACGGGGACATTGATGACCGCACTAGTAACTGGTGGAGACCAAATTCTGAGCCTCCTCAGTATCCATAGATTCCTGCACATATTACAAAACCTAAGGAACATAAGAAGTTGATTTTGGTTCAACTTCAAGAGAAAGCCTTGTTTGCAGTCCCTAAAAATTACGAGCTGGTAGCTGCACCACTGTTTGACCTGTATAACGATACACCCAGATATGGACCCATCATATCTAGCCTCCCCCAGCTTTTGAGCAGGTTCAATTTTATACACAACTGAATTCCTGCGCAGCAGAAAAGTAAGAGAAGCCGTCTTGGTGGGGAGGGATAAACTGGGAGATTGAGATTGACATATACACATTATTATATATAAAATAGATAACTGGGTTTCCCTGGTGGCGCAGTGGTTAAGAATCCACCTGCCAACGCAGGGGACACGGGTTTGATCCCTGGTCCGGGAAGATCCCACATGCCGCAGAGCAACTAAGCCTGTGTGCCACAACTACTGAGCCCGTGCGCCACAACTACTGAAACCCACACACCTAGAGCCTGTGCTCTGCAACAGGACAAGCCACCACAATGAGAAGCCTACACACCACAACGAAGACCCAAAGCAGCCAAAACAAAAAAAGATAACTAATAAGGACCTACTGTATAGCACAGGGAACTTATATATTTATTTATTTATTTGTTTGTTTGTTTGTTTGCACTGGGTCTTAGTTGTGGCAGGTGGGCTCCTTAGGGCACTCTTCTCAATACTCTGTAATAACCTATATGGGAAAAGAATCTAAAGAAGAGTAGATATATGTATATGTATAACTGATTCACTTTGCTGTACAGCAGAAACTAACACAACATTGTAAATCAACTATACTCCAATAAAAAAAAAAATTAAAAAAAAAGGAGATGCTGTCTTTGTGAGCACAGCTATACACAGTGTAGAATAAACATGCTAGAAAAGTCTTTTTGGTTTTATCTCTTTCCCAATCCCTAAATTACCACCTACTTTCTGTTGTTTGAATAGTAAAGTTAATATGAAAAACTAGATTGTGGTGTAAACAAATGTGATAATGTTTATTTTTGGTTCTACACATACTTTCTGTACAACATTAAAGAAAGTAGACTTCTTTCTTAATAAAGAAGAGAAAAGAAAAGAATTAACCAAAAGAAAATCAGAAAAATACCATATTTGGAAACTCATGAAATAACTTCTAAATAACTGATGTGTTAAAGAAGAAACTCTTGTGGAAATCACTTAGTATGCAGAAATGAAAAATAATGACAATATACTACCATATCACAAACACTCTTTAGATATTTATAGCCTTAAATGCTCGTGTTAGAGAGAAATAAAGGCTGAAGATTAAAGATCCATGTAAGTATCCTACTTAAGAAGTTGCAAAAAGGACAAAAGAAATCCAAAGAAGCTGAAACCTTACTTCATCCGCTGGAACAAGCATTCATTTTCCGTGAACCAGGCCCTTGGATCCAGTAGAGCCTCAAGTTGCAAGTTGGCAACCTACTCATTGCGAGTCAATGTGAGAAAAGGCACTCTTCATTCTACCCCTTGATTCCAGAACCTGTATATTCTGGTTATTGGTACAATGCATAGACTGCATCCCCGGAGGAAGAAGAATGTCCTATCCCTGAATGTTGTTCCCAAGATGGTGCCAGGGCTGAGGTTTCAATGGGGCATTCCAAACATTTACCTGGCTGACTACTTTTGGATGGTCTGGTATATGGTAGAACTAGTGGATTCCGTTATTAGGTACCCATGGTTATGTGTCATTCAAACTCAAGGAAAATCAGGCATTCAGTGAGCCTTCACAGTGGTGCTGGCAGAGACACTTCAGGCAGTGAATTACAACCACGTGTGGAGTTAGGCATAAACTTTAGTAAGAATGAATCACTGTCCCCTCCAGAATAGAAGAGATCAGATGTAATCAATTTGCCACCAAGAGGCTGGCTGTTTTCCTCCAAGGGATGGTACCACGTGGCACAGTTGGTGACATGGTAAATGTTAAGTTAGATCAGCCTTGGACAGACGGAGCCCATGCCGTCCATCACACAAGCAATGGAGTTATAAGAGACAGAGCCTAGCTGATATCCACCAGATATGTCATCCTGTCCACACGGCTGCTGAGTGCATCTTCTGATGTGGATGCTTTTGGTGGGCCCTGACTTGAAACACAAAGATACACACATCTTGTGCTCATGCACACAGGTTCATCCTCCTCCTCAGACCCCTTTGTCTCTAATCTTCCCATCTTACTCCTTCTAGGTCCCTGACCTACTAGACAAACTACTCATCACAGCTCAGGAGTCCATACACATACCTACTTCAGACCTCTTCTCTTGAAATACAAAGTATATGTGGACAAAACTTGTTTCCTTCCATTCCAGTAAACTAAGAACGTTGCCTGCCATCAGGCCATCACCCTCTGCACAGTGCTCCCTGAGGGGAATTCTTCAGGATGGAGAAGAATAGACACTGGCTTTAGATAGTTAAGATGCATATCAAACGAATGATTTCAATGATGCAGACTCTTGCATCTTCCCATACATAGAAAAGCACTAAATTCATTAAGTTGTCTGTTTTTTTGTGATTAGCAGTAATTTTTTGATGTTCAGCTACATGGGTTTGGTTTTCTTTTTTTTTTTCTCCAACAAAAACTCCTAAATATCCTGGCTCCTCTCTTACCTCATTGGAACAGTTGCTCAGAGCTATCTGAGAGGCTGTCTCCTGTGTTATAGTCCTCAGTATGGCCCCCGAATAAAACATAATTTCAGGTTGTATGTTTTGGTTTTTGTTGTTTTTCAGTCAATATACACTACTCACAGCTCTGATTGCTAGGAAGATTTCTCCTCATTGCTTTTTTTTTTTTTTTTTTTTAAATTAATTAATTAATTTTATTTATGGCTGTGTTGGGTCTCTGTTTCTGTGCGAGGACTTTCTCCAGTTGTGGCAAGCGGGGGCCACTCTTCATTGCGGTGCGCGGCGGGCCTCTCACTATCGCGGCCTCTCTTGTTGCGGAGCTCAGGCTCCAGACGCGCAGGCTCAGTAATTGTGGCTCACGGGCCCAGTTGCTCCGCGGCATGTGGGATCTTCCCAGACCAGGGCTCGAACCCGTGTCCCCCGCATTGGCAGGCAGACTCTCAGCCACTGCGCCACCAGGGAAGCCCTTTTTTTTTTTTTTTTAAAGAAGTTCAAAGGTGTAAGCGAGATGGAAGTTATCTTTTTTTTTTAAACTTTGGATTTATTTATTTATTTATTTATTTATTTATTTATGGCTGTGTTGGGTCTTCGTTTCTGTGCGAGGGCTTTCTCTAGTTGCGGCAAGTGGGGGCCACTCTTCATCGCGATGCGCGGGCCTCTCATTATCGCGGCCTCTCTTGTTGCAGAGCACAGGCTCCAGACGCGCAGGCTCAGTAATTGTGGCTCACGGGCCTAGTTGCTTCGCGGCATGTGGGATCCTCCCAGACCAGGGCTCGAACCCATGTCCCCTGCATCAGCAGGCAGATTCTCAACCACTGCGCCACGAGGGAAGCCCCTCTTTGCTATTTTTAAGGCCACCTTGAGTAGAGCTGTAATGTGGTAGCTGTCCATTTCAGCTCACACTAAGAAGGCCCAAGATTTTCTTTCGTCAGTGGATCATACAGATCCCCTGAGGTTATATGCATGAGCTGAGAGAATGGTGTCAGTGCAACAGAGGTGGATGACATAGGGATCTGGACCATTTATCCATTTAACTTACTTGTGTTCTCTGGACCTGTTCATTTCCCTTATATGATGAACTGTTGCTGCAACTTGAAAGGCAGCTCCAGGTGCAAAGTCATCGGATGCCCCATGATCGATTTCAAAGTCCCTTTTAGGGCTCAGCGGCATTACAGGAGCTGCTTCTCAAATGAATGGCAAATAGTTCTTTGTTACAGAGGGTAGAACCTCATTCCAGATCCCTAGAGGTCTGTGCTGTAGACTTCCTACTGGACCTTCCTGAGACTCTGCATGGCATCTTTACCTATCAAGGATACCTGGGCACCACAGGTCCTGCTAAGTTGCAGTGGCCAAGGAGCAGGCAATTTGCCCAATGTTCTGGCTCTACTGCAAATCTCCTCTTGCTCTGGACATTATTTGAACTAGGCAATAAATGAATCAGTGCCGTATTGCCAACGTGGTGTATAATGCCTCAAATCCAAAGAGCTCCAAAAAATACTATTTTCTGTTTTATACTATTTGCCCCTTTCATAGTGATAGGGGGTACAGAAGGTGCAGCATCTTGTCCCAAACCAGTGGACCTCTAAAGATTTCACCAACGTGACAAAGACTTTGAATTCTGAGGGAGTCTTTTTTTTCCCACTAGTTGGCATCTGGGCATCCAGAATACTTAACCATATTTTGTTCAACAAAGTTCAGTTAGTATCATGTTCTGTAGAATATCAAGATGATCAAGGTCTCTGTGGATAATATTGTAACAGAAAGCAGGAGAGTTAATATAGCACTGGGGCAAGACAGTCAATGTATTCTGCTGGCCTTCCCACATATAAACAAAATGTCTTTGAGCCTTTTTAATGATGGAGATTGAAAAGAATGCATTTACCAGATCAATAGCTTCATACCAAGTGCCAAAACCTGTATGGATCTGTTCAGGTAAAGATCCAGCTCAGTGGGACTTCCCTGGTGGTCCAGTGGCTAAGACTCTGCGCTCCCAATGCAGGTGGCCTGGGTTCGATCCCTAGTCAGGGAACTAGATCCCACATGCTGCAACTAAGAGTTCACATGACACAACTAAAGACCCCGCATTGCCGCAGCTAAGACCCAGCGCAGCCAAATAAATAAATAAAAAAAGAAAAGATCCAGCTCAGCAACTACAATTGGCACTATCACTTGGTTAAGTGGATGGAAATCCACAGCCATCCACCATAATCTATCTGTTTTTTTATATTCATGAGAACCAAATAGGTATATGATAGGGAGTCCTGCATCTTTTAGTCTGATATAGGTGCTAATCTCTGCAATTCCACCCCTGATAGGATATTATTCTTTATGTACTGTCTTGTCACTACACCCTAGGCTTTCCCTAACATAATTGGTGAGGGAACCAGTATGTGAGTTCTGCTAGCTCTTAATCCATTACAGTTAGGAGATGTAACAGCAGGATGGATCTGTGGGCCCACTAGACCCACAGTGAGACAAACATGAGTCAGGATTTCGTTTATTACCTTTCATCTCTCAGCCTCATTCCAGCCAGGGGAACCACAATGGCATTTCAGATCCCCTGGTATTGGTGTCACCTCAGAACCCAGTATTTCACAGCCCTCGAGAAATCTAGGAATTCCCTTTTCTGTAGTGGACAGTTTCTCTAGAAAATGGCCATGAGTCCCTTTAAGGAGGAACTAGAGGAATATTGTGCATATTTGCAGTGGCCTTTCCAAGTCCTTCCCCACAGGGAACTGGACTGCCCATCTGTCAGTCTGAGAACTGACTCAGATCTAGAAACTGGGTGAGAACTTGTGATTTTCCACTGTAGTGAAGGCCATCAGGCTTCAGCTCCCCAGCTCTCCATGTTTTCTGGTTATACAACCAAACAATACTCTATTCAGATGCCGTCATATCTCTTTCCCAAAGACACTATGGATCATTAGTCATTGCCACAGATCTCTGTGTATCAAGATCCCTGGTTGCTACCTCAAGCTTGCTGCCCATTCCAGTAATTATGTCCACATTTCTGACAGTTAAGTAACCCCACCTGCCTCTGCTTTTTCAGAATCCTGTTATTCCCAGTAACACAAGACAGTCCAGTTCAGTGGTACCATGCCTTACCATCACCCCAGCCTATGGAGGACCCCACCACTGAATTTCTCATTGCTACCAGAAGCTCCCTCACCAGTGCGCTTTGTATTACACCAGGAGTTAAAGGCCATGATGTTTGCAACTTATTCTCAAATTGTTCAGGGAAAAAAAAAGTTAAGAACATAGAGAGAGAGAGAGAGAGATAGAAAACAAGCAATAAAGCAAATGAGGCAAAATGTTAGCAATAAGTAAATCTGAGTAAAGGGTATACGGGTGTTTGTTTTGTTTTGTTTTACTTTTTGGTATGCAGGATCTTAGTTCCCCAACCAGGGCTCGAACCCATGTCGCCTGCATTGGCAGGCGGATTCTTAACCACTGTGCAACCAGGGAAGCCCAGGAAATTTTTGTAATAGAGTGGCACACAGTAGTTTCCAGACAATTTCTGGTTACATTTCCTTTCTAATTTTTTTTTTTTTTAACTTTTTGGGTTTATTTATTTATTTATTTATGGCTGTGCTGGGTCTTCATTTCTGCACGAGGGCTTTCTCCAATTGCGGCAAGTGGGGACCACTCTTCATCGCGGTGCACGGGCCTCTCATCATCGCGGCCTCTCTTGTCGCGGAGCACAGGCTCCAGACGCGCAGGCTCAGTAATTGTGGCTCATGGGCCTAGTTGCTCCGCGGCATGTGGGATCCTCCCAGACCAAGGCTCGAACCCGTGTCCCCTGCATTGGCAGGCAGACTCTCAACCACTGTGCCACCAGGGAAGCCCCCCTTTCTAATTTCTAATGCATCGTTTTTAACTTTTTACTTTCTTTTTCCTTAGTCAGGCTCCTGAAGAAGCAACTTGGAATTCATCCTTTTAAGCCTTTTTTTTTTTTTTTGCTTTTTTATTTCCTGTTTCATTAACATCAGATTTTAATTTTATTTATTCCTCCTTTCTGCTTTTTGTACCTCAAGAGCTCAGACTTGGACCAAGCAAAATCTTTTTTCCATAATACTGTCATCACTATTCTATGCATGGCCTGCTTTATTTATTTTGTTATTTAAAATATAATAGAATAAACCCATGCACAGTCTGTGTCCAACTTCAGAACTAGAAAGAATAAACTATATCTCTATGATCTTGAGCTGTTTAAGTTACGGTGTTATCAACTGGATTGTACTTTAAATCATTAAGTTGTGTCTCAGATTTTTTTTTTTAGAAAAGTCAATCTTTTTTTTAAAATTTATTTATTTTTGGCCACGTTAGGTCTTTGTTGCTGCACGCAGGATTTCTCTAGTTGCAGCGAGCAAGGAGGGCTACTCTTCATTGCCGTGCGTGGGCTTCTCATTGCGGTGGCTTCTGTTGTTGCAGAGCACGGGCTCTAGGTGCATGGGCTTCAGTAGTTGTGGCTCGCAGGCTTCAGTAGTTGTGGCTTGCGGGCTCTAGAGCGCAGGCTCAGTAGTTGTGGCGCATGGGCTTAGTTGCTCCGCGGCATGTGGGATCTTCCCGGACCAGGGATCGAACCTGTGTCCCCTGCATTGGCAGGCGGATTCTTAACCACTGCGTCACCAGGGAAGCCCAGAAAAGTCAATCTTTTTGGACTGTAGATGAAAACAAAAGGATGACAACATGGCCTGAATGACTGTTATCAAGAAGTTCTTCCCTAAAGCTTTTTATACTTTACATGTTCACTGATTTTCCTCCAATTTTTTATTTTGGAAAACGTCAAACCTACAAAATGTTGCAAAAATAATACAGTATATCCCTTACCTTGATGTATCAATTATTAACCTTTTGACACATTTGTTCTCTCTAGATAGATAGATATAGATATATGTTTATATATATATGTGTACATATGTATAAATATACATATGTGAATGATAGGTATAGATGTATATGTAATATCTATAGTTATAGGTATATACATATATACACTCACATTTCTTTTCTGAACTGTTTGAGAATAAGTTTCATTTATTATGAGACTTCACCCCTAGACACTTTAACGTGTATCTCCTAAAGAATTCTCGTATATTATATAATTCTCATATATTAAGCAATTTTTTTTTTTTTTTTGGCCACACTACACGGCTTGTGGGATCCTAGTTCCCCAACCAGGGATCAAACCCGGGCCCAAGGCAGTGAGAGCTCGGAGTCCTAACCGCTGGACTGCCAGGGAATTCCCTATAATTCTCATATATTAACTCAATACCATTATCAAACCCAAGGCACTTAACATTTATTGTCTAATATACAGTACATATTCAAATATCCCCAATTATCCCAATAATGGCTTAGAGATGGATGGCCCAAGTAATGTCTCTTTAGCACCAGTCCCTGGACTTTTTCTGTCTTTCATGACACTGATTTTTTTTTTTAATTAATTAATTAATTTATTTTTGGCTGTGTTGGGTCTTCATTTCTGTGCGAGGGCTTTCTCCAGTTGCGGCGAGCGGGGGCCACTCTTCATCGCGGTGCGCGGGCCTCTCACTGTCGCGGCGGCCTCTCCCGTTGCAGAGCACAGGCTCCAGACGCGCAGGCTCAGTAGTTGTGGCTCACGGGCTTAGTTGCTCCGCGGCATGTGGGATCTTCCCAGACCAGGGCTCGAACCCGTGCCCCCTGCATTGGCAGGCGGATTCTCAACCACTGCGCCACCAGGGAAGCCCGACACTGATGTCTTTGAAGAGTCCAAGACACTCATTCTGCAGACTGTCTCTCCATGTGGATCGGCCTGAGGTTCCCTCTTTCAAGTGGGGCCATAAGTGAGATGCTTATGGCACTGCTGTGAAAATATACAGAAGTGGAATCTGGCCTCTGAGGAGGGCAGGGACAGAGCAGACTCTCTAAGGGACTCTGGGCTGAGCTCAGGTCTGAATGATGAGAAGGAATTAACTAAGCACACTGGCCGTGGCGAGCAAGAGCCCTCCAGGCCCAGGTGCAATGACATGGCCGTGAGAAGGAGCGAGGGGGCCAAAGGAAATGACAGACAAGTTTGGGAAGATGATGCCTTTAGTTCTGGATGGTGAGTGTTCCCTTGGAAAATCTGAGAAAAATCCATGTAGCCAGGGGAAGCCTGTGGCAGAGGCCCGGGCTGAAGGAAACCATCTGTGACCCAACGAATTGTTTGCAATTCTCTATAAGGAATTATATCACTGCAGAGAGTAGAGAATAGAAGAGGCCTGGTTCAAGCCTTGAAGAATACTGCCAGGGGTGGGAGTGGGTGGAGGGATGGCCAGAGAGGCAGGAGGAGGCCTGCAAAGTGTGTACAGAAAGACAAGGGAAGACGAGTTTCAGGGAATGGTTAAAAGAGCAAGGTTAAAGGTTAATACTGACACTTGTTAAAATGGTAAACAAAAAGGCTTTCCTCAGGACTGTTGCCATAGGAGTACTGCAATAGGGCAGAGATATCTGACTCAACACTGAATACAACAAGGACAAGGGGGATTTAGAGCCAAGGGCAGCGTGAAGGGCTCAGTGGATGGAAACTGACTAAGAGGTGACTTCAAGGAATTCTTGCAAAACTAACCTAACAGAATTCTTGCTAAGGCAGGTGAAGGACTTAGACGTCAAAGGTGGGGCATGAGGAACTTGATCAGATGTCAAAGATGAGGGAATTCTTCCTAAACCAACTTAGCAGGATTCTTTGCTGAGACTGGGTTGGGCAGGCCAGACACAGGATGGCAGCCAAGGTTGAGACCTAATCAAAAAGAAGGCCTGGGGGAAACTGACTCAAGTTTGATCAAGCAGAGAGTCTTTGTCAGAAGGCAACCCGTCAAGAGCGGCCAAGAGGAGGACTGAAAAGTGCTCACTGCATGTGGAGGTCACTGCGGCCTTAGCAAGAGCTGTGAAGAGTTTGAGGATATTTTGCATATAGTTCTATGTATATATGGGCTGGAAACACTTAATTTTAAATATAACTCATTTTTTATATCCATAAAAGGAAATATTATGTAGCCATAAAAAGAACGAGAGAATTATTTAGGTACTCATAATGGAATGATCACGAAGTTAAATTTTTAGGTGAAAAAAGACCTAGAGATGATCATACTAAGTGAAGTAACTCAGACAGAGAAAGACAAATATCACATATCACTTATATGTGGAATCTAAAAAAAATGATACAAATGAACTTATTTACAAAACAGAAATAGACTCACAGACATAGAAAACCAATTTATGGTTACCAAAGGGAAAGTTGGGGGAAGGGATAAACTAAGAGTTTGGGATTAACATACACACACTACTATGTATATAATGGATAAACAACAAGGACCTACTGTGTGGCACTGGGAACTATATTCAGTATCTTGTAATACCTGAAATGGAAAAGAATCTGAAATACTCTTATATAACTGAATCACTTTGCTGTACACCTGAAACTAATACAACATTGTAAGTCTATACTTCAGTAAAATATTGTTTTGAAAAAAATATATGTATCGTAAGTTAGCATTTGCATAAAAAAGGAGGATCAAGATACACATACATATGTGTGGGAATGTGCCCACATATGTATGCCTTTGCTGGTGTATACATAAAATGCTCCTAGAAAGATATACAAGAAACTGGTAGCATAGGTTGCCTGTAAGGAGATGAACTTGATGACCCGGGGCAGGGGTGACAGGGAGATTTTTCAGTGGATAGCCTTTTCTACCTTTCGAATCTTTGTACCATGTGCAAATACTATGTATTTTAAAAATTAATGTATAAATATTCTTCCTGAGACCACACTATAATTACAGTACAATTTGCATTTTGTTGGACATCTGTTCAGATGACAATATAAGAAGATCTGTCTTTGTTTGTTTATTTGTTTTTGGCCATGCCACGTGGCATGTGGGATGTGAGTTCCCCAACCAGGGATCAAACCCATGCCCCCTGCAATGGAAGTGCAGAGTCTTAACCACTGGACTGCCGACGAAGTCCCTGTCTTTGTTTTTAAATGATCTGCATCCCATTTTTTGTTCAATGTTTCCAATTTTTATTACTGTGAACTGCATTGCTGGATGCATTCTTGTACACTTACATCTGTACACTCATGATTCTGTAGCATAAATTCCTACAAAGGGAACAAGATTCTTCCACGTTGCCTTCCAGAAAGGCTGTTCCAGGCCACACACCTCTCCCATCCACACCAGTGTGTGCCTGGTACTCTACTTATTCTACAGCCCTGAGTATTGTCCCCGGATTATGCAGGGTACCTATGTGGCAAAGACAGTGCTGAGAGCTTACTTGCTTTGCCTCCGGAGCACACAAGTAGGCTACATCTCTCAGCATCCCTTGCCGTGAGGTGGGGCTGAGTTCTGGGTGGTGGCAGTAGTGATGTACACCAGCACTTCCAGAACTGGCCCCTAAAAAACCTCTCCATGATCCTCAAGCTCTCTCTCTTCCTTCATCTGCTTGACGTGTGCAGAAGGTCACGTGGAGGTCTCTGAGCCCTAGAGCATTACTAGGTTGAGCGGAGAAACAAATTTTTACCATACCTCGTTGCTGCCCCCTCCCCTCTCTCTGCACTGAGATTCGATCCCATGCCCTGGACCTGGTAGCAAGTCTTTGCTCAAATGTCATCTTCTCAGAGGGCATTCCCTACCACCTGATTTAGCACAGCCTGCCTACAGATCTGAGCAACTTGGAGGGATCTGGCTGTCTTTCAAAATAAGATGATACTTGCATTTCCAGTGAAACTTCTTCCCCAGATGATGATGCAACCTTGATAAACAGGCTAGAGCCACTTAGGGCAGAGGTGAGGGGGCGCAACGGTGAACCCCTGGGCCCTGAGGCCTCAGCCCACCATTTCACCACCACTCCGGGGCCCCGGACCTCACCACGACAGCTCCAGCCACACTTCCCAGGCTGTGACCTGAAGAGAGAATGGTGATCACCTCCTTCGTTCATTCTAAAATATATATGGAGGGAGATCCTGCTGGTCCAGTGGTTAAGGCTCTGAGCTTCCACTGCAGGGGGCACTGGTTCGATCCCTGGTGGGGGAATTAGGATCCCGCAGGCCACGCAGCACGGCCAAAAATAAAATAAAATTAAAAAATAAAATATTTATTGAGCACCTATCAGACACTATCCTCAAGGCTTTGGTTATACCAATGAACAGATGAGACAAAGATTCCTGCCTATTCGAGTGGGAGAGACAGACCGGAAGCAATAATACTAATAAATAAGGTAGGCGAAGAGGTGATAAAAGGAAAAGAGCAGGTTATCCGAAGCCCAGGGCAAGAGGTAGGTATCTGTGCTAAGTAGGGTGGCAGGAAGGTGACATTTGAGAAAAGACTTAGAGGTGACAGTCACATGTTTCTCTGGGAGAAGAAGGTTCCCAGCAGAATTAAGCAGAGGCCCTGAGGCAGGGCCACTCCTGGAGTGTTCGAAGAGCAGGAATGAGACCACGTGGCTGGGAACTTGGAAGGAAATGAGGTCAGAAGGAATGAGGAGGAGGGTGCCCAAAGGGCGCAGGGCGTCACAGGCTACCCTACGGACTTTGGCTTTTGCTCTGAGATGATATACCTTTGCACAGTTTCAGATGGAGGAGTGACAGATATTCTGACTTACATATTTAAAAGGATCCCTCTAGCTTTTGAATTGAGAACACACTCAGGGTGGGAGGAAGGAGAAGCTTGGAGAGCAGGGACGAGGCTGTGCAGAAACCCAGGTGTGAGGGATGGTGGTTCCTGCTGGATTTGGTAACAGGAGGTACTGAGAGGTAGAGGGATTGTGGATATATTTTGAAGAAGGAGCCAATGGGATTTCCAAATGCACTGGATATTGGGTGTGAAAGAAAAGCGGGGTTAAGGAGGCTCCCAAGGTCTTTGGCCTGAGCAGCGGGCAGAAGGGATCTGCCTGAGTTAGGGAAGGCAGGGGTGGAACAGTTTTAGGAGGAGAATCAGAAGCTCAGCTCTGAACACGGTAATATTGAGATGTTTCAAGACATCAAAATAGAAATGTTGGGACTTCCCTGGTGGCGCAGGGGTTAAGAATCCACCTGCCAATGCAGGGGACACGGGTTCGAGCCCTGGTCTGGGAAGATGCCACGTGCCACGGAGCAACTAAACCCATGTGCCACAACTACTAAGCCTGCGCTCTAGAGCCCACGAGCCACAACTACTGAGCCCGTGTGCCACAACTACTGAAGCCCATGTGCCACAACTACTGAAGCCCGTGTGCTACAAGCCCACACGCCTAGAGCCCGTGCTCCGCAACAAGAGAAGCCACTGCAATGAGAAGCCTCAGAACCTCAATGAAGAGTAGCCCCTGCTCACCACAACTAGAGAAAGCCTGTGGGCAGCAACGAAGACCCACTGCAGCCAAAAAATAAATAACTAAATAAAATAAATTTTATTTGCTGGGTACAGAATCTTTGGAGTTGTTCTCTTTCTCCATTTTTCCGATCTGCATTTCCCTCCTTTTTCTCGCCAGCACCTCACACTGCTGTATCGAGGTCACCGTGTTATCTTCAATGTCTTCTCCTGGGAAGTAAGAGATTTGACTTTGGACATGCTCCGCAGCCAGCACAGTCCCAGCAGCAGTGTCCAGGCCTCTGGCCTTGGAAGACTCAGGAGGGCAGGTCCCCTTATTGCACAAACTTGTCCATGTCCTTGACATTTTTGCTGCTTAATGCTTTTTAGAGTGACACCCTTTCCTTCTGTCCAGTTGAACTGACACACCTTGCATCCCATAATTTCTGGCCCATCAGAGAAGGAGGAAAGGATGTAAATTACTTGGATCTGACCTTGTTTCGTATGTCACCACCTCACTGGTAAATATTCATTGGGTTAGAAAGAAATACTACTGTGACACTCGTAGGCTCCCAGACTCTGTAAATTCTAGATCATCAGGGGCTTCAGAAATAGGGTCAACAACTTTCAGAACTTTATTTCCAAACAAGTTAATATTACAAATCGCAGTCAACCAAAAATGAGGAATTCCGCCAGGGCAGTGGTTCTTGGTTGCATATTGAAATAAAATTAAAAATCAGTATTTTAAATTTATTTATTTTTTTTATTTATTTTTGGCTGTGTTGGGTCTTCGTTTCTGTGCGAGGGCTTTCTCTAGTTGCGGCAAGCGGGGGCCGCTGTTCATCGCGGTGCGCAGGCCTCTCACTATCGTGGCCTCTCTTGTTGCGGAGCACAGGCTCCAGACGCGCAGGCTCAGTAGTTGTGGCTCACGGGCCTAGTTGCTCTGCGGCATGTGGGATCTTCCCAGACCAGGGTTTGAACCCGTGTCCCCTGCATTAGCAAGCAGATTCTCAACCACTGCACCACCAGGGAAGCCCCCTAAAATCGGTATTTAAGAAAAAATACCCATGCTGGGTCTTACCCCAGGAGATTCTGATTTAATTGGTCTAGGGTGTGGCAGCAGGACTTTTGAAAAGCAGCACACTTTATGGTAAAAGCTAGCTTACTTTCTTTCAAGATTATTAATTTCTTTAGAGATCTGGCTTCTATTTGCACACATTCTGCCTGAAAGTTTCTGATGGTATAAATGAGGTGCTTACCCTTTGAAGGTAAGTGCTGACTGAAATATTTATTACCATTAATATAGTGATTATCTTTATCATCCAAGTCAGTATGTTCAGTGATAAGCACAAAATCCTCAGTTCAACCATCAAAGGTGAAAATGATGACCCTCGAAGACTCTGCTTTCTGGTTCACATACCCCCCCTCCTCACCTCCACACACCTTTGACTGGCTTTTTTTTTTTTTTTTCTTCCAGTTTTGCTACATTTTAATGGTAGGTTTTTTAAGGGATTAGTTTTAGGTCTTGTCAGCAACATCAAACAGAAGGTACCAAGTACTCCACAAGGTACAGAGCGCTGCCAAGCACCTCAGAAAATGTACGTGACATGGCGAACATATGGTTCTTACCCCCTGAGGAGCTTACAGTCCGGGGGTCAGCAGGTGGGCTGGCAACTCACAGTCTAAGAGTTGAGTGAACAACAAAGTAATTTATTAAGGCAAATTCTTCATCCCCTCAAGCTACTGTGGATGGAATCATTTTGGAATTAAACTAATCAAGAGAGAGGCAAGACTAAATTTGGTTGAGAATTCTTCAGGCTCATATAGTTTTTTAACATCCATCGTAGTAAACAGAACTGACCTAACAGACAACTGAAAGTGGAGACTAGATCTCTTGAAGTGCAAGGGCTAGAACTTAACTGTGGTTACTTACTTTAAAAAGCAAACATACTGGACGGTATGACTAGGCTTATTACACTAGTTTAAAAATAGGCCAAGTACTGGCACTGCGTTCCCCTCATGCTAGCATTGGTCATTTAAAATAGTGAATATTAAATATGTGGGCCCCACATCTAACCCACAGAATGCCCCCCCCAATCTTCATGTTCTGTGTATCAAATATCCACCTCGTGTGTACTATGAAAGTTTTACTTATGCCCCATTATTAAGTCGAAAGAATGTAAATAGTCAAATTAAAAAAAGCTAATGACCTGCATATTTCCATATGGATTAATGGCAGTATATCTACATAGGAAATAAATGGCAATCCTATCTACCTATATAAAAAAAAAAATAGAATATCTCCAGATTTGCATACTCACCACTATAAGAAGAGGTAGGCGGGTTTTAAGGTTTCACAATCAGTTGTCAGAAAAACAGCAGTTATCCCTGCGGTATCTTGTCAGCATCTGACTCAAATTATTTTTAGATTACATGATTTAGAAGACATTATAAACCCACCAAGAATTCGTAATTATTCTGAGATGGTTCCATCATTAACCCCAGAATCACTATCAGAAAGAATGATGTACGTACGATGTGATGTAGAAAGAAGCTAATCAACATGACTAAAAATATGCTCACTTTCAGAAAAACAATCTGGTCATCTGGAAAAATCACAGCTACAACCTGCGAACACGCCCATATGGGATACTGATTTGGCCAAGGCACACTATTTCTAAGCAGGAGAACCATGAGATCAGGGTGAATCAAGGCCGTCTCCAAGGAGCAGCCTATAAATTTCCAGACTGACCTTGGGCAGCATAATTGGTCCAATTCCTCTCAAAGGCAGTTTCATACTATCCTACCCACATCAACCCAAAGTTTGACATTAACTCGAAAAACCGAAGAGCGTGTTGGAGCAGAAGTGGACAGGTGTGCAAACCCTAGCACTCTTATTGCTGAATTAAGTGTGAAGGTGAGCACATTCCACCCACAACAGTGTCATTCCAGGAAGCAGGGCAGGAGTAGTGGCACATTAGAAAAGAGGCTATTCATTGCACAATTAATAGAAAAGTGAAAACGTTTCAAGATCTACAATAAGCCTGTATCCAAAGGAGTCTTTTACATCAGTGACGTGCTGGACTTTGAATTCTGTGCTACAGCTTTGTAATGGACTCAGTCTGGCCTGCTGGCCTGGGTACAGCTTGCTTCCTGCCTGTTGAAGGGTGAACAGGCTACACAGAGCTAGGATGGTTTCTACTGAGTGGTAAGATTCACTGAAGTTCCAGGGTATTCATGTCACGATCATTCCTTGTGCAAAGTTTGATGCAGATGAAGATAAAGTGGTTTCTTGGTCAGCAATTGCAATTTCTTTCTTTTAAAGTCAGTGGGTTTCTTGTATAGTTCTATTACAATTGGCCCAGGTTTAATTTCATCCATCTCCATGAAAGCAAAACACTTGGTGCTGGTAAACCTTTTTTTAGGCTTGTAGTGTTTGAATTCAAAGAAAATAGCTGCACCTTTGGTTAATTTTTCAACATGCTTCTGGAGCTCCATGTCCACATTAAAATGAACATACATATCTTCTTCTCTTGAAGCCACCAGAGTATCTTGCACAGGAGTTAAATCTATGCCATTCAGATCTTTTACACTAACTGTAATATAGGGATCAATGCATTGCCCAGCATCTTTCAGGCCAATTTTCTCAATTCTGATAGTGAGTAACGTCACTCCTGGTTCTGATGGCAACCTTGGTAATAAAGTATGGGGAACTCTAGCAGGAAAGGCATCAGGAGACCGTGCTCTAGCACCACCCTCTTCTTCATCTTCTTCAAATTCCAAATTCTCTTCTTCACCAGGTGCTAAAATTCTTCTTAAGGGGACAGGCTGAACATCAAATGGGAATTCTTTATTATATGTAAGAATATTCTTTAGGATTGGTTCTAGCTTCTTCAGACCCTCCAGTTTAAATTCTTCTTGGGACCGTGTGGATTGTAAAGCTGCACTTCGTAATTCCAAACATGTTGCCATTTTGCCCATGGTTCTCTTTTGTTCTTCGGTGAATTCAGAATTACCGTGCTGAGCTTGGGCCTCTTTTTGTAGGTGTTTTGCTAATATCTGATACTCCTCTATCGCCTCCACCAGCTGGCCCCAAGAGTCGAAGTCGGAGCCTCTCCTAAAGCTGGCACCCCAGCGCTGCAGCAGACTTTGGGTCACCTCCGACATGGCCGGTCCCCACCCCGTCCCCTCCCGCCCCTACCCCAGCGAGGCTGGGCTCTAGGGCGCCATCCTCCCCGGACCTGGCCCCGACAATCACAGGGCCAGGAGGAACCGCTAGGCCACCGCTACCACCCGCCAAGGAGCCGCCCAAGCCCCTTTGCCGCCAGAGCCGAACTTTGCGGCTCCGAAGCCTTGACTGGAATTCTGCCTCCTCAGAATCCTGACGTCATCAGCTCACTCAACCCCTTCAGCACCCACACACGTCCCCCCAACACTGCTGTCTGTCCCTCCCCACACTCTTCCCAATGCTTCCCCCGCCTTCATGCCCACCACTTCTCATCGGCCTCCTGGGTTGAATGTAGCCATTCTTTGCGAATGGAGTCAAGCATTTTGAAGGCATTCTTGTTATTTCAATACCTCCACCAATGGTGGCTACGGTGGGATGTGGTGATGGCCATCAATAGCTACAGGCAGCAAAGGTGGTCAGGATGACGCTGTCTGCTGCTGAGGCAGCCGTGACAGAGGGCAGCAATGGCAGCTGTGGCCACAGGCGGCGGCCACAGACGTGAACCCAGTGGGTGAAGCAGGCAAGGCAGCTGATCTTTGCTGGAGAGCTTCCTCTCCACCAGAGCCCACTCTGCCTAGTGTGTGGCAAGCGGGAAGTGGCAGGGAATTAAAAATCCATCCCCTTGGGACTCCCCTGGCGGTCCAGCGGTTAACACTGTGCGCTTCCACTGCAGGGGGCACGGGTTCGATCCCTGGTCAGGGAACCAAACTCCCACAGGCCAAACTAAAAAAAACAAAAGACCCCACAAAAAACAAAAAACCCATCCCCTTAAGTAGCCCTCAACCAAATGAAGGGTGTACAAATGCCCTCACCACGAGAGTGGGAAGCCTATTTCCACTGCTTCCCAGAGTTGCCCAGAGAATGAAGCTGTAGCCCACAGTGATACCTTGTTTGCAAATGCACCTCTGATGTGCTGCCTTCCCTTCCCTGCCTCACTTCCCGCAGCTCTACCAGTGCTTTCTGGGATCATCTCCCAAACCCTTGTCTCAAAGTCTGTTTCTGGGGGAATCCAAGCTAAGATAATGCATCATGAGCCAAGGATTCAAGCACATATGGCACATTAACAAAAACTGACCATATGCCAAGCCAGAAAGTCTCAACGGATTTCAAAAGAATGAAATCATATAAAATATGTTCTCAACCCAATTGCAATTAGGCAAGATAACTAGAAAAATCCCCATATGTTTAGAAATTTAAAAATACAGTTTTAAACATCTAAATAATCTGAGATCAATGAAAAAAGCAAAACAGCCATGCTTTGGGGAAAAAGTGCATATATTAGAAAAGGGAAAAGGCTGAAAGTCAGTGAGCTAAACATTCAAAAAGGTAGAAAACAGAAAATTAAATCCAAGAAAAGAAGGTAATAATAAAGAAGAGATTTAAATTAAAAACAAATATAGGAAATAGCACCAACAAAGCCAAAAGCAGATTCTGTGAAAAGATTAGTAATATTGATAAACTCCTGTCAAGACTCATCAAGCAAAAAAGGAAGAAGACACAAATAACCAATGTCAGAAATGAAAAAGGGGGAAATTCCCTGGCAGTCCAGTGGTTAGGACTCCACACGCTCACTGCCGAGGGCCCAGGTGGGAACTAAGATCCCACAAGCCACATGGCTCAGCCAAAAGAAAAAGAG
This sequence comes from Eschrichtius robustus, assembly GCF_028021215.1. Lineage (NCBI taxonomy): Eukaryota > Metazoa > Chordata > Mammalia > Artiodactyla > Eschrichtiidae > Eschrichtius > Eschrichtius robustus. The sequence continues at coordinate 83,828,128 of NC_090838.1, forward strand.
AAATGAAAAATGGGCCTTTGTTACAGGTTTGACAGACCTTGAGATAATATGAGGATATTAAGAACAAATTGATGACAATTTAAAAATTCAGATCATGTGAAAAATTCTTAGAAAAATACATTTTACCCTAACAGACGCAAGAATAGAAACTATGAAGTTTTTATGGGCAAATATGGGCAAAAATTCTTTGCAGGCAAACGCCATCAAGAGGTGGAGTCCCTTCCCTGCCAAAAAAGAGGCAGAGTCTCCAGGGCCTTTAATCTGGGTTGGCCTCATGACTTACTTCAACTAGTAGAATGTGGTAAATGCAGTGACGTTGTTTCCATTTTTGCTCTCGTGGACCCCTGAGACCCACCATATAAGGAAGCTAGTCTAGCCTAGTGGAAGACAGGCCTGTTACAGATGTTCTAAAACGTAGTCTCCACCTCCATTTTGTCTGCTCTTATCACTTCTTTCAGTCACATGGAGAGAACCCCACCCTAGCTTACTCAAAGCCAGGTTGGCTGAAAACATACACAGAAGTCTGAGGGCTCAATCCACAGCCCAAGGAAACTGGAGCTGGGAACAGAAAGCCACCAGGACCCAAGCAGCCCTTCCAGGGACCACAAGAACTGATGACAATCCTCTCTCCACAACCTGGGTTTTCTTGTTTGGGCCACATGGCATCCAAGGGCCCCTGCAACCCTGACTGCATAGGACTCCCACCCTGGCTGCTAGGCCAACCAACAACTTCCTTTGTTTTAGGTGTCAAATCCCCAGGAGAGACTCCCAGCTCATTTTTCCAAGCCAGAGCACAAGCCTTAGATTTCAAATGGCCAGTCCGGTCGGCGCTGACCAGTCACTTCCAGTTTCTGTAAGTCTGGATTACGCTCCAGGGCAGAGCAACTTATCTGAATGGTGAAGCTGGGTGCAGGCTCTGGGCTCTCTCTCTCTGCATACTTGCCTGTCTACCCTCTGCCCTTTAGGACCTGCCCCTGCAGGAAGACAGATCTACCAGCTATGCCCACGGAGCCTGTAATCCTGCAGAGAAACATTAAGAAGCTGCAGCAGCCACTGCTGGTACCTACCCGATCCACTCAGCACTCTCTCCTGTGTGCTGAAGGCTGCTCACTTGACTTCCCACTGCTCTCTGCTCAGGGCCCTCTCTTGGTGGCAGAAGGGCACTCGACCACGCATAGGGCAGTCAATGCCCATGAAAACATCCCTCAATGTCAGATGGGGAGTTGGTGTACATACACCCCAACTTCCTTGCCCCTGGGATGGGAGAACTGAGGTATGTTCTGTGCCGTCTCCCAGAAGTCCCAGGTGGGACTGAGCCTCAGTTGCCCACAGCAGTGACCGGCTTGGTAATGCACCTTTTACTGGCTGCCTTCCTCTCTGTCACACCTCTCCACTTCCCTACGAGTGTTCCTGGAATCATGCCCCCAGATACTACCTGTACTCAAATTCTCCGGGTTGGACTCTGGAAGGATGCAAACCAAGACAGAAGAGAAGTCCAGTGCAGCAAACTCTAAGCCACATCCGTCAATGCAGCTCTTTTCCACACAAAAGCCAGTGTTTTCACCTGCATTGCCTCATGCCCATGTCTATTGCTCAACTGGTTCTGAACTCAAGAGGGAAGGAGGTGTGTTACTTATTGCCCCCTAAGCCTCCAGGAAACACTCAATGAAGACTTGTAAATGCTAGAGTTAAAGTGAGAAGGAGCCCTTCTCCGTATCCGTGCGGCAGGAGACAGGAGATTGATGTTGGCAGAGCTGAGGGGGGAAGAGGGGTCGCCTTAACCCTGGTGAACAGACAGAGCAGCTTGCCCCATGCCCCAGGCCCCTCCTTGGCACACTAGGTGAAGCTGGGGAACAGGGCCCCGCAGGTGCTGAAGGCAGGAACCAAAGCCTGGTATAGTCTTTATTTATTGTGAGTCTTGATGTCCAGGGAAGCCAGGCCCATGTCCACAGCCCTCAGGACGCCACCTGGCCATTCTTCAGGGGTGGAGGCATCAAGTGCAGTCACTCATGTCCAGTTCTCCTACGGTCTGAAGGGTCCTCAGGAGGCAGGAAGTGGCTGTGCCTGCAGAAAAAAGCCACATCGACATCTACTAGCACCTCTTGTGTGCCTGGCACACACAAGAAAAATTAAAAACAAATATATGAAATAAAGAGCACCAACAAAGCCAAAAGCAGATTCTGTGAAAAGATTAATAATATTGATAAACTCCTGTCAAGACTCACCAAGGAAAAAAGGAAGAAGACACAAATAACCCATGTCAGAAATGAAAAAGGGGGGCTTCCCTGGTGGCGCAGTGGTTAAGAATCCGCCTGCTAATGCAGGGCACACGGGTTCGAGCCCTGGTCCGGGAAGATCCCACCTGCCAAGGAGCAACTAAGCCCGTGTGCCACAACTACTGAGCCTGTGTGACACAACTACTGAAGCTCACGTGCCTAGAGCCTGCGCTCCGCAACAAGAGAAGCCACCGCAATGAGAAGCCCGCCCACCACAAGGAAGAGTAGCCCCCGCTCGCCACAACTAGAGAAAGCCCGGGCGCAGCAAAAAAAAAAAGCCAACGCAGCCAAAAATAAATAAATAAATAAGATAAATTAAAAAAAGAAATGAAAAAGGGGGGAATTCCCTGGCGGTCCAGTGGTTAGGACTCCACACGCTCACTCCCGAGGGCCCAGGTGGGAACTAAGATCCCACAAGCCACATGGCTCAGCCAAAAGAAAAAAAGAGAGAAATGAAAAAGGGGCCTTTGTTACAGGTTTGACCGACCTTAAGATAATATGAGGATATTAAGAACAAATTGATGACAATTTAAAAATTCAGATCATGTGAAAAATTCTTAGAATTTCCTGGCAGTGGATGCAGCAGACACACATCTCTGACTCTAGGGAGGGACAGACAACCAGTGAACAAAAATGTGTCAGCGGGTGAATCCTATGAAGAAAACTACATCAGGGTACAGAGCAGAGGTGTGCGGAGAGGGAGGTACGAGCAGCACTTCACGCTGTCAGCTGCGTCAACGTGAGACGTCTTTATACCATGTTTTATGAGATGAGCCTGTGTGCTTGCTATCGTGGAGACTAGAGAAGAGAGGAGGCCTGAATCTCACTGCCCCCAGTCAGAGAGGGAAAGCTGCGGCTGGGATGCCGTCACCGGGAAGGAGCGCACAGTGAGGAGGAGCCGGGTGTGGGCTTAATGACTCCGAGCGCACTGGAAAACCACAGGCTTTGAAGGGGACAGATGTGACCCAATTTCCCTTTTTAAAAGCTCCTTTGGCTACCAGCGGGGAGACAGAGAGTAGCGGGGGGCACGACAGGGGTGACCCCAGGAAGACCAGGGAGAGCCTTGGTTGCTCATTCCAGGAGGGAGGGAGCAACTGGCCCTAAGATAGGAAGGTGGGGTCTTTGTTCAGATGCTCAAAAAACTTGCAAGAAGTATCACCAAAACAGAATTAATAAACTAGTGTGAACAGTATGCAATCATTACTGAATATTTTCTGAAAGTCCATCTCACTGGTGTCTGCTCTTGGAACCTGAACCTTTCACTTATCTGTGCCTTATTAAAAAAAAAAAAAACCCAATGTCTACAGAGCCTGGTAGAAGGGCATTTCCCCAGTCTTTAGCCAAGAACGCCTCTGAAACAGGCGATGGGAGGGAAGCAGTTACAAGGCAGTAAAATATAAGCCATAGTGAAGGGAGCACAGGCATCTTGGAGGATGGGGATGGGCCATGACGGGATTTTCTGAGGGAGGTGACATCGAAGCTGGAATAAGAATTAGCCAGATGGAATAGGAAGGGCAGTCCCGGCAGAGGGAAACAGTGAGATAAAAGCCTGGCAGCAGGAGAGACCGGCATTCGAGTAATTGCATGTTCACTGGGGCACGAAACACAGAGCTTGAGGTGGATGTCGGGTAGAGGTAGGGCCAGAGGCCATATCCTGCAGGGCCCGAGAGGCTGTGCCGGAGTGCAGACTTGGCCTGGTCAACGCGAGCCATGAAGCAGTACGCAGTCAAGAGCTCCTTTGGGATCACTCTGGGACCTTCACGGAGAATGGACTGACTGAGGTAAGACAGACAGCATGGAGGTCCAAGACAGACAGCATGGAGGTCCAAGAGAAGGCTTCTCTTCTGGGTGCGAATAGAGAAGATGGGGCCCCAGGAACCGAGAGAGGGGCAAATGAGAGGGGCTTGAGAGGGAGCTGGTGAAAGATGTGTCTTTTGCCTTTGGAGCTTGCAGGCCAGTGGGGGAGACAGTAAACACCTAAACCAGCGTTTCTCAACCTTTTGCCCCCACAAGGAGTCTTTTTAGACATTTTTAAAAAATTGCACCCATCCATGACATTTTAATACCATAGATATACTGTATATCTGTTTAGGTACTGTATACATTAAAAACAGTTAAGACTTTTTTGCCCCATCCTTACCCCCATTGCCCATACAGCTGAGAGGCAGTGAGGAAGAGAAAGGGAGAGTGGGTAAGGGAGGAGGTGGATCAGGTCAGCCTGGGGAAGAACACAGAGAACCAGCAGGAACCTGGGATTTTGTTCTCAGTGTGGATGAGAAGTCACTGAAGAGCTTTAAGCAAAGGTGTAATGTGACTAGTTTTCAGTTCCTAAATGTTCTCTCTGGCCACCGCACGGAGGCAAGGTAAGAGGGGATTCAGGGAGACCAGGGAGAAGGCTGGGGCAGGTATCTTGGCTGTGGAGGGGTGGAGGAGATGGCTGGACTAAAGCAGGGACTATGGAATGGGTAAGAGGGGAACACGTTCTGATGTTCTGGAAGCGGGATGCATGGTAAAGGTCTGCGTGGGGCTGAGGCTGACCCCAAGGTCTTTACTCTGAGCAGCTAGAAAGATGAAGGGGTGGGATGAGATGCTGAGCCGCTGTCTTACCTCTGCGGTAGAGGGTGTGTGTGTCAGCTGCACCTGCTCAGCACACTGCAGGAAGCGGCGCACATGTTCTGCGCAGTTGCCCACGGCTGCCTCGTTCTGTCTAAGACATTCCTCAAAGGCCTCAAAAGGCTCCGCACAGGCCTGGCGGATCTGCCGGATGACTGGGCTGCAGGGGCAGGGCATTTCAGGCCCAGGGAGACTTCCACCCCACTGCCCACCTCCCCCCCCCCCCCCGCAACCTGCCCCGTAGCCCACACTCACTGGGCGGACGTGCACTGAGCAATGCTCATCTTAAGGTGGTGACAGTCTTGTTGCCATGACTCAGGCTTGGCTGCCACACACTGGCCATATTGCTCCAGCTCCCGGCCACAGTAGCGAGCAGTGATCTCCAGGGCTGCCTGCCTGTGGGACGTGACAGTCTGAGGATAATTCCAGGCAGTAGGCAAGAAAGGGAGTTCTGATCCGAGTCTGGGGTGTAGACTCACCCCAGAGTGAGTATACAGTATATATACTTTTAATGTATACAGTACCTAAACAGATATACAGTATATCTATGGGGTCTTGGGCAAATCTCAGAGTCTGAAGGGTCCTGGGATAAGGCCAGGGAGGTAGAGAGGTAAGGCATGAGCCTTGGGGGTTGTGGAGCAGGCTGGAAGCTTCTGGGGAGATAGTGGAGGTCCTGAAAAAAAGGTCTGATTATTCCAAGGCAGGCTGTGGAGGTCCTGGAAGAAGGGTCTGGGACTCAGGGCATCCCCCAGTTTAGGCTTGGGAATCATGCAGAGAAGGCTTAGGGCCTTAGAAGTAACACCTAGAGTTTTCCGAGAGAACCTGGAAGCCCTAAATGAGTTCGAAGGCCCTAAAAATGAGGGTTAGAGGTCCAAGGGGTGAGGTCTTGGGTCCTGGGGAAGGGTCTCTTGACCAGAGGGTCTTAGAGATGAGACCTGAAGACAGGGGTACTGAAAGTGAGACTTGAGGCCCTGGGGCAGGTTTGGGGGTCCTGGGGTGGGTCTCAGGGTCCTAGGGGCATGATCTGGAAGCCCTGGGTGAGGTTGGGGCTCTGGGGTAAATCTGGAGGGTCCTACAGATAAGCTCTTGAAGTTCTTGGGAACAAGGTCTGGAACCCCAACGTGAGATCAGTGGTGTCTAAGAACAAGTCTGTGGGCCCTATAGGTGAGGTCTGAGATACTCGACAGACCCGGAAGTTTCAAAAGGTAAAGTCAGATGATCCAGGGGGAGGAACCTGGAGCTCTAAAAGGACGGCTCTAGGAGTCCTAGAGGTCCTGGGAGAAGTCTGGAGTCGTAGGGTTGCAGGGTCAGGGACGAGACCCGGGGTTTTGGGGGGCAAGGCTTCGGGTGTTGAGAGACTGGACCTGAAAGTCCTTCCTTATCACCCGAAAGAGGGGCGGAGCCTAAACGCTCAGAGGGCGGGGCCTGAACACGCGGAGAACTGGGGCTCGTGAAGGACAGCGCTGAATCCTAAGGCTCGGATCTCCAGGGAACAGAGAGGCCAATCCTTCTTCCCGGAGTCCTGGCCTAAGTCCAGATCACTGGGGAAGAGAAAGAATACGGGGGCAGGTACGGGGTAGGGGCTCCCGCTACTCACATCTTGAGGCCGATGCCGGAGGAGGATCAATGAGGGAGGATAGCCCCGCCTTTTCCGGTATCCGGTTGTCATGGCGGCGCCCAGCCCAGCCTTCGTTGCCTCGTATTTTCCCGGTCGCAGAGCAGACAGGCAGCCCCGTTCCCTTTAGGCCCAACCCGTCATGGCGGCGCCCTGCCTCTCCTTCCGGCCCCGACCTCTAATGGTGGCGCCTTGCGTAGCCACTTTCCGGCCCCAGCCGGCTCGGTACTTTGTCCCCTTCCATTTCCGGCTGGCCCTGGCGGCCCGGGAATTCACCGGAAGTACTGGGAAGAATCGCGGTACCTCCGCTTTAAGGGGAGTCCGGCGCCGGTGTGCGCCGCTCTTGTACTTGGCCGCAACCGCACGCGCCTTTAGCCGCCTTACTGGAGCTGGTGGCCAGCGGCCGCCGCTGCTGCGACCCCTCGACATGCTGCCGTTCGCGGCTTGGTTGGGCGCTGTGGCTACGGGCTGCTGGGCGCCCGGACACGGAACCTGACACCTGATGCCCCTCTGCACGTTCTGCTCTGCGCGTGCGCTCACTAGCCTCTGGGGACGCTGGTTGTACGCGAGGCGGAGCGGGCGGGAAGGGGGTCACCCCGGGAGCAGGAGAAGGAGGCCTGGACCTCTCGTCTACTCAGCCTGGGTTACCCAGACCGTGTCCCCTACCCCTTGGCATAAATTATGAAGCCAGGACGGACGTGAGTTTTAGTCTTGGCTCCCTGCCACCTTGGGGAAGTTAGTTCTCTGTAATTCTTCATCATATGACAACGTTTCCACCTCCTCGGCTGTCTTCAGGTATGAGGCTCCGTGTGATATCCCTTGGTCAGAGAACTGAGCGTCAGTCCTGCTGTCTTGTGTGCAGAGGTTTTTCCAGACCCAGGGTGAGCCAAAATGAACATAAAATGTAGTTAATCATAGTGGCTTAGAGGAACAAGAGCCATTTGTGAGCAAGTGACAATTGCTTGGAGTCTCCGTATGTTAACCGAACTGAAACAGCACAGCTCAGATGGGACTGGACCCCGTGGGCTGGGACTCGAACCCACTGTCTTTTAATGGAGATCGCACACCTGGTCTCAGGACTTAAGGAAGCTCAGGTTTTTTCTGTCTGGTTGCCGAAAGAATTCAGTGAGACTCAAAGTGATAGGAAAGAAGTGGATTTATTTAGAGAGATACACTCCATAAGCAGAATGCAATCCATCTCAAAAGGGGAGAGTGGCCCGGAAATATGGGGTGGTTAGTTTTTATCAGCTGGGTAATTTCTTAGGCAAGTGGGAGGAGCATCCTAACTATTTAGGGGAAGGGGCGGGGATTTCCAGGAATTGGGTCCCTGCCCACTTTTTGGCCTCCTGTGGTCAGCCTCAGAACTGTCCTGGCACCTGTGGGCGTGTTGTTTGCATATGCTTGTGTATAATGAGGTTCAAGTTCTCTTGCAAGTTGAATCTTCCTCCATCTTGGGCCTAATCTGTTCTAGCCAGTTTTTGTCATACCTGCAACGGCTATGTCATTCTTTTATTTTTTTATTTATTTGTTTTGGCCACGACACACAGCTTGAGGGGTCTTAGTTCCCTGACCAGGGATTGAACCTGGGCCCAGGGCAGTGAAAGCCCAAGTCCTAACAACTGGACCACCAGGGAGTTCCCAGGGAAAGGTTTTTAAAGACAGGGTGAGGGAGCAGGGTTGTGGGGTGTGTGATCAGCTCCAGACATTCTTCTCATTGGTTGGTGGGAGTCAGCATCGTCAGCTTTCTGGTTCCAACCAGTCTGGGGTCTACGTGCCTCCATCTGGTGAGGGTTTCCGTATGTGCAAAACAGCTCGAAGAACACGGCTCAGTATACTATCTGTAGCCCCTGAGGAGGAACTAAAGGGCCTTGACTTTAATGGCTAAACTATTATTATTTTGTCTTGTTTGAGTGTTTTCCTTTCTGCATTTTCTCACTTCTCTGATTAAATTTACTCTTTGGTACTCGGGGAAGGCCCAGGAGGCTAAAGTTTTTCTACAGACAGAAGGTAGGCAGAGGACATGGGGAGGAGGTGTGTTCTGGGAGGGCCCCAAAGGGTCCTGCTTGGTTGCAAGTGTGCTCGTCTGTAAAATGGGGATGATAGCAGTGAAATTCTCCACATAAGACATAGAGTATGTGAGCGTTTTAGCATGGAGCCTGGAAGAGAGGAAGGGAACAGCGTCAGCGTCTCTTCTCTTTGGCTTCAAATGTAGACTAAATTCTCAGGTTTTCCCTTCCTGGGAGAGTGAAATCTTAACCTGTCCTATGCCCTCCCCCTGAGTCTTATCCCAAAATCCAGGTAATATGCTTCCTCCAGGGAAGGGTTTCAAACGTCTGACACTCATGCCTCCAAACTTCTAGTTGCCTTTTGGCCTGTGGCTCAAGAGTGTAACTAACTTCCTCTCTAGGAATCAAAGGTAAGGGAGACCCAAGTGACCCTAGCGTTTGGAGTGAAGCAGATCTGGGTTTGAACCTGAGAGCTCGGACAGAGTACTTCTCTCTGTGTTCCAGTTTCTTTGTAACAGATGTTTCAGGATTTCCTTGTGAGTAGAAACTGAGATGACATATGCAAAGCACCTGGTATGGAGCACTTTGTATTTTCTTTCTAGCCTTATCAGAGTTTGTCATGTTGACCTAAAACAAATAGGCTGCCGGTTGTCTCTCCAGCAAAAGTGGGTTTATTCGAGATCAGTAAAGAAATAACAGTTAACAGGTCTGCAACCATAGCAATCCAGGTGCAGGTCCCAGCATAGCAAGGAGAGGAGAGCTCTTTTAAAGAGGGGAAAAGGAAATTGGGAGGACTGTAGTAAACAAAGAGTCCATTGGAGGGATTGGGAGTTTGAAGTTTAGCGGCTTTTTATTGGCGAAGTCCTGACAGTCTCGTCGGCTGAGTTCTTGCTAGGGAAGAAGAGTCTCTTCCTGTTGGGTTCAGTTATGTGTTAGGGTGTGAGTGCGCCCCCTTCTGACCTCCCGACTCTGTTTTAATTTTGGTTCTGTTTATTACTTGTTACAATTATTACTGTATATATGCGTTGGCTTATTTTCTGCCTACTTCAAAGCCCTGTGAAGCCCATGAGAGAAGGGGCTTTGTATCTGTAGCATGGTCACTGCTGGCTACCCCACAGCATGGGGCCTGGCAGAGTAGTAGTGGAATGAATGAAACAGCGTGCTCATAGGATTGCATGAGGATAATGATGAAATAACATTGTTTTTAAGGCAGGACAAGAAAATATTTAAACATAAAATTCTCAAAAGAAAAAAAGGAAAACAAAATTCTCTCTCTGCCCATTTGAGCCACTACCCCCTCCCTTTTATTGTGCATTGGGCCTCTGCATTATACATCAACTAGATCCCCTAAGAAGACACAGAAATGCCTACTTGACAAAGATTAAAAAAAAGCGATTTCCTCCTGGCACCAGCAGAGTAACTCCTAGGAGATAACATTCGTTTCTCAATCCTGTAAGCAATCACGATGACCCGCTACTCTCCTTGTTGGACTGTGTAAACTGTCAATATGTTACTTTGATGCATAAGCCTTTGTCTCAAAAAACTTATATAACTGTGCCTTGACCTCTAACAAGCAGAACAATCCTCAGAACTTCCTGAAAGACTGTCTCCTGGGTTATAAGCCTCAGGTTGGCTTGAGTAAAATTTTCCATGTCTTAGATTGACCACTGATTAATTTTTTGTTGACAGTAACATGAGATCCAGTTATTCACTGTTGACGAAAAACTGATCAGTTGATCTAAGAGAGAATTGGAAATTTTTATTTTATTCTTAAAAAATATTTATTTATTTATTTAGGTTGTGCCAGGTCTTAGTTGCAGCAGGCGGGCTCCTTAGTTGTGGCATGTGAACTCTTAGTTGCGGCATGCAGGAGGGATCTAGTTCCCTGACCAGGTATCAAACCCGGGCCCCCTGCGTTGGGAGCGTGGAGTCTTACCCACTGTGCCACCAGGGAAGTCCCTGGAAAATTTTATTCGAGCCAAATTTGAGGATAATAACCTGGGAGGAGCATCTCAGAAAGTTCTGAGAACTGTTCCACCCTTTAGAAGTCAAGACACAGTTTATATAAGTTTTTTGAGACAGAGGGCTGTATATTAAATGATGTATTATTGACAGTTTACATGATTCCAGATTTGAGCACCATCACAGTGGGTCATGTGACCCTTTATAAGATCAAGAAGGAATGTAATTTTTTAAGGAGTTGTCTATTTATGCTAGGAGAATGTTGCTGTTTATGGTTGAGTAGGTATTTCTGCTGAGCGGGGAGGTTTGGTCAATGCATAATGCAGATACACAATGCACAGTGCGGTGGGGAGAGGGAAGACCAAAGGGCAGAGAAGAATTTTTATGTTCACATTTTTCTTGGGCTTCCCTGGTGGTGCAGTGGTTAGAATCCGCCTTCCAATGCAGGGGACCTGGGTTCTATTCCTGGTCCAGGAAGATCCCACATGTCGCGGAGCAACTAAGCCCATGAGCCACAACTACTGAGCCCACAGGCCACAACTACTGAAGCCCGCATGCTCTAGGGCCCACATGCCACAACTACTGAGCCCACATGCTGCAGCTACTGAAGCCCGCATGCCTAGAGCCTGTGCTCTGTGACGAGAAGCCACCGCAATGAGAAGCCCGCGCACCACAATGAAGAGTAGCCCCCACTCACCGCAACTAGAGAAAGCCCGTGCACAGCAGCAAAGACCCAACACAGCCAAAAAAAAATTTTTTTTTCTTGTCATAAATATGAATTTTATTTCACACACTAATATGATACTTATTAAGTGCCATATATGTGCCAGGAACTGTTCTACCAGCTGGGGAGACAGCAGTGAATAAAACAGACAAAAATTTATACTGATAAAAAGTTAAAGAAGACAATTCAGGTGATACAAATTTTAACACTTCGTGAAGCAGACAGTCTCCAGAGAACCACAAAATGGGGTGGAAGGCAGGAGGCTTTTTATAGGATGAAGAATAAAGAACAAGGAAGAGAGAAACAGAAAATATCTGATAGGCTCGGGCCACATATTCAACCTTGTTTGAGGTGAGAAGGAAGAAGGAAATAAGCCCAGAGTTGGCTTGGCATTTGGGGATTGGCTAACTGGACATACTGTGCTTCTGGTCAAGTGCAGCATTACAGGGATATGAAAGTTACCTAAGTTTCGGTTTGCAGGCCTGGCACCCAGGGCTGGATTGGCTCTATCTTGAGCCTGTAAAGTTTTATTTCAACAGTACCAGAGTGGAACTTAACATTCTAGTGGGAGAAACAGTCATCACAGTAAATAAGAAAAGCATATACTGGGCTTCCCTGGTGGCGCAGTGGTTGAGAGTCTGCCTGCCAATGCAGGGGACACGGGTTCGAGCCCTGGTCTGGGAAGATCCCACATGCCGTGGAGCGGCTGGGCCCGTGAGCCACAATTACTGAGCCTGCGCATCTGGAGCCTGTGCTCCGCAACAAGAGAGGCCGCGACAGTGAGAGGCCCGCGCACCGCGATGAAGAGTGGCCCCCGCTTGCCACAACTAGAGAAAGCCCTCGCACGGAAATGAAGACCCAACACAGCCATAAATAAATAAATAAAATAAAATAAAAAACATCATTTCTCAGTTTGAAATCAAAATAACTGATTAACTTGTCTCTCTCTCACTCTCTGCATAACTCAATCCACCACACTGCTGCCAAAGTTATAAAAAAAAATAAAAAGAAAAGCATATATGAAATGAGTGATGAATGCTAAAGAGGATGATCAAACTGGGAAGGGAGTGGGAAGTGTTGAGAGGGTGACAACTTTCTCGGTAGAATGTCCAGGGAAGGTGTGATGATATGATTATAATAAACATATATTTGGTCTTCATCCACTGTTCAGCACAGAGCGCCTGAAATCCTTGGAATTTCCTACGAAATGAGAGCAACAAAGGTGTCTTTTGTTATGTTAATGAGGTGACTTTGGGGCCACACCTAAGGATGGGGGCTGGTTGCTAGGAGAAACAACCCTGTGATTAGATGGTTGGAGCTTTCAGTCTCATCCTCCTGACTTCTGGGGAGAGGGAAGGGGCCAGAGGTTTAATCAGTTATATATGGCCAGTGATTTAATTACTCATGCCTATGTAATGAAGCCTTCATAAAAACCCAGAAGGAAGGGGTTTGGAGAACTTCCAGGTTGATGAACACGTGCAGATGCGGGAGAGTGGCCTGTTGCAGAACTTGGAAGCTTCATTCAAGCCCTTTCCCCATACCTTGCCCTGTGCACCTCTTCCATCTGGCTGTTCTGAGTTATATCCTCAGTTATATCCTTGGTCATATAGCAAGTAAAATGTTTTTTTCTGAGTTCTGCGAGCCACTCTAGCAACTTAATTGATCAAAAGGAGGGGACTGTTGGAACCTCCAATCTGTAGCCAGTTGGTCAGAAGCACAGGTGACGACCTGGACTCAGGATTGCCCTCTGAAGTGTGTGTGCGTACGGGGGGCAAGGGAAGGCAGTCTTGTAGGACTGAGCCCTTAAGCTGTGGAATCTGATGCCATCTCTCAGTAGATAGGGAAACTCTGCCCCAGTGGGTTAACAGAAACTGGTGACTAACAGAAATTCTTGAGCTTGTCTTACAGAACAGCAGGTAAGGGAACAGCTTGTTAAAAAAGTTTGCGTGGGGCTTCCCTGGTGGCGCAGTGGTTAAGAATCTGCCGGCCAATGCAGGGGACACAGGTTCGAGCCCTGGTCCGGGAAGATCCCACATGCTGCAGAGCAACTAAGCCCGTGTGCCACAACTACTGAGCCTGTGCTCTAGAGCCCGTGAGCCACAACTGCTGGAGCCCGCGAGCCACAACTGCTGGAGCCCGCGAGCCACAACTGCTGAAGCCCGTGCGCCACAACTACTGAAGCCCCTGTGCCTAGAGCCCGTGCTCCTCAACAAGAGAAGCCACCGCAACGAGAAGCCCGCGCACCGCAACGAAGAGTAGCCCCCGCTCACCACAACTAGAGAAATTCTGCGTGCAGCAAGAGACCCAACATAGCCAAAAATAAATTAAATAAATAAATTTTAAAAAGTTTGCGTGCCCAACGCACAGTGAGGCTAAAGGAACCGAAACATTGAAGTTTGGAGCAAAGAAAGGTTTATTGCAGGGCCAAGCAAGGAGCACGGTGCCTTGTGCTCAAAAACCCCTAACTCCCCAATGGTTTGGGGGGGGAAAGTTTTTATATTCAAAATTTGGGTTGAGGGCTGCAGGGTGTGTGACTTCCTTCTGATGGAACTTTTAGTTCCTGCTTTTGCCCCTTCTTTTTTGTTTGTTTGTTTGTTTGCTGCACTGCGCGGCTTGTGGGATCTTAGTTCCCTGACCAGGGATCAAACCCAGGCCATGGCACGAGTCCCAACCACTGGACTGCCGGGGAATTCCCCTGCTTTTGCCCTTTCTTAAATGATTAATTGCTTGAGTCTCTTTTCTGAAACTTGAGAAACTAAGACGGAGGTGGGGGAACATCGAGGGGCCTGCAACTGGGACGGCCCTGCAGGGCTCTGCTCAATTTCATTAAGACTGGTTGAGACCACTGACCCTAAAATTGGGCCTGCACAAGTGTCGGATGAATGAATTTTTGATATCAGAGCTCTGGAAACTCTACCCTCAGATCATGCTAATGATCTGAACTAACTTCTGAACACGCATCTCATGAAGAAGCATGTAATTCAGATATGCCTGAGCAGAACACCTCACTTTTCCCTACCTGCAGCCACCCCTTCCCCATGCCTAACTAAGGCCACCCTGCTTCTTTTCTTTTTTTTAAATTAATTTAGTTAGTTAGTTATTTTTGGCTGTGTTGGGTCTTTGTTGCTGCGCACGGGCTTTCTCTAGTTGCAGCGAGCGGGGGCTACTCTTTGTTGCGGTGTGCAGGCTTCTCACTGTAGTGGCTTCTCTCGTTGTAGAGCGTGGGCTCCAGTTGCGCAGGCTCAGTAGTTGTGGTGCACGGGCTTAGTTGCTCCGTGGCGTGTGGGATCTTCCCGGACCAGGGCTCGAACCCGTGTCCCCTGCATTAGCAGGCGGATTCTCAACCACTGCACCACCAGGGAAACCCCTTTTTTAAAAAAAAAATTTTATTTATTTTATTTTATTTATTTTTGGCTGCGTTGGGTCTTTGCTGTGCACGCGGGCTTTCTCTAGTTGTGGCGAGCGGGGGCTACTCATTGTTGCAGTGCACGGGCTTCTCATTGCGGTGGCTTCTCTTGTTGCAGAGCACGGGCTCTAGGTGCACGGGCCTCAGTAGTTGCAGCACATGGGCTCAGTTGTTGTGGCTCGCAGGCTCTAGAGCACAAGTTCAGTAGTTGTGGCACATGGGCTTAGTTGCTCCATGGCATGTGGGATCTTCCCGGACCAGGGATTGAACCCGTGTCCCCTGCATTGGCAGGCGGATTCTTAACCACTGCGCCACCAGGGGAGTCCCACCCTGCTTCTTTATCCCATAAGTATCCCTTTGGGGAGGCAGATCTGAGACTTGTTCTGCCATCTCCTTGCTTGGCTGCCTTGTGAGTAAACTCTTTGCTGCAAACCTCGGCATCTCAGTGCTTGGCTTGCTGCGTGTTGGGGAAATGAACCGAGCTTGGTAACAATAGGATCAGAATTCAGTTGAATTATAGGACGCCCAGCTGGTATCTGGAGAATTGCTTGGTGGTGGGGAACACTGCACCCTTTGGAATTGGGTGCAGAACTTTAGAAGACCTCCCTGAGAGGGTACCATTGAGCAAAGGCCTAAGAGGGTGAGGGAGGGAGCCGCAGGGACAAGTGTCCCAGGCAGAGAGAACAGCCAATGCAAAGGCCCTTACCTGAGGTGGGAACATGCAGGATACATTCAAGGAACACGAGGACAGGCCAGTTTAGCTGGAGTAGAGGAAGCCATGTGGCGAATGATGAGGGAGATAGGGCAGCAGCAGGAGGCTGGATGGGTGAGGCCTTACAGGCAATTATAAGGACTCTGGCTTATACACTGAGTGAGATGGTGAGTGGGGCCCTGGATTCTGTTTTTAGTGAGCTTCCCAAGGTAAGTCTACCCATAATAGTGTTTGAGGTTTCAGTGAGAAGCCAGAGAGGCAGAAAGGAAGCCCCTCCTTTAGGCCAGTTCATCTAGAATGGAGGTCCTAGTATTGCTGCCCTCGAGGAGTATCCTAGAAGCAGAAACACTCAAAAACAGATATACAAAAATACAACTCCCCCTTGAGTTAAAGATTCATTTAGGTTGGGCTTCCCTGGTGGCGCAGTGGGTAGGAATCTGCCTGCCAATGCAGGGGACACGGGTTCGAGCCCTGGTCTGGGAAGATCCCACATGCCGTGGAGCAGCTAAGCTGGTGCACCACAACTACTGAGCCCGTGTGATGCAACTACTGAAGCCTGCGCGCCTAGAGCCCGTGCTCCACAACAACAGAAGCCACCGCAACGAAGAGTAGCCCCTGCTCGCCGCAATTAGAGAAAGCCCACGCGCAGCAATGAGGACCCAACGTAGCCAAAAATAAATTTATTTTTAAAAAAGATTCATTTAGGTTAAAAAGTACCTATTCAAAAATGCAAGCCCCTCTGAGCAGGGTTAATGATTGCTTTTTTCCTGACGCTTAGCTGAGGATAGCACTGAGAATTGGGGGAGATTGAGAGGGAGATGAAGAATCAGCTGTTTGATTTTATGTGAGATTTGCGCATTTCAGCAGGAAGGGAGAAGGGTGTGGTGAAAGGAACAGGACAGGGGAGCAGGTTGTCTGGAAGGGGACTGGCCAGGGAAAGAGGGAAGGGGTCAGGGTACATCAGGGTTTTGTTTTATTGTTCCCCTCTCCCCCCAGGTTTAATGAGGTATGTATGACAAATGAAAATTATATTTGCACGGTGTGCAATGTGATGTTTCAATATACGTATAGATTGTGAAATGATTACCACAGTTAAGCTGATTAACGTATCCATCACCTTGAAACCGCACTCATTCTCGGATGGAACTTGAACCCAGCCAGAACTCAGATTGGGACTTGAACCCATGACCCCTTACTTAGGAGGGGACTCGAGCCCACTGTCTTTTCATTGAAACTGCTCACCTGGTGTCAGGACTTACTGAAGCTCAGGTTCTTTTGTTTTGATGCAGAAAGGATTCAGCGTGAGGTAAAGTGGCATTCAAAGAGTGAGTTTATTAGCATAGGACAGTTGTGAGAGAGACAAGCGGGCGGGCAAGGGAGCGCAGCCCCGAGAGCAAAGAGGGCTCCATTTTTATAATCAAAGAAAAAGTGGGGAGGGGAGAAGAACACCTTTTTCCTCATTCTTGGGTGGACATCAAGGCTTACATCATTAGTTCCTCCGTTAACCCTATATGGTCGGAGACCGTCATGGTGCTATTTAAATCCTATGTATATTAGGGGGGTGACATATACTAAAATATGGTAATTAATCTCAGGTTTCGGTATAAGGTCCCCTTTAACTTAGTTTCTTCACCCTTTCACCTATACAAAGTCCTGTCTTGGCTACATGCAGAAATGATACTTTTTGAGGACCATTAACTCCCCAACTTCATGTAACAAGACATAGACCCCATATCTATAGTCTTGTGGGGTTTTTTTTGTTTTTTTGGCCACGCCACATGGCTTGTGGGATCCTAGCTCTCTGACCAGGCATTGAACCCAGGCCCTCGGCAGTGAAAGTGCAGAGCCCTAACCACTGGACCGCCAGGGAGTTCCCTATTGTCTTGTGTTTTAACTATCAGGATTTGTGGCTTGAGTGTGCCTGGCACTTGAATGCGCCTGGTGTTCCTTCAAGGTAGAGTCGATTGTTGCTAGATTACTGGATCCTTTTCTTGAGTATCATTAGCTTACAACAGTCTCCCAGACTCTCTTAAAGTTCCCTTTCTATCTTTAATCCCCTAATGGGATTTCTAAGTTAACCATTTAATTATCCTTCTCTATCCCTATCAACCTCACATAGTTACCATTGTGTGTGTGTGATGAGAACATTTGAGATCCACTCTCTTAGCAGATTTCAAGTACATCATACATTATTGCTAACTGTGGTCACCATGCTGTACATTAGGTCTCTAGGACTTATTCATCCTATAACCGAGTTTGTGCCCTTTGACCAACATCTCCCCATTTCCCCCACTCCCTGGGCCTGGCTACTCTGCTCCTATGAGTTTGACTTTTTAATTTTATTTATTTATTTATTTAAATTATGTTTTAGCTCCACAGAGCTTGTTTGTTTTTATTAATTTATTTATTCATTTATTTTTGGCTGCGTTGGGTCTTTGTTGCTGCGTGCCAGCTTTCTTTAGTTGCAGCGAGTGGGGGCCACTCTTCATTGTGGTGCGCGGGCCTCTCACTGCAGTGGCCTCTCTTGTTGCAGAGCATAGGCTCTGGGCACACGGGCTTCAGCAGTTGTGGCACGTGGGCTTAGTTGCTCCACGGCATGTGGGATCCTCCAGGACCAGGGCTTGAACCCGCGTCCCCTGCATTGGCAGGCGGATTCCTAACCACTGCGCCACCAGGGAAGTTTGACTTGTTTAGATTCCACATATCAAGTAGATCATGCAGTGTTTGTCTTCCTGCGTCTAGCTTATTTCACGGAGCATAGCGCCCTCCAGGGAGGGCGTGTCAGAGTTGGTGAGGGGCAGGGTTGTGTGATGGGGTGGGTGCAGGGTGGTGGATGGGAGGATGCACTTGTAGACTGACCCGGAGAGAGTTTTAGTTCAGGGCTTCGATCCCTGGCCAGACTGAGGGCCGTCACGGATGGCAGCACAGACATGACTTTGACCAGATGATCTCCGACCTGGCAGCAAAGTGAGTGCTGACCCTCGATCCCTTGAAGGGGCTGCGAGGCAGCCTGTGATGGTGCCTGGGTGTACAGGTGGTTTCCTGACGGGGTGTTACAAGAAGGCTCTGTAGACCAGGAGAGGGTCTCTTGGTCCCATGGGCTCCTCTCCTCTCGGGTGGCTTCGCCCACCACCCTCAACTCTTGGGCTTCCTTCTATCTTTTCTGGAAGCTCCCCACTCCTGATCTGAGGTTGTAGGGCATGTTGGAGGGGAGGCAAATCCTGAGGAGCCCAGCACATGTAAAGTCTCCCGGTGTGAGGACAGCGGTGAGTGGGTATGCCCTGCCAGCCACCTTCCACCTTTTCTCAGTGACGTAGACCTTCAGGGCCTCCCCTCCTGTGGAAATAGTGGCACAGGAAATTGTTAGAGGAAACCACATACTCTGAGGGGGTCTCTTGCCCCCTTTTCTCCATCATAGGCCCTTTAGTTTAAAAATCGGAGCTGTGATAAATTCCATCCTCAGTGGGGACTTCCCTGGTGGCCCATTCGTAAAGAATCCACCTTCCAATGCAGGGGACGTGGGTTCGATTCCTGGTCAGGGAACTAAGATCCCACATGCCGCGGGGCGACTAAGCCTGCGCGCCGCAACTACTGAGCCCACACACGTCAACTAGAGCCCGTGTGCCACAAACCATAGAGCCTACGCACCCTGGAGCCCGTGCTCCACAACAAGAGAGAGAAAAACCCGCACGCCACAACAAGAGAGAAGCCCGAGCGCCGCAACAGAAAGATCCCGCATGCCACAACGAAGAGCCGATGCAGACAAAAAAAAAAATTCCATCCTCGACTCCAGCTTCTGGATTCCAGCCGTTTGCTAGTCTAGGCAGGGCCGGGAGGCCTGGAGGAGGGTATACCTGTAGGTTTGTGCCGTGCTCTCAGGCCTGTATTAAGGTGCTGGGCAGGGGAGGATTTGGGGAAGAGGTGGAAGCTGTGGCTGTGTCCTAGAGAAGCTACAGGAACAGCCTTCCTGAGCGATGGCAGGCACGCTGCAGGTGAAAGGAGGACGCGGTGCCCTCGTGAGGCCGGACTCGGACTCTTCTGCCCCCTGGGAGCAGGGGAGCAGCTCCCTTCTGGGGACCAGTCTTAGACAAGACCTTGGCCACCCACCCAGGGCAACTCCTTTCCTCATGCACTGGGCTGGGAGCTGCTGGGGCTCCCGTGGGCCTGGCCCCCTCCTCAGCACTGCCCGAGCCTTCCTTACCCGCTGCAGGTTCACGGGGTGCGAGGCTTAGAAGAGGTGCAGTTTCACAAGCTGCAGCTGATGAATGGGTCCCAGCGCCCAACTCCTTTCTCCAGGTCCTCCAGAGCTGTGGGCCAAAAGGAGGCCAAAGGAGGCACACAGAAACTGGTCACAGATGCAGGGCATCGCCCTTTTTTTTTTTTTTGGCCATGCTGCAAGGCTTGCAAGATCTTAGTTCCCTAACCAGGGATTGAACCTGGGCCCTTGCTGGTTAAAGTGCAGAGTCCTAACCATGGACCGCCAGGGAATTTCCTCTGCTTTGCCTTTAAAGTGCATTTGATGTTTCAAACAGAACTTGGCACCTCGTGGGAAGGAAGAAGGAAGCATGGGAAGGGTTAATTAGGTTGTTTGGTTCTCTGACAGCCAGTCTGGGCCCCTTCACCTGCCCCTCACTGATCCCAATGGAGGTACCTAAATTTCACATTGAGAGCCCATGCTATTCAACGGTGTGCTCCACCAGGCACTGCGCTTCGGCTGGGTAAGTTTCCTGAGGTTGTTGGAACAGTCTACCACAAAGTAGGTAGGCAGAAATGTGTTCTCTCACAGTTCAGGCCAGAAGTCCAGAATCAAGGTGCTGGCAGGTTGATTCCTTCAGGAGACTGGGAGAATCTGTTCCAGGCCTGTTTCCAGCTCCTGGTGGTTGCCGGCAGTCCTTGGCCCTCCTCGGCTAGTAGACACATCATTGCAATCCTGTGATGTGGCCTCTTTTACCACGAGACAGATGGGAAGGAGTCACAAGTGGCTTCTCATTAGGAACGTAGATAAAAGAAAGCTCGTATCTTGACTGCCAGAGGGATTGAGTGCTGTGAATCTACCCCATAGATTTGTCTTTGTCTCCAAGTGGGCTGAGCCTGGAGGTCTGACTTCTAGCAGGACCCAGGGATGGGTACTGCCAGGCACCAAAATCTGTCATTCAATTGTGTATTTACTTCTTTCATTTAAGGTACTCATAATAAATTCTGTAATTATGCAGCACTTTATTCATGGTCATAAGTAACTGATTCAGTTTTACGTTTAGCTCTATCTTCCCACTGAAGAGAGTTTTCTATGCTTTTCATAGAGTTGCATAACATATTAATTCAATCTTTTGAGTATATTCTTCCTTTTAGATTTTTTGCTTGTTCTCCTATTCTTCATTTATTGAGATTATAGACCTATATATATTTACACATATGAATTTCACACACACACACACACACAGATCTCGTATATACCATTCTTACTTGAGTAAATACATTCATTTGGGTTCACCAACACTCCATTCACAGAGATACAAATCATCATTCAGTGCTGCATATGGCAGTTTGTTTCAGCAGATACCCATTTGTTCTGCCAGCAATCCATTCACAGGGGAAAACCTTTCAGGCTCATTTCTACATCCTTCTAAATCCTTCCTTTTAATAGGTACAATTGCTTATATTCTCATACTCCAGATACATCATTTGTGTTCACAAACACTTCATTTATAGATAAAAACATCACTCATTCTCATTAGATACTCGTTGTTGTTACACCAACATTCAACTCAGAGATAAGTAACCTATCAATCATTCAGTGTTGTGTACACCACTTTTCTTTGAGTAGATATATTCCTTTCCATTCTAACCACACTTTATTCCAGGGATTCACAATATGCATCGTATATACGTGTTTTCTTTCTGTAGACACCTTTGGTTTCTGTTTTCTACCAACAAACATTCCACGTATAGACATATTTTGCATCATTCTCTTTTGTGTATAAATCCTTCCTTTCAGTAGTTACGTTCATTTGGATTCATAAACTTCATTCAGGGAGATATAAAAGTATAATTCCATTATGTATATGGAAATGTCTTATGTTAATATATTATTGTTCTGCCGACATTCCATTCAGAGGTACACAGCATATAATTGCGTGTATAGTTTTTCCCATTCTACAATAGTTTATTCTAAAAAATACCATTCATTCTTATGTTCAGGTATTTCCTTTGAGTAGATAAT
Source organism: Eschrichtius robustus (assembly GCF_028021215.1). Lineage (NCBI taxonomy): Eukaryota > Metazoa > Chordata > Mammalia > Artiodactyla > Eschrichtiidae > Eschrichtius > Eschrichtius robustus. The sequence continues at coordinate 83,849,662 of NC_090838.1, forward strand.
TTTTTATACAAACTGTCCATTCATAGATACACTTAATATCATTCCGTGTTGAGTATAGCTCTTTGTAGATACATTTTGTTCTAGTCACATATAGAATTCAGTCTTGAGTTGTATTTTTCTGTTTTAGCAGCCATTCACTCATAGACATGTTGCACATACCATTCAGTTTTTTGTTTTTTTAAATATTTATTTATTTATTTATTTATGGCTGTGTTGGGTCTTCGTTTCTGTGCGCGGGCTTTCTCTAGTTGCGGCGAGCAGGGGCCACTCTTCATCGCGGTGCGCGGGCCTCTCATTATTGCGGCCTCTCTTGTTGTGGAGCACAGGCTCCAGACGCGCAGGCTCAGTAACTGTGGCTCACGGGCCTAGTTGCTCCGCGGCATGTGGGATCTTCCCAGACCAGGGCTCAAACCCGTGTCCCCTGCATTGGCAGGCAGACTCTCAACCACTGCGCCACCCGGGAAGCCCATACCATTCAGTTTTATCGCTCTTTTCTTCAATAAATAATACATTATTTTTTGTTATACCAAGACCCAGTTTCTAGAGACACATATCAATCTTTTGAACAGCTGTTTTTATGGGGCGATACATTCATCTGTGTTCTATCCATAGTCCATAGGGTAGATATCAAGTTCAGTGTTCTTACCATAAAAACACCAAGAAACAAAACAAAAACAACAACAACCCAAAGGAGCACAAGGAAACTTTTGGAGGTGACATTTATTACCATGATTGTGGTGATCATTCACAAGTGTATGCATATGTTCAAACCCACCAAATTATATACACTAAATATGTGCATTTTTTGGTATAACCATTACACTTCAAAAAAGCTGTTAAAAAAATCTTCTATCTTTGTTTTTACTTCAAGAAAATACAAAACTACATATATATGTCTTACATTGTTTATTTATATTGGACTGCTCTGCTCTACATGGACAAATAAATGTTTGACAGTCACTGCCTGCTGAAAGCAGGATATGAAGAACCTGGGTGTGGAAAGACTTTTCCCTGAATATCCTTCTATTTATCAGTGTATCATTTGTAAAGAACAACAAATATACTGAAAATCATCTTCAGTAGTTATTATACCAGAGCAACTCAGAAACTCTGCATTCTTAGTTGCCAGGTCTTGGTTGAGAACTCTTAACCTTTAAAAACTCCAGAGTAACTATTAACAGCTTCAATGAACTAAAGTTACATTTTGTTTTAATCTGATAGCAATCTTGACCCAAAAGGCCAGCATCAAGTTAAAGGATATCCAGTTTCACTTTGACGTTCATAGCTGCCAGTTCAGCTACAAAATACCGAAAGACGTAAGGCACAGAAACAGTGTCAATGGTGTCACTGCGATTACACAGAGTACAGTTGTACTTCCTGTTGCGCATGGCAGACCACGATGGGGGTGGCTTCTCCAACAGCGGGGAGAGCAAACTACCACACTTCACACACACGTGGGCTACAGACCGATCCGAGCAGTTGAAGAGCCGGTCGTGAAGGAGAAAAGATGTACCATGAGCTAAAAGAGCATCCCGCTCCATCTCCCCAAAACGGATTCCACCCTGGACATTTCTTCCCCCGATAGGCTGGTTAGTGACTTTGTCTCTGGCTCCTGTTGTCCTAACTTGGAATTTGTCTGAGACCATGTGGCGTAAGCGTTGGTAATAAACCACACCTATGAAGATGTCTGCATCCAGCTCTAGCCCACTGATGCCACTGTACAACCTCTCAGTGCCATAGTAGTTGTAGCCAGCAGCCTTCAACATCTCACCAAAGTATTCCAGGGCCGAGTTCTCCTCTGAGAAGATGAAGGGCGTAGCATCATGGCAAAGACCATGTAAAGCTGCAGACTTCCCTGCCATACTCTCAATCAACATACCAATGGTCATGCGGGATGGAAAACCGTGAGGATTGAACAGAATGTCTGGAACCATCCCGCTCTCAGTGAATGGCATGTCCTCAACTGGCCACAGTCTGCTCAAGATGCCCTTCTGCCCATGACGACTGGCAAATTTATCCCCGATAGTTGGGTTCCGAGGGACTCTCATCGTGATGCAAACACACTTGAATTTGCCATTTCCAGTGTCATTACTGCACACTTTGATGTTATCCACAATACAATTTTCTTTACTCCTAGGAAAAAATAAACCAGACAAAAATGTCAAAATGTATAGAGATACTAAGTTTTACTGATATATTTAGTGCTTCATAAAGGATATTTGCAAAACTTATTCTCACCTCTATTCTCCAAATACAAATAGAGCTGGTATCCCTAAAAGTATTTATGAATAGGGCTACTGATTATGTTCACTATAGAACTGTGTTCATCTGAAAGAATACTAGCAAGAAAGGCAGCTGAAGACCTACTACTGAAACCAATTTTACCGTTGTAAAATAAGCTTAAAATTTTTATTTTTATTAAGAGGTATAATGAACTCAACATTTTAGCTAGGAAACACTACTAACAACATGTCTGAGAGAGATGCTCAAGTTTGAATAATATAGTTTTAAAATAAATCACAGGGGCTTCCCTGGTGGCGCAGTGGTTGAGAATCTGCCTGCCAATGCAGGGGACACGGGTTTGAGCCCTGGTCTGGGAAGATCCCACATGCCACGGAGCAACTGGGCCCGTGAGCCACAATTACCGAGCCTGCGCGTCTGGAGCCTGTCCTCCGCAACAAGAGAGGCCGCGATGGTGAGAGGCCCGTGCACCGTGATGAAGAATGGTCCCCACTTGCCACAACTAGAGAAAGCCCTCGCACAGAAACGAAGACCCAACACAGTCATTAATTAATTAATTAATTAATTTTTAAAAAATAAAAAAAAAATCACAAATAACTGATCAATTATAGTAGACTGACAAGAAAAGTAGAAAAACAAAGGTAGTACAACAGACCACAGAACTTTGTCTCATTTAAGAAAGGTCCATTCAGTTAATAACTAAGCTACCACTTATATTTTCTCCCAAAGTTCTCCTGTTGAAAAATAACTTTCATTGACCTCCAGTAATCTCACTGAGAAACAGCCTTTAACAAATAGCACTGGTTACGTGAACTTACTTATAGTACATCACAAAGCTTTCCCCGGTGTTGAGGTTCAGGTAGCTGTAATATGGATCTCCATACTGCAGCTGTGCTCCAATAAATGGCAATCCGTCATCATCCAACTTCTGCAGAATCCGTGGGTCACCAGGTTTGACTCCAAACACCAGACTATCATCTCCTTGTTTGATTTTTTCAGACAGATCTATACACTCGGACTTGTAGACACTTCCATGGGCAAAGCCTCGTTCCCAAGAGGCCTTATTCACAATCTGTGAAGTCAAAGAATCAGTAAGAGACTGAGACCAAATGAGAGTTTTCAAAATAAAGCCGGTTAGAATTACAACTGGTTTAGGCATTCGATTTTAAAACTATCCACATTTCCTAAATCACCTATGCTAACTATTAAAATCCAGACACATATAAAGGTAGATATCTCCAAGACTACTTTACATTCATTCAACATCTACTTACACTATGCACTCAAATAGGCAGGCTATATGCATATGAATATTTAGTGATACCCCTCAAGGCTTGTCACTTTTAACTTAGACCAGGAATTAACTATTTAACAGAATAGTCACGCACCAAATACCAGGCACTTGGGCACACAAGAAATACTCCTTCAGTGATCTGATGGTAAACAAAAAAGTTAAAAACGAAAAAGCATGGAACTACATCTCTTGGTAAAACTTACCATGGCATCTTCCATATCATAGCCAGTGTAAGAAATAACAGCAACAATGGCATTTGTCCCAATTGGATAGTTATCCATGTCATAATAATCATACATGTATGGTCTCACTAAAGGGCTTTGTGGAGTCTGAAGACGATACAGTTTATTATCTGACCGGGCTTGAAAAGTGAGGAGTGGAAAGCCCATAGTCTGCTTACCTACAAAGGGAAAAAAATTAGCATTTCGGTTTTTCCTCCTTGATTACAAAGGTGACATATAAAATTGGAAACTAAATATTCATCATAGGGGAATGAATAAATAAATTAATCATGCTGGTTATGTTTACTACAGACTAATAATTGGGGTGAAAATGAAGTAGACAAATGCATATCAACGTGACCCATGAAAACAATGCTGAATGAGAAAAAGTACAGAATGACATTTAATATGATGCATTCATGTACATTTGCCACACAGCCCAAACAATTCTAGACCTAGTTTATGGACGCACATGTAATATAATAAAAGCATAAAAAGGGGATGTAAAGGATATATACAAACTACAGGATATTACTACTACTGGGGGGAGAGATGGAGTGACAGAAACTATTATCTAATTAGACTACTTTCTTACACACAGACACACAGACACAGTAAGATGTTGGTATTTGTAAATTGTGCATAGTGAGGTAGGTACAGGGGGCAGGTAAGACGCTTCTTTGTACTATTACCTTACAGTACAGAGAATCAATTCAAAACAAAATGATTTTAAAAACTAAAATAATATATACACAGGGGAATTTTTTAAAAAAAGAGAGACTTCCAGTTTCCAGTATAGAGAGCTACTCCTACAATATCACCCCCAACATGTAAGTATAAAATCCAGAAAAGAAAATCAACTACATACATATACACACTACCTGAAAGCACTGAAATGTAATAAAAAATAGAAATTAGAGAGGGATTAACATTTGGACAAAAGGAACTTCAGAGTGAATTTCCAGTTTTTTCAGTTTTTAATGTCTTGTTTCTTGTTTTTAATTTTTTGCCTGATGGCTCAGTCAGTGTAGTGGCTAAAGCTCAGAAACCCACAGTCTTATTGGCTTGAAGAATCAAGGAACAGAGTTCAGAGCATGACAGCAATTGGAAATGTAAGGGGGGAAATTTTGGAAAGGAGAGACCCATAAAGGGAGAGCCTTACATTCTGCATATAAACTGAGTCCAAATCTTTGGTGGACTCCGTCCAGCACTATGTTTTGTGGGACAGACATGAGCAGCCTACCTAAGGCTAAAGCGTGCACTTCAACAGCTGCTCAGCTAGCTGCCAGTAATCTAAAAACCAGCCCTCTTCCGAGGAACAGAATAGAATCTAGTCTTTACAACATATTTTCCGTCCACAATCCAATCCAATATTATTAGACATACAAAGAAACAGGAAAACATGCCCAAGACTCAAGAAAAATGCAATCAATGGAGACTGATCCTGAGATGACCCAAATGTTGGAATTGGCAGACAATGATTTAAAAATACCTGTTATAACTATGCTCATGTAATGAAAAATATGTTCACGATGAATGTAGATAAGACTCTCAGATAAAACAGAAACTATACAAATGAAACAAATGGAAGCTCTAAGCTAAAAAATTAAGTTTCTGAAATAAAAATGCACTAGATGACAGTGAACATGATAGATCAATAAAAATGATCCAATCTGAAGAAGAAAAAAAGATTGAAAAAAGAGAACAAAAATCAGTGGCTTATGGGACAATACTAAAAGGCATAACATATATGATGCATAACTGAAGTCTCAGGAGATGAGAGAATGAGGCAGAAGCAATATTTTTAGAAATAATGGCAGAAAACCATACAGATTTAATTTTTTAAAACAGATTTAAGGGACTTCCCTGGTGGCGCAGTGGTTAAGAATCCGCCTGCCAATGCAGGGGACACAGGTTTAAGCCCTGGTCCAGGAAGATCCCACATGCCGTGGAGCAACTAAGCCCATGCACCACAACTACTGAGCCCACGTGCCACAACTACTGAAGCCCGAGTGCCTAGAGCCCGTGCTCCGCAACAAGAGAAGCCACCACAATGAGAAGCCTGCGCATTGCGACGAAGAGTAGCCCCCGCTCGCCGCAACTAGAGAAAGCCCGCGCGCAGCAACGAAGACCCAACCCAGCCAAAAATAAAAAATAAATTAAATAAATAAATTAAAAAAAAAAAACCAAGCCCTTTTCTTCTGTGACTACCACCACCTTCCCCTCCACCTTACCCATCTGGCACTGGTACATGTTTCTCGGACTCTGGTTGTGATCAGAGAAAGGGATGAAGCTGGCGATCACACTCAGCAGGCTGTGAGGGAAGAGCTCCTGGTGGGTGGTAACTCCAGCCAAAACCTCATCCTCAGAGACAGCAACATTCATGAAGATCTGGAAAAGAGGAAGGACGAGGAAGTTCAGGGCACAAAATAACTGTGACTGCTGACACGTATTAGCCCTCTCTCTCAGAGTTTAGTTCTCACAGGCTTGAAAGAAAAACTTCCCACCCAGCATCATGAACACTGAAGGGATCCACAGTTAGAAATACCACACGCCTTACACGCTTCATTCTATATCTACCCTGGTCCAATTGTGAAGGGAGATAGGAAGGAGGAAAATTTTTTTTAAAGTAGCACAAAGCCCAGAGTTTTGCAACTGCAGAAATGTAGGCAAAGATTGAGAGTGATTCTAACGGAATGTTTCAGTCTCACCACCCGAGGCAGAGCTGGCTGCCAAGGAACGTGTTGAGCGGGATGGGAAAGGCAAGTAATGCGACTGCCAACCCTCTCTCAAGTTTGATGAGTATGAAAACTGCTTCATGCTGGTCACAGAAGAGGCAGAAAATAAGCTTTGACTTTCTTTCAAATGCCCCGACTGTAATTACAACAGTAACACTTTTAAAAAAGAAATAGTTACTGAGTCTCTGAAAGTTGCATACTATACAATCACACATAGTCTATGTACCTGTTCCATAGTTCCAATTAGTTCTTCTTTGCCCAATTCCAAGTTCTGCACAGGCCGCACCAGTCTACAAGGAGTGGTAAAAAGGTACAGTCCTGGGTACAGACTTGGTTTTCCTGTCATGGGGATCAGGACCACCTCCATCCAGGGAGGAATTCTTTTTTCTCTCAAAACCTGTTTCCAATTAAAAAAAAAAAGAGTTCAGTTAAGAATAAATGAAGTATTTTACATCTATCTCCCCAGCCACCCAGGAGGTGGGTATAGTGGAGAAGCAGATCAAATGTGAAAAGCAACATCTTTAGAATTAAATCAGTTTTGCAGGTAATAAACCTAGTGCCCTGCCAGTCTCAACCCCACACAGACGGCCATTCGCCCCATATCCAGAGTTGGCAAAAGCCCTACTTTCTTGGGGGCTCAGTCCCAGCATCAGGCAAACTGCGTACAACTGAGACTGGGGAAAAGGTAAACGAAGAATGTGTGTGTAGACATACTAAATGAAATTCTATCCTCTGATGTCTAAAACATAGATTACTGGGGACTTCCCTGGTGGTCCAGTGGCTAAGACTCTGTGCTCCCACTGCAGAGGGCCCAGGTTCGATCCCTGGTCAGGGAACTAGATCCCACATGCCACAAGTAAGAGGTCACATGCCGCAACTAAAAGGTCACATGCCGTAACTAAAAGATCCCGCACGCCGCAACGAAGATCCCACGTGCCTCGACTAACACCCGGCGCAGCCAAATAAATAAATACTAAAACAATAAATAAATAAATAAATAATATACAGATTACTGGTGTTATTTTAAAATGTATTCAGTGAAAAGGCCCTTCCACCTGGGAATTAAAAAACAAAAAACAAGCAAAGAAACCTTCTATGAACTCCTGGGTGAAAGGAGATATATGAACTAAAATTACAGAAATGTGAAAAACTAACAAAACCAGTATAGCAGAACTTATGGCAATTCACAGTTAAATTATCAATAAAATGAAAGAATGAAAATAAATGAATTAATTCTTAGCTCAAAAGCTAAAACAACAAAACAAAGTACAAGAAATCAAACTGAAAGTAAAATCTGAAATTAATGAGGCAGAGTACAGAAAAACATTCAAATTAATAAACCAAAAAATTCTCAGTTCTTAAATTAACAGTACCCACTACTTGATCTAATCAAAAGGAGGGGATGAATATATTGAGTAAAAAACGGCAAAGGGGGAAAAAAAACTATTGGAACAAAATTTTAAAACCATGGGTCGCTTTGCATATCTCTCTGAAACCAAGATGAAATGAATAAAATTCAGGTTACCAGAACAGGCCGCAACAGAGATGAAAAGATTAAAGACCAACTTCTATATTAGAAATAAAGGTATCAAGGAGCTATCCCCAAAGAAAGCACTAGAGCCGGATGATTTCACAGGTGAATTCTAGAAGACCTAAGACCAGATGACCCAACGCTGCACAAACTGTTTCGGAGCACTGAAAACTAAGGAAAACTTTCTAATTCTTTTTATAAAGCAGCAATTTGTAAATGTTGATTATAAAAAATCTTAAATAAAATATTAGTCTTTAAGGAAGTATTAGTATTTATTAAGTATTAAAATAATGACCAAGTGGGATTTATTCCAGGAATTTAAGACTCATTACTCATCATTATTATTAGAGAATGATCATTGTTAGGGAATGAATTAACATAATACACTTAATACGTCTAAGGGGAAAAACTCACAATTTTTTCCTCCATGGATGCCAAAAAATTAAACATAGAATTACCATATGATTCAGCAATTCCACTTCTAAGTATACACCCAAAAGAACTGTGTGTGACACACACACACACAGGACTATTATTCAGCCATAAAAAGGAATGAAATTCCAACACATGTTACAAAACAGATGAACTCTGAAAACATTATGCTAAGTGAAATAAGCCAGATACAAAAGGACAAATATTGTATGGTTTATTATGTACCACTTACACGAGGTACCTAGCAAAGTTAAATTCATGAACAAAGTAGAATAGTGGTTACCAGAAACTGGGGAAAGAGGGAATGGGGAGTTACTGTTGAATGGGTACAGAGGTTCAGTTTGGGATGATGAAAAAGTTTGGAAGATGGATAATGGTGATGGTTGCACAACAAAAGGAATGTACTTAATGTCACTGAACTGCACACTTGAAAACTGTTAATGATAAATTTTGTTCTATATATTTACAGAACAACCCAGGGACCAGTCCAGAGTAGTTCCCACTAGCTAAATCTGACACAATTTGAGCATCAAAATAAATGATAGTAAGAGAACACTCATGAAATAAAATAAGCATCTATAAATCCACGCTAATAAATGAACACATAAATAAATGGAAACAGGAAAACTCTACCTTACATGATAGCAACTAATAAACATAGAACAAATGATGGCATTAGAAAACAACCATTTGGCAACCATTACAGTAATAACTAACTCAGCAAAGAATCATCAATGGAATGGTAATAAATTTGCAAAGAATTCATCAACTAGTGGGTGAAAATTTGATGAGGAAAAGGGCTTTCACAGAGCTTCCAAATCTCTCTCTACATATTACTTATTACAGAAAAAATCAGTAATAGTACAGTGGACTTAATCTAAAGAAGAGAATCTTAAAGTGATCAAAGTTAATGTCACCAGCCAAAAGACCAGCCAACATCAAGTGCCTCCTGAAAAGATATCCTGAATCTCATCATAAAAAAGCTACATAAAACAAGAGTGTCTACAAAACTGGCCTGTACTCTTCAAAAAAAAAAAAAAAAAGTCAGACATTAAAGGCTGAGGAACTGTTCCAGATTAAAGGAGAAGAAACAGGCCAACTACGTGTTAACACGTGATTCTGGACTTGGTCCCAGACAAGGAAGAAAAAAACTAGCTATAAAGGACACTATTCAAGACATAATGGAATAATCTGAATATCAGCTGTGGATTCCACCAACCTGACCTTCCCTAATTTTGGTAAGTGCACTGTGGTTAATGAAGAGAAAATCCTTGTTCTTAGAAAATATACACGAAAATCTTCATGGAAAAGGGGACACATCTGTACACTGCTCTCAAACGTTCAGAACCAAGATGTAGGGCTTCCCTGGTGGCGCAGTGGTTGGGAGTCTGCCTGCCAATGCAGGGGACACGGGTTCGAGCCCTGGTCTGGGAAGATCCCACATGCCGCGGAGCGACTGGGCCCGTGAGCCACAATTACTGAGCCTGCGCGTCTGGAGCCTGTGCTCCGCAACAAGAGAGGCCGCGATAATGAGAGGCCCGCGCACCGCGATGAAGAGTGGCCCCCGTAGATAGCCTCAACCACCAGAGGGCAGACAGCAGAAGCAAGAAAAACTACAATCCTGCAGCCTGTGGACCAAAAACCACAGTTACAGAAAGATAGACAAGATGAAAAGGCAGAGGGCTATGTACCAGATGAAGAAACAAGAAAAAACCCCAGAAAAACAACTAAATGAAGTGGAGATAGGCAACCTTCCAGAAAAAGAATTCAGAATAACGATAGTGAAGATGATCCAGGACCTCGGAATAAGAATGGAGGCAAAGATCGAGAAGATGCAAGAAATGATTAACAAAGACCTAGAAGAATTAAAGAACAAACAAACAGAGATGACCAATACAATAACTGAAATGAAAACTACACTAGAAGGAATCAATAGCAGAATAACTGAGGCAGAAGAACGGATAAGTGACCTGGAAGACAGAATGGTGGAATTCACTGCTGCGGAACAGACTAAAGAAAAAAGAATGAAAAGAAATGAAGACAGCCTAAGAGACCTCTGGGACAACATTAAACGCAACAACATTCGCCTTATAGGGGGTCCCAGAAGGAGAAGAGAGAGAGAAAGGACCAGAGAAAATATTTGAAGAGATTATAGTCGAAAACTTCCCTAACATGGGAAAGGAAATAGCCACCCAAGTCCAGGAAGCGCAGAGAGTCCCATACAGGATAAACCCAAGGAGAAACACACCAAGACACATAGTAATCAAAGTGGCAAAAATTAAAGACAAAGAAAAATTATTGAAAGCAGCAAGGGAAAAACGACAAATAACATACAAGGGAACTCCCATAAGGTTAACAGCTGATTTCTCAGCAGAAACTCTGCAAGCCAGAAGAGAGTGGCATGATATACTTAAAGTGATGAAAGGGAAGAACCTACAACCAAGATTATTCTACCCGGCAAGGATCTCATTTAGATTTGATGGAGAAATCAAAAGCTTTACAGACAAGCAAAAGCTAAGAGAATTCAGCACCACCAAACCAGCTCTACAACAAATGCTAAAGGAACTTCTCTAAGTGGGAAACACAAGAGAAGAAAAGGACCTACAAAAACAAACCCAAAACAATTAAGAAAATGGTCATAGGAACATACATATCGATAATTACCTTAAACGTGAATGGATTAAATGCCCCAACCAAAAGACATAGACTGGCTGAATGGATACAAAAACAAGACCCATATATATATGCTGTCTACAAGAGACCCACTTTAGACCTAGGGACACATACAGACTGAAAGTGAGGGGATGGAAAAAGATATTCCATGCAAATGGAAATCAAAAGAAAGCTGGAGTAGCTATACTCATATCGGATAAAATAGACTTTAAAATAAAGAATGTTACAAGAGACAAGGAAGGACACTACATAATGATCAAGGGATCAATCCAAGAAGAAGATATAACAATTATAAATATATATGCACCCAACATAGGAACACCTCAATACATAAGGCAACTGCTAACAGCTATAAAAGAGGAAACTGACAGTAACACAATCATAGTGGGGGACTTTAACACCTCACTTACACCAATGGACAGATCATCCAAAATGAAAATAAATAAGGAAACAGAAGCTTTAAATGACACAATAGACCAGATAGATTTAATTGATATATATAGGACATTCCATCCAAAAACAGCAGATTACACTTTCTTCTCAAGTGCGCACGGAACATTCTCCAGGATAGATCACATCTTGGGTCACAAATCAAGCCTCAGTAAATTTAAGAAAATTGAAATCATATCAAGCATCTTTTCTGACCACAACGCTATGAGATTAGAAATCAATTACAGGGAAAAAAACGTAAAAAAGACAAACACATGGAGGCTAAACAATACGTTACTAAATAACCAAGAGATCACTGAAGAAATCAAAGAGGAAACCAAAAAATACCTAGAGACAAATGACAATGAAAACACGACGACCCAAAACCTATGGGATGCAGCGAAAGCAGTTCTAAGAGGGAAGTTTATAGCTATACAAGCCTACCTAAAGAAACAAGAAAAATCTCAAGTAAACAATCTAACCTTACACCTAAAGGAACTAGAGAAAGAAGAACAATCAAAACCCAAAGTTAGCAGAAGGAAAGAAATCATAAAGATCAGAGCAGAAATAAATGAAATAGAAACAAAGAAAACAATAGCAAAGATCAATAAAACTAAAAGTTGGTTCTTTGAGAAGATAAACAAAATTGATAAGCCATTAGCCAGACTCATCAAGAAAAAGAGGGAGAGGACTCAAATCAATAAAATCAGAAATGAAAAAGGAGAAGTTACAACAGACACCGCAGAAATACAAAGCATCCTAAGAGACTACTACAAGCAACTTTATGCCAATAAAATGGACAACCTGGAAGAAATGGACACATTTTTAGAAAGGTATAACCTTCCAAGACTAAACCAGGAAGAAACAGAAAATATGAACAGACCAATCACAAGTAATGAAATTGAAACTGTGATTAAAAATCTTCCAACAAACAAAAGTCCAGGACCAGATGGCTTCACAGGTGAATTCTATCAAACATTTAGAGAAGAGCTAACACCTATCCTTCTCAAACTCTTCTAAAAAATTGCAGAGGAAGGAACACTCCCAAACTCATTCTATGAGGCCACCATCACCCTGATACCAAAACCAGACAAAGACACTACAAAAAAAGAAAATTACAGACCAATATCACTGGTGAATATAGATGCAAAAATCCTCAACAAAATCCTAGCAAACAGAATCCAACAACACATTAAAAGGATCATACACCACGATCAAGTGGGATTTATCCCAGGGATGCAAGGATTCTTCAATATACGCAAATCAATCAATGTGATACACCATATTAACAAATTGAAGAATAAAAACCATATGATCATCTCAATAGATGCAGAAAAAGCTTTTGACAAAATTCAACACCCATTTATGATAAAAACTCTCCAGAAAGTGGGCATAGAGGGAACCTACCTCAACATAATAAAGGCCATATATGACAAACCCACCGCAAACATCATTCTCAATGGTGAAAAACTGAAAGCATTTCCTCTAAGATCAGGAACGAGACAAGGATGTCCACTCTCACCACTATTATTCAACATAGTTCTGGAAGTCCTAGCCACGGCAATCAGAGAAGAAAAAGAAATAAAAGGAATACAAATTGGAAAAGAAGAAGTAAAACTGTCACTGTTTGCGGATGACATGATACTATACATAGAGAATCCTAAAACTGCCACCAGAAAACTCCTAGAGCTAATTAATGAATATGGTAAAGTTGCAGGATACAAAATTAATGCACAGAAATCTCTTGCATTCCTATACACTAATGATGAAAAATCTGAAAGAGAAATTATGGAAACACTCCCATTTACCATTGCAACAAAAAGAATAAAATACCTAGGAATAAACCTACCTAGGGAGACAAAAGACCTGTATGCAGAAAACTATAAGACACTGATGAAAGAAATTAAAGATGACACCAACAGATGGAGAGATATACCATGTTCTTGGATTGGAAGAATCAACATTGTGAAAATGAGTATACGACCCAAAGCAATCTACAGATTCAATGCAATCCCTATCAAATTACCAATGGCATTTTTTGCAGAACTAGAACAAATCATCTTAAAATTTGTATGGAGACACAAAAGACCCCGAATAGCCAAAGCAGTCTTGAGGGAAAAAAACAGAGCTGGAGGAATCAGACTCCCTGTCTTCAGACTATACTACAAAGCTACAGTAATCAAGACAATATGGTACTGGCACAAAAACAGAAACATAGATCAATAGAACAAGATAGAAAGCCCAGAGATTAACCCACGCACCTATGGTCAACTAATCTATGACAAAGGAGGCAAAGATATACAATGGAGAAAAGACAGTCTCTTCAATAAGTGGTGCTGGGTAAACTGGACAGCTACATGTAAAAGAATGAAATTAGAATACTTCTTAGCACCATACACAAAAATAAACTCAAAATGGATTAGAGACCTAAATATAAGACTGGACACTATAAAACTCTTAGAGGAAAACATAGGAAGAACACTCTTTGACATAAATCACAGCAAGATCTTTTTTGATCCACCTCCTAGAGTAATGGAAATAAAAACAAAAATAAACAAATGGGACCTAATGAAACTTCAAAGCTTTTGCACAGCAAAGGAAACCATAAACAAGACGAAAAGACAACCCTCAGAATGGGAGAAAATATTTGCAAACGAATCAACGGACAAAGGATTAATCTCCAAAATATATAAACAGCTCATTCAGCTCAATATTAAAGAAACAAACACCCCAATCCAAAAATGGGCAGAAGACCTAAATAGACATTTCTCCAAAGAAGACATACAGGCGGCCACGAAGCACATGAAAAGATGCTCAACATCACTAATTATTAGAGAAATGGAAATCAAAACTACAATGAGGTATCACCTCACTCCGGTTAGAATGGGCATCATCGGAAAATCTACAAACAACAAATGCTGGAGAGGGTGTGAAGAAAAGGGAACCCTGTTGCACTGTTGGTGGGAATGTAAATTGATACAGCCACTATGGAGAACAATATGGAGGTTCCTTAAAAAACTAAAAATAGAATTACCATATGACCCAGCAATCCCACTACTGGGCATATACCCAGAGAAAACCGTAATTCAAAAAGACACATGCACCCAAATGTTCATTGCAGCACTATTTACAATAGCCAGGTCATGGAAGCAACCTAAATGCCCATCAACAGACGAATGGATAAAGAAGTTGTGGTACATATATACAATGGAATATTACTCAGCCATAAAAAGGAATGAAATTGAGTCATTTGTTGAGAAGTGGATGGATCTAGAGACTGTCATACAGAGTGAAGTAAGTCAGAAAGAGAAAAACAAATATCGTATATTAATGCATGTATGTGGAACCTAGAAAAATGGTACAGATGAGCCGGTTTGCAGGGCAGAAGTTGAGACACAGATGTAGAGAATGGACATATGGACACCAAGGGGGGAAAACTGCGGTGGGGTGGGGATGGTGGTGTGCTGAATTGGGCGATTGGGATTGACATGTATACGCTGATGTGTATAAAATTGATGCCTAATAAGAACCCGCAGTATAAAAAAACAAACAAACAAAACAACTAATACTAAACTTTCATTGGGTTATTTGTATGGAAATATGTTAATATAAATGTTTCAGACATTACATGAAATTTCTAAAAATCTTATATTTGTATTTGTATGGAAATATGTTAATATAAATGTTTCAGACATTACATGAAATTTCTAAAAATCTTGTATTTGTATGGAAATATGTATGGAAATATATTAATATAAATGTTTCAGACATTACATGAAATTTCTAAAAATCTTATATGTTCTGGTATAATGTTATAAGTAATAATCCTAGTTATTACTTTAAAATGTATATCGCAGAAATAACTAATTTTCTTGTCAACTGCATTATTATGAACTTTCATCAAATCTTTAACTGTGGTCATTTTTAAGTCTTTTGTCATTTACAGACAGTTCTGGGTGTACTCTGATGCTTTTGCAAATATGTTCCTATAAAAGGGTTTCATCTTCAAGAAATTCATGGAAAAGACTCTGACAAGTACAGGTTTCTGGTAACTGACTGTACTGCTGAACTGAATGAATAAGCATTTTCAGAACTCTAATGAAAAACTGATGAACTCATAAAAGTGCTAACAAAAGATCAAGATGGAAAAAAAAATTAATTACATGGGACTGAGTGAACTGATGATGATGAGTATAATTTTTGTGACTTTCTGTCTGAATTAAAAAAAAAAAAAATCCCACAAGGACTCAGAGGCAAAGAATATACAAATCAATTTTGCACTGCAAAATAAAGGAGCTGTTACAGTGGAGGATTACTGGACTTAATGTCAATATTATGACATAGTATGAGTGTGTTTCATGTTTGGTAATTGCAATCATTGTTGCTTTTGTTGTGGTCATCCATGTACAATGCTTGGTGTCAGTCTATCTATCTCTTGTAAAAATAAAATACAGTGTGTGTGTGTGTGTGTGTGTGGAAAAAAAAAAAAAAAAAGAGTGGCCCCCACTTGCCGCAACTAGAGAAAGCCCTCGCACAGAAACAAAGACCCAATACAGCCATAAATAAATAAATAAATAAATAAAAAATTTTTAAAAAAAGAACTAAGATGTACAGAGCATTTAGAAAAAGCATACAAATGATAAAGCACATGGGGCAAAAACAACTAAACAGGACAGAGCGTATACTACAAATTCGTCCTACTGCCAAACTAATGGCCATTATCTAAGCAACAAAGACTCTTATTAGGAGGAAATTTTAAAGATTAGTTTATTCAAAGAATGTCATTCTACTTGACTTTTAAAAAATGTATTTCAAGGGACTTCCCTGGTGGTCCAGTGGTTAAGACTCTGTGCTCCCAATGCAGGGAGCACGGGTTCGATCCCTGGTTGGGGAACTAAGATCCCACATGACGCATGGAGCAAATACCTGTCACTGACCATAACTGATGAGGTCAGTACAAGGCAAGATGCTGCCACCAGAGGGAATGTATGGGCACTTTTGTAATTAGCTTCTGACCTCCAGACCCCTTGACACTCGAGAATGCCCTGGGGCTACCTCAACAACTAGAAAATGACTGAAAACCTAAGACGGAAGGACAGAACAATTCACAGAGACTCAAGATCACCTTAAAATGTCGGAGAGAATCGGCAATGCCAGGAACAAGCTCCTTATCCACCCAGCCAACCATGACACCGTCCAGCAGGACAGGGTAGCACTCGCTGTACGGCCTCTGTGGAGCTCCATCAACTGGAGTGACGCCTGGTGAAGTGAGGAAACGGAATGATCACATCGGGATGCTTTTCCCAACATTTAACTTTCCCTCCAGATTCAACAAGTGCTTCATCATTTTAGCCATCTAGTCATCTTGTCTCTAAAGCGGAATGTTTTTGTATTGCCTGAGTAAATATCTAAATCATTTCAGCAAGGACCCCCCAAATCTACTGTCTCTAATTGCCAGTGAGGAGAGTAGCAGGGGGACAGGGGTTTAAGGGAGGCTTTTCCCTGTACACTTTTTGTATTTTGATTTCTGAGCCATGTAAATGTATTAACTTTTTCCCAAAAACCTAATTACATTTGATCCTCATTGTTCACATATCACAAATTCGCCTACTTGCTAAGATTTATTTGTAACCCCGATATCAATACTAGTGGCGCTTTTTTGATCATTTGAGGACATGCAGTGAAAATTCTGAATCGCCGGATACACGTGTTCCCAGCTGAGGTCAAACCAGGTGACGCACTGTTTCAGCTCATACTGTAAACAAGCGTCCTCTCCGCACTCTGTTCAGTGCCATGTTTTTTGCATCTTTGTACTTTTTTTTTTTTTTCATCTTTGTACTTTTGTTGGTGATTCTGCTGTTTATAATGGCCTTCAAGCACAGTGTGAAAGTGCTGGTTCCTAAGCACGAGGCCGTGCTGAGCCTTATGGAAAAATGTGTTAGATAAGCTTATCGTTACAGTGCTGTTGGCTGAGAGCTCAATATTAATGAATCAACAATATACATTAAATAAGGCGTCTTTAAACAGAAACACACATAAAGCAAGACTATGTACCAGCTGATGAAAACGCTGTGACAAGAGGCTCACAGGAACCTAATCTTTTGTTTCCCCAGGAACAACGGCTCAGTATCTGCTAATTCAGTGCCAGTGGTGACTTTACAGAAGTACTGCAAATACCAAGAATCGACTCTAATTAAATAAAGAACACTCTTCCATGAGCCATCAACACCTTCTGAAGACAGCAAGTGCTTTACAAAATGTCACAGGTTATCCACAGTGTTTCCACCCATCACCCTTACAAGAATTCTCTGCTCAACCCCCAAAGAAGCACAACTTAATAGCTTTGCACCTGTTAAAACCCACACAAGCAAACAAGACAAGACTGCTGTACACCACCTACCCAAGTTGCAGAGCAAAGCTGGAATCGATGCTGTATACACAAACTGTGTGACGACCTCACATATGGCGGTTAAGTGGTTCATCAGACCACAGGGCTCCCCGTCGGGGGTGTGCACGGGGCAGAGGAAACCCCAGGACTCCGGCAGCAGCCTGCGTACCGTGGTGGTCCGCATCTTGGCAAAATCTGCCCCTCGGTGCACACAGCGGAAATGGGAGAGATAGCGTATGAAGTTCAGCTTGTCAGCCACAACACAGAGTCCGGAGTGTTGCAGGAAGCCAAGACCTTAATAAAACAAATGTCACTGAAAATGGGCTAAACTTAAGGGAAAAAAAAAGCCTGTTTTTTACTGGAGGCTCTGATAAGATAAAACCTCAGAGTACACTAGAGATCAGAGAGTGGGTTATCACAAAGTTTACTCAGCTCTGGTGAGGGGAAGAGTTTAAAAACATAGTAAAGGGGCTTCCCTGGTGGCGCAGTGGTTGAGAGTCTGCCTGCCAATGCAGGGGATGCGGGTTCGAGCCCTGGTCTGGGAAGATCCCACATGCCGCAGAGCGGCTGGGCCCGTGAGCCACAATTACTGAGCCTGCGCGTCTGGAGCCTGTGCTCCGCAACAAGAGAGGCCGCGACAGTGAGAGGCCCGCGCACCGCGATGAAGAGTGGACCCCGCTTGCCGCAGCTGGAGAAAGCCCTCGCACAGAAATGAAGACCCAACACAGCCATAAATAAATAAAAAATAAAAAAATAAAAAAAAAAAATTTAAAAAAGAGGAATATTTCCATTTAAAAAAAAAAAAACAAAAAAAAAACATAGTAAAGATCCCCAGATTTCACAAATTGTATTAGCCTCGACTGTTTCTCCATCTCCTCTACACTATCTCCTTTGTGGGCAAACATTAAATGAGTAATAAAATAGCAAGTAATTAAATGGGATTCATCCAAGAGGGCTGGATAACACACAAGCGTTTGTTAGCCCTTAAGGAATCTGCACCAGTATCATCTGTTTAAAAAAAAAAAAAAAAGATTTCTGGGCCCTCAATAACCACTTTTTAAAGTTTTCCGGTCATTCTAATACAACTGGTTTAGGGAGGGGCATGTCTAACAACCCTCCCAGACAACCCATCTAGTTAACCTTTCCTCAGAGATCTAAGCTTTCTTTAGTTTTCTAGAAAGAGGCACAAGAAATGCATTTGATCATTAAAATTAGATTTCAGCTATACAGACAGCCTGTCTACAGCCCAATATACACCTGTCAAAATTTACAACGTGAAATCTGTCTTTAACGAGAGTAAGAAATTCACTTTTGAAAAGAATCTCTCTCAGCAATATATAAATCTACATTAAGCAAATAATTTGAAAATCATAACTAAATGAAGCCTCTCTATTTAATTTCACCTGTTTTAGAACGTAGATTCCCAGTAGCAAGAAGATATTCAAATGGTTTTGTAAGGTCTGTTCCCAGATTAAAAATCTTCAGCAAATTTTCAGTGTTTAAGGACACGTTGGTCTTCTGAGCCTTCTTGTCTATAGCTATTTTAATAGATACTAACCAAGCTTCCAATTTTTCCTGAAATAAGAAAAGAATTTAAATTTTTAGGTATTTTAATTACCACAAGTTGGATATTTACTCCTACATAACCTGCACATCCATAACAGAAGCCCACTAATTCATACATTTGACACGGAAAACTTCTAAACTATAAACCTGAAAAAACAGCTTTTCAAAGTACTATTACAGCTCAGACATTTCCTAAGGCAGAAGATAGACTTCTGCAGTGCTGAGTGTCGCCTCGGCACTGTGGGCCTCTGGCTGGACAGTTCTTCGTGACAAGGGGCTGTTCTGTGAGCTGTGGGACGGTACAGCAGCACCCCTGGCCCTTACCCACAAAAATGCCTCCAGACACTGTCAGAGGTCCCTTGGGGTGGAACAAAATCGCACCCAGTCGAGATTATCCACACTAATGGAAAAGAACCAAAGCTGGTTTGCTTGGGCCTTAGAAAAGTTTTTAATTCAAATGCTCTTACCAAACAGTCAAAAGACCTTCAACCCCAGAAACAGGCAACAACAACAAAGCCCTGAGACAAAGCAGCAGCCCGCTGTCCCAAGAACAAAACAACTAAGAAGAGCCCGAAGTCCCCAAATGACACCCAACACACAGGACCCCTGACATGCCAGTAGGAAAGACCGACACGTTCTTCTCATATAAAAGTTGAAACACAATGGAAAAGGAAGAGAAAACAAAAGAGAGGAGAGGAAAGAAGTCAGAGATGAGAAACAGAGATGTGGGTAAAATGCTCTGGAACTGGAGACGGGGAGGCGGAAAGAGTGAGCTCAACTTTCCTCCTGGGTCAGAGGCCTGCCCATGGTCTCTTCGAGGTCAGCTAGCATTTACTGGGCACGTACAACAAGCTGGTGCTCTGCATGTTTACTTCAGCCTCACAACAAACTTTTTCTCAGGAAGCACTGCATTATAGGACCTCTGAAAACCCATGGGCCAAATGCATTTCAGTATTAAGAATTTTTTAGGGTTCAGAAAGGTGACAGGCACACAGACCTTTTATTACCTAACACCCATGATGGAGACTGAGACACTGGCTCATAATCAAACACACTTCTACCCTGAAACACAAACTGTCATACTAAGTATAGCAAATGAAAGTCATAAACAGCCTCCTGTCGGTTCCGATCAGGTTTTGCTGCCAACTCTCATGTTTTTTTTGGTTCTCATACTTTCTGGATCTGGAATTGCAGGTGAGCGACTGTGGACGTCTGTGCGGTCTGCACACTCAGTACAAGCAGAAGCAAGCGAGAGCCCTCCAGCAAGCCTTCCCATGAGGCTCACCAGCCTCTCTGGTAAGAGGGCTAATCCGAAGAGATGGGCGGACAAGCCTGTGGAGAGCGAGGCAGCGCTGAGAAGGAAGAACAGCAGCTCCCCATCTGCTCTCACAGTTCAGAGGGGAATCGCTTCAGCGTCCCTCACTCCCCAACCCTGTTAAGCAGCCTCGGACCCAATCACAGGGCCCTCAGTCTCTGTGGCAACACTCACTGAGATGGTTATACAAGCCTGTCATTCATATCAGGTCACTGTCGTGTACCTTCTGACGATTGCTTTCATGTCCCGAATTCAGAGGTTTAAAAGCTTGAGTATATCGGAGGCAAAGGTAAGGAAATCAGACACTTTTAAGCAATGAATTCTCTGAAAAAGTCCCAAGTTTCCTTTCCGCTGTTGCTGAAACAGGTCACCTTGGTAATGTCGTGCAACTGAAGATACTTCTAACATGGCCGGCTCCCAACGAACCCACATGCTTCAGTTTAAGGAGGAGGGAAATGTAAATTAGTCTTTAAAGGTGACTGAAACTTCTGCCTGATTTGAATTTTTATCAGGGAAACTCTAGGCTACCAAAATTTTTCAATCTAATTTTACAGACAGAGCAGACAGAAACAAAAGTTATTACCTTCAAGTAAGAATTTAATTATTGACTAGATTAGAAACTTGGGAGATTTTTACTTCAGTCCTCTCCATCTTCCCTGCCGTTGTTCTGTTCTCTCTTAGATTAAATCTTTTTTAGGGATGATATTCAAAATATAAAAGGCCACCAAATCAACTTGCTTATGAAATTATTTTTGTGTCATGCCAACATTCTCTCCCAACACACACAGAGTTCTCACTATTTACAGTAATCATGTCCTGTCCTGTCTCTGTGAACACTGCACTGGCGAGCGCAGAAGCACTGCTCCTAGGGGAAATGCAGGGTTAGACTTCAGGGAGTCTCTGGTCATTGACAACATTTCGTCAACTGATCAATACACGACCTCGTTTTTTGTGTTTGTTGAGAGACACCTTAGTTTATACTGTTGACTCGTTACCACTGAGCTCAGAGCACACAGCACTGTAACTCATGCCTGAACAAAGCCCGTCTAATACAAGTGTTTCCTCCATAAGGAACGTCGCAGCCTTCTTGCACTTCGGAACACTAGACGGTACTTCAGCACTGAGCCTGGGGGTCACTTTAAACAGCAAGCTCACCAACAGAAAGCACAAAACTGTGAAAAACATGGCAGCAGAGACCCTCGTTTACAGCTCATCAGACCTCGGCTGGGACCGTGAACATCAGGAAGCCCCACTTCCCTAGCACTCTGTGCATGTCTGCAAATGAGCATGAGAGTGCTGATACCGCTGGTGTTCCAAAGAAATTTTAGCGAGTAGGTGAATTCACAAGTACAGACTCTGTGACTAATGGGGACGGACTGTATGTGTGTGTGTATATAGGCCATTTGCACTTTATCATTAATGTTATGACCAAGATTTGATATTGTCTTTATTTAGCTTCTATAAAAGCATTAAAGAAATTTCTGAACCTGGCCAAGCTAAGATCTGTAAGTCCCTTACTGCTAAACAATCAAACAAACAAGAAATAGAAAAAAAAAAAAAAGACTACATAAAATGCCCAAACTAGAAATTTTAAACATGCAGGAAACAATACTGCTGGAAATGGCCACGTCATCCCACAAGAGGTACGACTGCTCCGGGGTGAAGCAGCCTGCATTTACCTTCAGAAACATGAGGAAGAGCTGCCCGGGGGTCAGGACCTCTTGATTCACTAAACTGTCGGGATTCTCCTCCATGCATTCTCCTTTGGCTAAAGCAAAGAGCTTCCGGGTCATGAGACAAAGCACATAAAACTTTTCAGTGTTGGATTTCAAGTGGATGCAGATGCACTGGCTGCCAAAAGAGAAAGAAAAAGCATGAAGCGATTCAGCTGCTGCTACTACTCGATGTCCTACTGAATTCAGCTTCTCCGCTGCACTGGCCATTCAAATGCTCAGCACGTGGCTCGCGGATACAGATCGGACAGCGCTGGTCTAGAGCAGGGCTCCCTTAATAATTACACAGTGGTTACAGAAGACAAAGTCCTAGCCTTGGGGGAATAAAGGGACATGATGCCTGCAACTTTCAATGATGCAGAAAGAAAAACGTTGATGATATGCAGAGAGAGCAACAAAGCAAAGTGGTAAAAATGTAAACAACTAGTGAACGAGAGTGTCCAGTGTACTATTTTTGCAGCAATTCTGGAAGTCTGAAGTTATTTCAAAAGTTTTAAAGTACAACAGAAGGTATGAAGCTACCAGAAAAAAGAAAGGCGAGGATGGCTGCAGAAACAAAGCTAGGCCCTACTCTGCTAAGCCAGAACCCCACCCCCAGGGCCACTGTGATTCCCAGATGGCTCACCAGCCCCAGCTGCATCAACACAAGGAAGCATGGACACCCTCCACCCCCAGTAAACAAAAGCACACATACCTGAAGAGAAACTCTGCAGCGTGTTCATTTGGGTACCAGTCAGGAAGACTGAGTTTTACTCTGAAGCGTTCACCCAGATAGCTAAGGACCTGTTTTTGTGTGGAACATCCCTCTTCCATTACAATCCTTAACATCTGAGAAACAGAGTTCCTAAAGAAAGAGTCATCTTCCTTTCCTTTGATGAGCTCCTGAAAAATCTGATAATCGGAAAAGCTGACAAGTGCCTAGAAAAGAAAAAAAGGTTCTTTTTTAAAACTGCTAATAACTAAACCATCTTAATCATTTAGTAACCATTCTATTTTTTTTTTTTTTTTTAATACTCGAGAAAAATTAGCACTCCACTATCGCTGAATCTAAGTGAGCTCTTCAAAATCAGGGCAATGCTTGTATGATAGACACCAAGATGGTCCAATGATCCTCACCTCCTGGTATCCACAACCTTGGTCTCCTCCACACTGAGCCAGGGCTGGCCTGTGTGACCGATGGAATATGGTGGAGAAGTTGGAGCATGACTCTAAAGGCTGGGCCGTAAAGGGCACTCCAGCTCCTGCCTTGTTCTCTTGGCTAACTCTCTGGGGAAGACAGCTGCCTCAAAGCAGCCTGTGGAAAGGCCCACGTGGAGAGGAACTGAGACCTCCTGCCAAGAGCCCACAGTGACTTGCCAGCCATGAGGGAACCGCCTCGGAAGGGGATCCTCCAGCCCCGGGCAAGGCTTCTAAACCACAGCAGCGCCCCCTGACATCTCACGGCAACCTCCGGAGACCCTGGCCAGAACTGCCCAAATCTGGAGCCACTTCCAAACTCCTGACCACAGAAACTGTGACAGAAATGTTTAGCGATGTTTTAGCCAATGCCTTCTGAGTTAACTTTTTTGTTGTTGGCTGCGCCGTGTGGCTTGCAGGATCTTAGTTCCCCAACCAATGATCGAACCCCGGCCCTCGGCAATGAAAGCGAGGAGTCCTAACCATTGGACCACCGGGAAATTCCCTGAGATAACTAATTATGGAGTAGATGCCAGCACAGCGTGAACTCTGATGAGGACAACCCATCCATCCCGCACAGGACACCACTTCCAGTGACTCACTCCCCAACGAAAGAAGTATACGCAGTAAGTCACACCTTAAGTGCAAATCCCAAAGGAAAAAAAAACAGTTCTTTCCGGTAAATAAAGTTCAACATAACCGTGCCATTTTCCAAGTAGTGAAGGTTCATATTGACAGCGGAATGTTCTTCTCTCACACAGTGCATTGAAACTCCTATTTAAACAAACAGAGCAAATAGTCAGAAACTCAGCAATACTACCAGTAAGTATAGTATGCGTGGCTACAATCAGAGACTGATTTTTAGCTCAGTTATAAGAATAAATTGTTTAACTATAGGGCTCATGAATGCAAAATGCTATCTTGTGAAGCCAGGCACTGTCACGGAGAGTGATCAAACAGAGGCCGGGTCACTGTGAGCCAGAGACCGAGGGGTGTGCCACATACCCTGAACCAGAAGACTTCCGAGGCCTGCACCTACACCTGGCCAAGTCAGCCGTCCTTCAGCACCATAAGCAGTAACATAAATACATGTGTTCATTCAGCTTGAAAAAAAATCGAACACAGTAGAAAGGTTTCCCACTATGAAATTATAACGCAGAAATGCTTAACAGAAAAACAAAAAATTATACATATATGGGAGAAAAATATCAAAGACTCTGTTTGGATGCATCTACTTTTTAATATCGGGTGGGCCAAAACGTGCCTTCGGTTTTTAAGTAAAAATAAAAGACATATTTTTCATTTTCACCAAGAACTTTATTGAACAATGTATTCACCCTTTTGCTCCACTACCTTCTGCCATTTTTCAGGCAACTTCATAATTCCATCTTCCCAAAACTTATCTTTTTGAGCAAAGAACTGTTCCAGGTGCCTTTTATAGTCTTCTAGGGAATTGAAATTTTTTCCATTAAGAGAATTTTGGGGTTTCCCTGGTGGCGCAGTGGTTAAGAATCCACCTGCCAATGCAGGGGACACGGGTTCGAACCCTGGTCCAGGAGGATCCCACATGCCGCGGAGCAACTAAGCCCCTGCACCACAACTACTGAGCCTGTGCTCTGGAGCCCACGAGCCACAACTACCGAGCCCATGTGCTACAACTACTGAAGGCCGCGTGCCTAGAGCCGGTGCTCCACAACAAGAGAAGCCACCGCAATGAGAAGCCCGTGAGCTGCAATGAAGAGTAGCCCCCGCTCGTCGCAACTAGAGAAAGCCTGCGCACAGCAACAAAGACCCAACGCAGCCAAAAATAAATAAATAAAGTAAAATAAATTTATAAAAAAAAAAGAGAGAGAATTCTGTAAAGACCAAAATAAACGGAAATCTGAAGGAGGCAATGTCTGGTGAATACGGAAGGCGAATCAGAACTTCCCAGCCAAGCTATAACAGTTTTGCGTGGTCATCAAAGAAACATGCGGTCTTGCATTATCCTGATGGAAGACGGTTTTCTGTTGACTAATTCCATACGCTTTTTGTCGAGTGCCACTTTCAGTTGGTCTAACTGGGAGCAGTACTTGTTGGAATCAGTCGTTTGGTTTTCCGGAAGGAGCTCATAATAGAGGACTCCCTTCCAATCCCACCATATACACAACATCACCTTTTTTGGATGAAGACCGGCCTTTGGTGTGGTTGGTGGTGGTTGATTTCGCTTGCCCCACGATCTCTTCTGTTCCACATTGTTGTACAGTATCCACTTTTCATCGCCCGTCACAATTTGTTTTAAAAATGGAACGTTTTCATTACATTTCAGTAGAGAATCGCATGCGGAAATAAGGTCAAGAAAAGTTTTTTTCGCTTAACTTACGTGGAACCCAAACATCAAACCGATTCACATAACCAAGCTTATGCAACTGATTTTCAATGCTTGATTTGGATATTCTGAGTATGTCAGCTATCTCCCGTGTGGTATAATGTTGATTTTTAAAAATTTATTTATTTTATTTTTTAATTTTTGGCTGCCTTGGGTCTTCGTTGCTGTGCGCAGGCTTTCTCTAGTTGCAGCGAGCAGGAGCTACTCTTCGTTGTGGTGCACAGGCTTCTTATTATGGTGGCTTCTCTTGTTGCAGAGCACGGGCTCTAGGCGCGCGGGCTTCAGTAGTTGTGGCACGTGGGCTCGGTAGTTGTGGCTCACAGGGTCCAGAGCGCAGGCTCAGCAGTTGTGGCGCACGGGCTTAGTCGCTCCGCGGCATGTGGGATCTTCCCGGACCAGGGCTCGAACCCGTGTCCCCTGCATTGGCAGGCGGATTCTTAACCGCTGCGCCACCAGGGAAGTCCTATAATGTTGATTGTTCTCAATTAACGTCTCGATTTGATCGCTATCAAGTTCAACTGGTCTACCCGACCGTGGAGCATCGTCCAGCGAGAAATCTCCAGCACGAAACTTCGCAAACCGCTTCTGACACGTTCGATCAGTCACGGCACCTTCTCCATACATTGCGCAAATCTTTTTGTGTGTTTCAGTTGCGTTTTTACCTTTCTTGAAATAAAGTGTAATATGCCGAAAATGTTGCTTTTTTTCTTTCATCTTCAATATTAAAATGGCTACACAAAAAATTCACTGATTTTGAAAAGTCTTTTTTTTAAATGCACGCTGATATGACAGCTGTCACATACAATTTAACAAAATTGTTTTGAATGAAGTTAAAGACAACTAAGTGCTATTAGAGCCATCTTACGGAAAAAAACGAACAAACCTTTTGGCCGACCCAATAAAATAACTTAAATTTTTCTAAAAGAACATTCCAAAAAATCACTACAACTTACCATACTGAGTATAGCCAGGCCCTCTGCTTTTCCATTTTGGTCTTACCATTGCGATGGGGAAATTTCTGCGAGGCATAATCAACATTCGGATGACTTTTTCGATGCCATTGATTATAAAATAGCCTCCCATTTCCTGCCAAAGAGATGAATTAAAATTTGTTAAACAAAGATATATAACTACCTGTAAACATGAAACTGACCAACTGCAATCACCACCCTCATTCTTTTTTTTTTTTTTTTTAATTTATTTTTATTTATATTTATTTTTGGCTGTGCTGGGTCTTCGTTTCTGTGCGAGGGCTTTCTCTAGTTGTGGCAAGTGGGGGTCACTCTTCATCGCAGTGCGCAGACCTCTCACTATCGTGGCCTTTCTTGTTGCGGAGCACAGGCTCCAGACGCGCAGGCTCAGTAATTGTGGCTCACGGGCCTAGTTGCTCCGCGGCATGTGGGATCTTCCCAGACCAGGGCTCGAACCCGTGTCCCCTGCATTGGCAGGCAGATTCTCAACCACTGCGCCACCAGGGAAGCCCACCACCCTCATTCTTAAACAGATGTGCAGAAGAGGGGCACTCGGGCAAGAGGAACTGTGGATCCCTTGGAAACTGCAGACTTAATTTTAAGTCTTCTTAAGCACATTAAAAAGGCTGTAGAGACTTGGGAGAAAACTATGGAAGAAAATCATAGCACTTTCTTCTACCAGACAGGCTGAACCTAACCTGCCTTTCTGTCCCTAAAATGACTGCAGTCTTCAAATGATGTTAAAAAACAAAAACAAGTTACTCCAAAGAGAAGTCTAAAGATGAAAACAGTAATCGTTCAGCTTCCAGACAAGTATGGTTTCTTGAATAAGTTAAAAAACTTCTGACTGTATGAAAGCTCTGGAAACCAGAAATTTGGATTAGCTAAATAGGAAAATATTTTTAATATTTAATTTTTAATAAGTTAATGGAACATTTCTGTAATAAATAAGGAGCTACTATGAAGCAGGCATATCACACTGAGTGCTCTATGTCAGCATAACATTTAATCCCATAATAATGAGAGAGAGCTATATGCCCATTTTCAGAAGAGAAAACTGAGGCTCAGGGAGATTAAATTTCCCAAAGGTGCGGGACTGGTAAGCGGAACAGCTGGGTGTCAAACCCAGATCAGCCACCAAAACCCTCTTCCCAACACACAACACAGCCCCTCTGTTGTAAGCAGAGTCTGCATGTCTTGATTACTTCAACTTAATACTGCAAAGCCACCTAACAGGGATTGAATGGAAGGTATATGAAGCATTTAATACGTCCACAGAATCTGACTGTGGGTAAAGCAGACATTTTAGACAGATATGTGGGTTAAGACAGCTTTAAAAAAAACCAAATACATATCTAAATATGTATCAGTAGGTAGGAAAAACCTACCAATTCTTTCCCCATAATAATAATATTCTCTAACTGGAGTGTTTGTTTTTCATACATTGTCTCATCTGAGACTCATTATGAGGCCTATGCAGTGTGCAGACAAAACATCAATGCCCCACGTTACCTATCCGGAGACTGAAGCAGAGAAGGAAATCCGGACACCCCTCCCCCACTCCCGACAAGCTTCCGGTCCTCTCACTCCCAGCTCAGGCGCTTGCTACTGTCACCTGGCCTTTCACTGCACAGGACCCCGGCAGGTACCTCTGCTTCCTCGTGGTGCTGGATGAGGGCTTTTGGAGGAAGGTTGTATAAGTTGCAAAGCTTGGATTTCACCATGATGGGAACATAGCCAAGAAACTGTTTAATGATTCCTTTTGAGATTCCATTCACTGCCCAGCTGATATCGGCCTAAATGAAAATGAGAAAAAAAAATTATTTAGTAAAAAAGGAAATATCCTGGGCTTCCCTGGTGGCACAGTGGATAAGAATCTGCCTGCCAATGCAGGGGACATGGGTTCGATCCCTGGTCCGGGAAGATCCCACATGCCATGGAGCAATTAAGCCCGTGTGCCACAACTACTGAGCCTGCGCTCTAGAGCCCATGATCCACAACTACTGAAGTCTGCGTGCCTAGAGCCTGTGCTCTGCAACAAGAGAAGCCACTGCAATGAGAAGCCCGCGCACCGCAACAAAGAGTAGCCCCTGCTCACCACAACTAGAGAAAGCCCGCGTGCAGCAACGAAGACCCAACACAGCCAAAAAATAAATAAATAAATAAAAATTAAATTAAATAAAAATTTAAAAAAAAGGAAATATCCAGATCTACAAGAATGAGTATTTGAAAAGATTAAGGCAGAAGACCATAAACTAAATGATTTTATGCTTTAGGTTTAAAAGATGGGATCTCTTGGATGACAGCACTAAGAAAGTAGAATTCTGGTATAAACTATATTAGGCACCAGGCTTATTCTCAAAAATGTACAGAGTGCAAGTCATACACTGTCTTTTGTACTCACTGTCAGCTTTCCCCGGTAGGTGCTCCTTCGGCCCCGGCATTCTGCTGGATAAACATTGAGCTCTTTACAGATGCTCCCTTTTGGAACTGTGGGTGGACTGATGACAGCATCCACAATAGTAAGAGAGATCCGCTCATCTTTGAAAGCAAATTCAAAGGGAGGGATGGCCTGAAATACAATTCACACTGTTAACTGCTTGCATTTCCAAGGTACTTTTTCTCTAAGACTCTTTCAAATCCCATGTGTTCTATAAGCATTGACGGCTATAATGCTAATGTGACACATCTGAAAAACAGCTAAAGCTACATCCAGTCTACTCATATCCTCACTAAGTACCTAAAACTGTAATGCATTAACAAGATTTTTTTTGACTATCTACTACATGTCCGATTCTGTAGTAGGTTCCAGGGATACAGCTGTGTGCAGAACAAAGCTGTTCTCTGAACCAAGTGCTTGACTTCTCTATTCTTATATATAATACACACACACACACATCTATTCTTTTTCAGATTCTTTTCCATTATAGTTTATCATAAGATATTGAGTATAGTTAGTTCCCTGTGCTATACAGTAGGTCCTTGTTGTTTACCTATTTTATATATAGTAGTGTGTATATGTTAATCTCAAACTCCTAATTTCTCCCCCACCCCTCCCATTCTTACCTTGTACCCTCTGCATGCATAGCAAGACCAATGGGACTCCTGCTAACAGAGCAAGGATATGGACACACCCTCCTGACTCAGCAACAGACACTCTAATAAATGCCATTCTTTAGGCTGATCTTTGTACATTTCATTCCACGGTGGCCTCATACTGAAGCCAGAGCCATGCAAGGGGTTGGTGGTGGTCACGGTGGTTCTTCCCCTTCCACAGCAGTTGCTTCTTTGTACCACTCCCTGGGGGGAGCGCTGCTGAACTGAGGAAGGGGCATCACTGAGCTCTCCTACGTATTAACTCTGAACAACCTCCTGGCCTTAGTGCTAAAATAGCAAGAATGCCAAAAACGGAGCTAGGAAGCAATTATACTCCAATAAAGACGTTGATCATCTCAACACTGGGCTCTTTTTCATTGTTTTCATAAACCCCAGGGCCAATTAACTTTTAAGTAGATACAATTACATCTACTTAAAAGTATAATTTTTCTCATAGACATGATACAATGAGTCCAGGCATGATAGAAATTATTATTTCCCATCAGACAAAAATATCTTGTCTTCTGCAAACAGGTCAAGGAATAATTAAACTTCAAAGAAGCCTCAATGGCTCCATATTATTTGCGGAATAGAGTTCAAGCATCAGAGACTGGCACAGGTCTCCACATTCTCTCCGCCCCTCCCCCAATGCCAGCCCTACCCAACAAAAGCGCAGGGTAGAGTCCCCTTGAGCTCTGCTCCTTCACTTCCCCTGGAGGGAACGCACTTTCCTCTTCAATTCGTGTAATCCTGCCCTTTCTCACACAGCTGGACTAGCCAGACCTCCTCTGTGCTTCCGGAGTACCACGCGGCCGCCCCTTGTCAGAGCAGTGCTCAAGTGTACCGGCGCCGACTGCCTTCACAGCTCCACCTCCTCCACCCAAAACATGATGCCAAGCAAGAACTGTCTCTTACAGGCCTGCCTCTCCCTCACCCTTAGAGCCCAGTGCCTGGAGACATGGGGATGCTTACTGAATGAGACCCTCCCCCACCATCTTCACCTGAACTCTGGTACCATCACCCTCTAGACCAATCACTTTAATGTGGAGCAAATACTACGTAATGATGGTACCAATCACTTCCTGTGGACCAAATGGTTCCTACTGAGCCTCGTTTTTATGCCTCTGATACCTTCCTCAACACAGACCCGCGCTGAGCCTAGCACGGTCAAGGAGTTACAACTATTTGAAATTATACTGCGACCTCCCAGCCCTCTCTCTGGGACCCCTGCCCGCGGCCTGTGTCCCATTCCCCCCGCCTCCTGGATCTCCCCCTCCCAGGCCCCGAGCCTCAATCACCTCTCCCCCGGCCCTCCTCCAACGCCTCACACGCCCCCCACCCCTACCCTCGCCGGGCCCCTCTCCTCCGCCCGCCTGGAGCAGGGGCTAGGGGCGCAGGCGAACCCAGAGCTGAAGGGAGCCTGGGTTCGCCTGAGGACGCCGCGCTCACCTGCACCGCGTGGCTGAGCCCCTCGCGCACAGCGTAGTTGAAGGACTCGACATGCGCACGCGTCAGCTCCTGCAACGCTGGCTTTTGCTGCTCCCGCGGGATCCCGTAAGAGGGGTCGGTCAAGTGCTTTAGGCTGGGCCCGCTGGGTAGGTGCCGCCACCGGCCGCCTGGATCCATGAGTCCGCCTGCACACCGGATGCCAGCAACGGCTCCACACGCGCCGGAAAGCACGGCCGGCGCCGGGCGCCTACGGCTTGCTGGGAAATGTAGTTCCTCTTGTTCCTCCGGCCCTGGGTCCTCCGATTTTACGGGGTCGACTTGAAACCAATACCGTGGAGCGAATGGGCCAGTTTAAACCTGTGAGGAGTCGGAGCGTGGCGGACTCGCCCGGCCTCCTCTCTTCCACCGTCCCCTCCCATATCCCCCTTCCGCTAGACGCCAAAGGCGGGAATCCGCTCCACGGGCAATTCCGCGTGTGACCGCTTTGGCTCTCATTCGTGCTATTAGGGCCGGCCGAGAGCGGTGTTCAAAGATTTCCCTCTCTTCCCTTGACCGCTTTGCGATCCAGTGCTGATGCAGACCCTTGGGGTGACACCCAGCCGGAGTCTTGACTTCAAGGAAAAAGCAGTCGGGCACCAAACTGACTGCTCTCTACCCAGCTCTGAAGTCGAAGGCTCATCACTGGGACGGTCAAGCGGCGGTCCACCCTCTCTACCCACTCCCCGCGTCGTCTGGACTGGAGTCTTGAGCCGGGCGGGGCCGGGGCGGGCCGGCGGGGTGGGAAGGCGGGTGTCCGAGGGGCCTTCCAGCCTTAAGATCCTTTGAGGATCTGTGAGTCCTATGAAGTACTTATCTCCCCAGAATACGGATTTTATCAGGGACCGCCTGCAGCTGTCTTTCAACCTCATCTTTGGTGTGTATGTGTGTGTGTGTCACAGCTCTATTCTGTATTGAGGTATAATTGACATGCAATAAACTACACACATTTAAAGTGTGCACGTTGATAAGTTTTGACCTATTTATACACCCATGAAGCCATCGCCACGATTAATGAATTAATTCACCACTCCCAAAAGTGTCCTCCTTCCCCAGTTTCACCTTTACCTGGGTCAGCTGGTAATTTTCACTCCTCTATCGCTCCCCCACCCGCATCCCATGCCATGTGGCTTGCAGGATCTCTGTTCCCGGACCAGGAATTGAAACGGCCTGGCAGTGAAAGCCCTGAGTCCTAACCACTGGACAGCCAGGGAATTCCTCTTATATCACTTTAAAAAAGTTATCTTCTGTTTCTGTCTTTTGTCGACATCATCAAATCTCCCAAGACGCATGCAGCTGTGACCTAAATTCTGCCTTCTCTCCCTTTACAACGTCTGCTTCTTTTAAGGAAAACTCCTCCTTCATTCCCTCTCCCTTGGTCAGGGTCTCCTGGAGGGCAGGAGAATGCAGGGATGATGGCAGGAGCAGTCATTTCCATCAGCATACAAACTTGCTGGAAAAGCTGTTAAAACAAAAAAACAGCTCACTGATCTCTTGTCCCTCTTCAGCTACCACAGGAATTCTCCCCTTCAGAACACAAAAAGCGTCCACCATCCTTACTATCTCTCCACTGCTTTTAAGGTTCATCCATGTTTTAGCATGTATCAGTACTTCATTCCTTTCACTGCTGAACAAGAATCCATTGTATGGATACATATTTTATCTATTCACTGGTTGATGGACATTTTGGTTGTTTCCACCTTTGGCTGTTATGAGTAATGCTGCTAGAAATATCCATGCACAAGTTTTTGTATGGACATAGGTTTTCAATTCTCTTAGGTATTACAGCTAGGAGTGGAATTTCTGGGACATATGGTAACTCCATGTTTAACTTTTTGAGGTACTGCCAAATTTTTCCAAAAGCAGCTGTCCAAGTTTACATTCCCTCTAGCAATGTATGAGGATTCCAGTTTCTCCATGTCCTCACCAGTATTTGTTATTCTCTGTTTTTTAAAAATTATATCCACCCTAGTACATGTGAAGTAGTATCTAATTGTGATTTCTGTATTTCTCTAATGACTAGTGATATTGAGCATATTTTCATGGGTTTATTGACCATTTGTATATTTTCATTGGAGAAATGTCTCCAATGTATACTTGGTCCATTTTAAAATTGGGTTGCCTTTTTTATTGTTGAGTTGTCATACTTCTTTGTATTATTTCTATACTACTTATCAGATATATGATTTGCAAATATTTTTTCCCATTTTGTGGGTTATCTTTTACTTCCCTGGTTGTGTCCTTTGAAACATATAAGTTTTTAATATTGATGAAGTCTAGTTTATTTTTTTCCTTTTGTTGCTTGTGCTTTTGATATATCTAAGAAATCATTGCCTAATCCAAGATCATGAAGGTTTACAGCTATGCTGTCTTCTGAGTTGTGTTTTGTTTTTGTTTTTGTTTTTTTAGCTGCAACTCTTACATTTAGGCCTTTGACCCATCTTGAGTTAATTTTTGTATATGGTGTGAGAAAGACATCCAACTTCATTCCTTTGCATGTGGATATTTAGTTCTAGCACCATTCGTTGAAAAGACTATTCTTTCTCCCATTGAACTGTCTTAGCACCTTGTCAAAAATCAATTGATCATAAATATGATGGTTCATTTCTGGACTCTCAGTTCTATTGCCTTGATGTGTATGTCTATTCTTATACCAATACCATACAATCTTGGTTAATATAGCTTTGTAATAAATTTTGAAATCAGGAAGTGTAAGTCTTCCAACTCTGTTCTTCTTTTTCTAGGTTGCTTTGGCTATTCCTGATCCTTTGTATTTTCATATGAATTTTAGGGTTGGCTTGTCAATTTCTGCAAAAAAGGCAGCTGAGCTATTTGATAGGGATTATATTCAATCTGTAGATCAATCTAGGGTCTATATTCATCTTAACTATAATTATCTTCCAACCTATGAACACGGGACGTCTTGCCATTTATTTGGGTGTTCTTTAATTTCTTTCAAAGATGTTTTGTAGTTTTTGGTGTACAAATGAACTTCTTTTGTTGAATTTACTCCTAAGTATTTAATTCTTTTTGATGTTGATGTAAATGGAATTGTTTTCTTCATTTAATTTTCAAATTGCTGATTTGTAGGGTCTAAAAATACAATTGAGTTCTGTTTTTTAAAAATTATTTATTTATTTATTTATTTATTTAATTTTTTTTTTGGCTGTGTTGGGTCTTTGTTTCTGTGCGAGGGCTTTTCTCTAGCTGCGGCAAGCGGGGGCCACTCTTCATCGCGGTGCGTGGGCCTCTCACTATCGCGGCCTCTCTAGTTGCGGAGCACAGGCTCCAGACGCGCAGGCTCAGCAATTGTGGCTCACGGGCCTAGTTGCTCTGTGGCATGTGGGATCTTCCCAGACCAGGGCTCGAACCCGTGTCCCCTGTGTATATTGATATGATCATGTGGCTTTTATCTTTTGTTCTATAAAAAATGATTATATTGATTGAATTTTGTGTGTTAAATGAATGTAGACTTTTTAGGATAGATCCTACTTGATCATGGTGTATACAATAGTATATACATACAGTCCCCAACTTACAATGGTTCGACTTATGATTTTTCAACTTTACAGTGGTGCAAAAGCGATACACATTCATGAGAAAACTTACTTCAAATTTTGAATTTTGATCTTTTCTCGGGATAGCGATATGAAGTATGGTACTCTCTCATGATACCAGGGAGCAGTAGTGAGCTGAAGCTCTCAGTCAGCCCAGCGATCACAAGGGTAAACAACCAATACCCTTATAACCATTCTGTACCCAGACAGCCATTCCATTTTTCACTCTCACTACAGTATTGAATAAATTACATGAGATAGTCAGCACTTTATTATAAAATAAGCTTTGTGTTAGATGATTTTGCCCAACTGTAGGCCAATGTAAGTGTTCTGAGCGCATTTAAAGTAGACTAGGCTAAGCTATGATGTTTGGTAGGTAAGGTGTATTAAATGCATTTTTGACTTACGGTATTTTCAACTTACAGTGGGTTTACTGGGACATAACCCATCATAAGTCTAGGAAGATCCTTTTTATATGTTGCTGGATTTGGTTTGTTAGTATTTTGTTGAAGATTTTTTCATTTCTATTCCTAAGAGATATTGGTCTGTTGCTTGCTTTTCTTGTGATGTCTTTGTCTGGTTTTGGTATTAAAGTATTAATAGTGACCTTATAGGATGAGTTGGAAAGTGTCCCCTCCTCTTCTATATTTTGGAAGAGTTTGTGAACGATTGGTGTTAATTCCTCTTTAAACATTTGGTAGAATTTACCAGTGAAGCTATCTGGTCCTGGGCTTTTCCCTGTGAAAATATTATTTATTATTAATTCAATCTCCTGTTAGGTCTATTCAGAATTTATCTTCTTGAGTTAGTTTCATCAGTTTTGTGTCTTTCTAGGAATGTGCCCATTTCATATGTTACCTAATTTGTTGGCATATTATTGTTCATCGGATTCCCCCATAATCCTTTCTATTTGTGCTGTAGTAATGTCCCTCTTTCATTCCTTATTTTTTCTTGGTCAGTCTAGCTAAATGTTAGTCAATTTTGTTGATCTTTCAAAGCGTCAGCTTTTGGTCTCATTGATCTTATCTATTGTTTTTCTATTCTCTATTTCATTTATTTCCACTCTAATCTGTATTATTTCTTTCTACTTACTTTGGATTTAGCTTGTTCTTTTTCTAGTTTCTTTTTTTTTTTTTTTTTTCTTTTTCTAGTTTCTTAAGGTGGAAGGTTAGGTTACCGATTTGAGATCTTTTCACAATATAGTCATTTAAAGATATAAATTTTCCTTTAGGCATGGCTTTAACTGCTTTCCGTAAGTTTTGGTATGTTGTGTTTTCTTTCTTATTTATTTATTTATTTCTTTATTGGCTGTGTTAGGTCTTCGTTGCTGCATGTGGGCTTTCTCTAGTTGTGGTGAGCGGGGGCTACTCTTCGTTGCAGTGGGCGGGCTTCTCATTGCAATGTCTTCTCTTGTTGCACAGCACGGGCTCTAGGCACACGGGCTTTAGTAGTTGCAGCACGCAGGCTCAGTAGTTATGGCTTGCAGGCTTTAGGGCGCAGGCTCAGTAGTTGTGGCGCACGGGCTTAGTTGCTCCACAGCATGTGGGATCTTCCCAGACCGGGGCTTGAACCTGTGTCCCCTGCATTGGCAGATGGATTCTTAACCACTGTGCCACCAGGGAAGCTGTGTTGTGTTTTCATTTTCATTTCTCTCAAAGTACTTTCTAATTTCCCTTGTGACTTCTTTCCTTTGGCATTTTTAACTTCTACATACTTGTGATTTTTCCCAGATTTGTTAATGATTTCTAGTTTTATTTCATTTTGTTCACAGAACATATGTAGTTTGATTCCAATCATTTTTAATTCACTGAGGCTTTATGGTGTAGCATATGGTTTATTCCTGAGAAAGTTCCATGTGCAGTTCAGAAAAATGTATCTTTTGCTATTGTTGGGTGGAGTGTTCTATAGATACTTGTTAGGTCTAGTTGGTTTACATTGTTTTCTATGTTCTTGTTGATCATCTATCCATTATTGAAAATGGAAAATTGAAAGCTCCAATTATTACCGTTGAATTGTCTATTTCTCTCTTTAGTTCTGCCAGTTTTTGCGTCATGTATCTTGGGACTCCGTTGCTAGGTGCATTTGTTTATAATTGTTATATCTCCTGATGGATTGATCTTTTTATCATTATAAAGTGTCTTTCTTTGCCTGTAATAATTTTTTTTCTTAAAGCCTATTTTGTCTAATATTAGTATGGCCACCTAAGCTCTCTTTTGAGTTACTGCTTGCATGGTATATTTTTTCCCATCCTTTTACTTTCACCTGTTTGTGTCTTTGAATCAAAGTATGTCTCTTGTAGATAGCACAGAGTTTGATCATGGTTTTTTTTTTTTTTTTTTTTTGATCCATGTTGCCAATCTCTGCCTTTTGATTGGAGTGTTTAATTCATTTACATTTAATGAAATTACTGATGTTAGGATTTGTGTCTGCATTGTGCTATTTGCTTTCTAAATGCCTCTTACCTCCCCATCCCTTCACTACTGCCTTTTCTTGTTAAATATATATTTTCTAGTGTAATATTTTAGTTCCCTTGTCCTTTTTACTATATATTTAAAGTTATTTTCTTAGTGGTTAATGTGTCTTGGTGTGGATCTCTTTGAATGTATCCTACTTAGTTTATTGAACCTCTTGGATGCATTTTAATGGTTTTCATCAAAGTGGGAAAGTTTTTGACCAGTACTCCTTCCAATTTGTTTTCTGCCCCCTTCTCTCTCCCTCCTTTCTTTTAGGATTCCTGTTACGTATATGTTGGTGTACATACATGTTTGTGGAGTTCTGTTCATTTTTTTATTCATTCATTTTTCTTTCTGTTCCTCAGACTGGATGATCTCAATTGAATTCAGATTCACTGATTCCTTCTTTTGCCAGCTCAAACCTGCTTTTGAACACCTCTACTGAATTTTTCATTTGCATTATCATACTTTTCAATGCCAAAATTTCTACTTTGTTCTATTTAAAAAACAATTTCTCTCTTTAATGATATTGTCTCTCTGGTGACACATCATTCTGTCTCCTTTAGTTCTTTAAACATATTTTAAATAGCTGAATTAAAGTCTTTATGTATTAAGTCCAATGCCTGGGCTTCTTCAGGTATGGTTTCTATTGACTGTTCCTTCTATGGGCCATACTTTCTTTTTTCTTTGCATGTCCCGATAATTTGTGTAGAAAATTGGAAATTTTAAATAATACGATGGGACAACTTTGGAAACCAGACACTCTTCCCTCTCCAGGGTTTCTTGTTGTTGTTCTTTATGTAGTGGCTTTTCTGAACTAATTCTGTAAAGCTTGTATTCTTTAGTGTGTGGCCACTGAAGTCTCTGCTCAGTTAGCTTAGTGGTCAACTAATGATTGAACAGAGATTTCCTCAAATGCTTAGAACCAGTACATCTCCCAGTCTTTGTCACAGGACTGTGTGTGCATGTCTGTGTGTGTGTGTGTTGGGCATGCTTTCATGCTCAGGCAGGCAGTTTACAGCTCTGCCTTAGTCTTCACTTCCTGCTTGTGCAGATCCTCCTAGTCAGACAGAGGTGAAAGCTGAGGGAATTCAGGTCTCCCCTGGGCACGTACACAGCCCTACACCTGTGTGTGGCCTTCCGTATTTTTAGGAATATGTTGAAACTTTTCAAAACGTTTTATGGACATCTCATTCCCCATCTTTCCCTTCTAAATTTTTTGGTGAGCAGCTTCTTTGTTCCAGCTGCTAAAGCCGTCTCAGTAAGTTGAGATGTTAAACAATTGCTGCTGATTATTTTTAACAAATGCACCTAGGGAAAAGGCTGTTCACACTGGGCACACTCTGAGACAGGTCACATAAAATAAGCCCTAAGATGGGGACTTACATAGAAGTCCTTAGTGAAGTCTTAGTAAGAACTTCTTGAACTTCTAGCTATTTGGGGAAGGAACCTCACTTCAGAAGCCCCTCTACCTCCATGTTTAAAGCACACATAACTCCTTCACAACCAGGGGTCTCACCTCACAATCTGCAGCATGACTCAGACAATACACATGACATGTGAGACATGATGGACTGGATTTTGGCAGCTGAAATTGTTTCAATGCTTCACCCTGGAGCAGCTCATCACAGTTTCAAAGGACAATCTGTTGGCTTACGTATTGAGTAGCATTCTGGGGTCAGCAAACGATGGGCACATACGTGCTTGTTTTCGTATGGCCTGTGTGCTAAGTTTTTTTGGCTTTGTTTTAATATTTTTTAAGAGTTGGGGGAAAAAAAGAAGAATATGCAAAGGAGAACCAGTTTGGCTTGCAAAGCCTAGAATATTTACTACCTGGTCCTTTATAGAAAAAGTATGCCTGCCTCTGGGTAACAGAATCATGCATTCAAATAACCAGTGATATCCTAGGACAGTCAACACTCACAATAAGATGACAGAACCAAAGGGCAAAGAAACGCTTGAAATATGATTCCTTTAATGCTCCAGGCATTTTAAACATTCATAAAATCGCCACGTTTCAGAAGTCATTTCCTCTTAGGTACAGATTCTGTGTCCAGGATCAAGGATAGTTTCCTCCATGGCACCCATGTGCTGTGGGGACCCACTCTGGCATCTAGTCTTCTCTGGCAGAGTCCCCACCACCCACAGCAGGGCTGGGTGCACCCCTGCTTGACACGACTTCAATTCTTAATGGCAACACCTTCTGTAGCATCACTGCTGCTTGCGGGTCCTGCGGATCCCATCCATTTCCAGCACTACCAGATGTCCCAAGTCTGGGGTGATCACCCTGAGGCACTCGTGAAACATCACGTCAGCTGGTAAGTTCACCAGCACCTGCTCCACTGCATCAGACAGACACTGAGGCACTTCCACGTCCTGGGGAAGTGGAGTTTATAGTTACTACGGGAGTCCAGAGGGAGGGGAGGGGATTTTTCTCTCAATAATTCATTTATAATCTTAACACATATGTAGCAGATTTATAAATTCATGTCTGTTTATATTTGCTGACAAGGCTTCACAAACTGTTTAAGTAGATGAAAGCACAGCTGAGTTTCCAAAGGCTGTGACGGGGAGCAAAGAAAAACCTGCTTGGACGGCACTCGCTGTATCACGTCAGCATCCGGTCATTCTTAAAGGAATGCCTAGCCTTCTGAAACGAATTTTTTAAAAAGCCCTAAACCTTATCTGATTCTTCCAAGGTAATAATGTGTTTGTCCTTCCTTCTCAAGCAGTGGTTCAAGGCATCTCAAAGCATGCTGATGCCTGAGGTTCTGACTTAATGGGTCAGGGGTGTGGGAGGGGGAAGATGTGGACACCAACATTCTTTAAAAGCTTCCCAAGTGATTACAGCAAATAGCCAGCATTGAGAACCTTGGTACTAGAGGTTCTCCAGGCTTCCTAATCTCATGTGTCCTCACTAAATGCCCTTGAGGTAGTCGCTGGGTCAGGCAACGAGCTCTTCCGTGAGATAAGAAACTAAGGCACAGAGAGGTTCACGGGCTCCTCTGATGCTGTGCAGCCAACGACAGAGTCCAGATCAGAATCGACACCTCCAAAAAACACCACCTCCTTCCCCAGCAACTGGAGACACGAACACAGACTACAGGTATGAAGACTGACTGGGGGCGAGGCACGACCACCTGTGTCACGGATATCATGGAAGGATACGGAACAGTTCTGAGTCAACCATTCCACCTGATCAGAAATAAATGCATAAAGTAGA
This sequence comes from Eschrichtius robustus, assembly GCF_028021215.1. Lineage (NCBI taxonomy): Eukaryota > Metazoa > Chordata > Mammalia > Artiodactyla > Eschrichtiidae > Eschrichtius > Eschrichtius robustus. The sequence continues at coordinate 83,890,552 of NC_090838.1, forward strand.
TACTTATTTGAAACCATGCGAGGAATGAAGCAGAATTTTCTCTTTAAAGCCTTCCTTCCCTCACATATATTGCTATTGATTCAGGTTTCTTAGAAAATCCATCAAGATCCACAGACTTCCTACACCTGGATTCTTAGCTCTGTCACCGTAAGAGAAAATTCTCGAATGTCCCTGCAATTCAGGTCCAAAAGATCATTACAAATCTGCGTTCGCATGTGATAGCACTACAAACACCTCCAGGCTTTCCCCATCACCCTACACCTTCTACGTAGGTGTGCACCTCACCACGATCTGCTCGGAAGCCCCCAGCACTAACCCATCAGCTGTGCTGGGCCTTCACAGTTCCCTTAACACTGTCTTATTTTGCTCTGGATGGAAACTTCATTATCTATATATTCTGGGTAACCACCCGCACGTTTATTTTGTAATTCCAAACACCCGGGAGGGCCGAGCCAGCTGGCCCTTCCTCCACTTCAGCCCGGACATAACACTTACACATCCCACACGCACTGCTGCATCCACTGAATCATTTCCATCCTGATTCCTTTTTTCACTGTAAGCTCCCACATCTCATCATGTTTGAGGTGTTGCTTTTTCTTCTCTATGTAAAAAAAGTCGTCTCCCCTGGCTGCAGAACTGTTTTCTCGTGCCAAGTAGTGACGAATAATGGAGCACACACGTGCCCGAGGGAAGACCCCGCCGCGTCCTGGGGAGGAGGGAGCCTGTTCAGTGGGTCTGCTGTGATTCCCAGCGCACCGTTCACTCATCTTACACTGGACACAGATGGCATATGGGGCTTCCTCTCGCTAGTGACATGGCCTCCTGGGAAGTCTACAGAAAATTCGTCGATCCCGTGAGTAGAAACTACATCTAACGGGACACCGTTAACCTCTGCTGACTTAAGAGATGCTGAGTGCGGCTCTGAAACCGCATCTTCCCCATTTTAAGAGACTCTCCCACTCAGGCGAGACGCACACTGATTCAGAGCCTCTCCGTGATGTCGAGAGGCGCAGCAGACGGAGAATCTTCCCTGGAACAAAACCTGCCTGTCCAGCTCCCACAGAAGGTGCTAGAAGAGCAAGAAAAACAAAATGGGGAGGAGCCCCCTGGGGTGGAGGGGAGGGGAATTCTACCCTCTCCTGACCCCTGGAAGGGTTTTCACAGAAGTTAAATCCCCAAAAAAAACAGAACGAAAGGGAACTTGGCCAAAGGGCATGTAGAATTCTGGTTAAAACAAAGAGAACCGAGAATCATATTTCAAAGACTCCCCGCCCACGCAACTATTAAGTAAAGCAGGACATGGTGTTTTTTCCTCTCTCATGCTTATTGGATGCTTACGGGTTTGCAGCAAACTTGCTGCTTGGTTTCTAAAACATGCAGAGAGCAGACTGAGAGCAGCGTTTGCTGTTCGGTGCCCAGCCCATGCCAACCCTGGCCAGTGACCAGCCAGATGCCATCAGGACCAGGACGAGCAAGCCCCCTGATGGCGAGGCAGCGTCCGCAGAGCCCAGCACCCAGGACAGTCGGTGCGCGCTTGTCCAGATGCCTGTGGGACTAGTGGGGGACACATTGGCAACCTCCCAAGTGCTCTCACATCCCGCCCCTGCCCCAGACAGGAGGCTGTAGCTGGGCACAGAGCTAAGGCACTAATGCAGCAGGTGGACAGACCCCAACCAGATCCAACGGCTGCCACCCCGGGCAGGAGAGGCGCTGCTCACAGCACTACCTTAGGGTAAAAATCAGATTTTCCAAAGGATGAGAGCGTAAAATCAGCACATCCCTGTTTTTGCCCCTCAGAAGAATATTCTGCTCTCCCATTGGTGAAATTTGCTGCAGTTTTCGAATCTCAGTAGCAGTGCCAAGAGCTCCACCTGGGAACCCCTGGGCAACCAACCACTCCTCGGGGAAGCTGCCTTTTCTTCTTCCAGCACGTCTCTGCAGGTTGTCTCTCTTCCTCCTGTTCGGCGTGATGACGAGCAATTCGGACACTTCTCCTTCCCCCGGGGCAGGGCCCCCTCGTGCTTCCTCCGAGGCAGCTTCGAGCACCTCCCTCGGTCACAGCTTGATGAAGGCGGCCGGCTGGGACGGCTGCTGCTCCGAGTCAGGGGGCGGGAAGAGGCTGGCGATGGCTATGTCCACAATGCCCTGGCACAGCTCGGCATAGAGCTTCCTGAAACGGGTTCAGAGAGCTATTACTGAGGATGCTCACCAAAGCGCAAGCGAAAAGTCAATGCTTTTTTCACCAGGATCTGCCCTAGAAATTCCACCTCACGTTTCTAAGACTGGTGTCTGCTGACCATACAAATCCTGCAGGAGGTACTGCAGGAAGAGAAAGCAGCCACTCAACAGATATTTCTGGAAGGTCTTGCAGGTGAACAGACAAGACGACTCCTGCTCTGACTTGAACTGCAGGGAAGACAGGCAATTCCAAAGAGAACGGGGGCCGTCTTGCCTGTCCGGGGGGGGTGGGGGGACACCTGGAGGCGCAGGCTCTCCCCAGGGAAAGCGCCCACGCAGTGTGGCTGACAGGCCTTCAGGAAAGACTCCCCGCAGTGACAGCTCAGCCGAGACCCGCAGAGGGAATCACGTCGGACAGAGAATGGATGATGGGATAGGAAACAGGATGAAGGAGGGGGAGCCAGACACAAAGAACGAGGGAGAGATGCGGACAGAAAGGAGGGGAGGGAGAAAGAGAGACTTGGGCGGGAGAGAAGAGGGGCAGTGCAAATGGAAGGAGTGGTACCCACTGAGGAGAAAGAACTCAGGGCATCTGGGGAACTGGACCATCGCAGTGCGAGGCTAGGGACAAGGCAGGGGCCAGGCCATGCAGGGTTCTGATGCCACGTGCAGGGGTCTGGACTTCAGCCAGAGGCAATGGAACCACCATAGCAGAAAAGCTAAGGAGGAAAACCTCCCATCCAGTCTCTTCAGAGGAGCGATGAGGCCCTCTAGCTCCCCACTCACTTATTGCCTATAGGATTTTCGCCCGTTTCACATGGCAGCACATGGGGCCCCAGAGCCAGCTCTCTCAGGACTGTCTCTAACACAGGGAAAAACCAGAGACATGTGGTCCAAAGAGAAAACCCACATTTGGGATGATGCTCTAGACCTGATGTGCCTTCCCAACTCACTCAAGACACACTTGGAATCCAGGTGGCTGGAGCCAAGGGTAGGAGCCCAGGCCAGCTCGACCTAGAGGAACAGAGGTCTTTACTGCCCTGATTTCCAGAAGATGCTATGTCCCAATCTCCAACAGGTAGGAAATCTTCACAACCGAATTCCCATCCCTCCTGATGCAATGGCAAATCTCTGCTATCATCCTCCCCATCGCAGAAACTTTCTCCCACCCCCCCATCCCCTTCTACTGCCCTTGAAGCTGGAACTTGTATGTTCTAACCTCTTGTAAGGCCCTCTGGGAAGAAAGCACATGCAAAGCCATGCTTCCATTGTCTGTCTCAGGAAGTCCTAACTGCCAGCTGACCTTCATCTTTCCTGCTGGATGTCTGTTCTTCCCTCTCTCCCCTCTCCACAGTCCCCCAGCCTCTGCCCCTTCTGTCTATGAATCAAGTCCCATTTTCAACAGTTTGGTGTGGCCACACCACTCAACCTCCCACTTCTGAAGGGATAGTGACCAGGAGGCCTGCAAGGGAGTGATAGCGGCTACTAAACTTGGGACTCGGCAAGTCACCAAGAGCCACAACGGTCAAAATACAAATACGCTGTGTTTGGTGTTTCGTGATGCTTATCATTAGCCACCTCGGGAAGGCATTTCCCAAAGGGGACGCTGGGGGGAGGGGAGGACGCAGCTTCAACCTGGTCAACTCATATCTTCGATATTTCTGGTGTAGGAGGTACCTGACATACAGGCAAGAGTGGGCCTTTGAACATCCTGCTCGTTTTCATACGGCAAGATGAGTAAGTCCTATTTTAACATGTACACAACAATGGAAACTGTGGTTCCTGAATAAAGACTTCCCGGGATTTCCCTGGTGGCGTACTGGTTAAGAATCCGCCTGCCAATGCAGGGGATACGGTTTCGAGCCCTGGTCCAGGAGGATCCCACATGCCACGGAGCAACTAAGCCCGGGCACCACAACTACTGAGCCTGCGCTCTACAGCCCGCAAGCCACAACTACTGAGCCTGCGTGCCACAACTACTGAAGCCCACGCACCTAGAGCCCGTGCTCCGCAACAAGAGAAGCCACTGCAATGAGAAGCCCGTGCACTGCAACGAAGACCCAACACAGCCAAAAATAAATAAATAAATAAATTTATTTATTTATTAAAAAAAAAAAAGACTTTCCTTCGACTACGCCATCATGTCATCGTCTCCATCGACCCTCTCCCCCCGTTCATCCTTTAGGAAGCAAGGACCCAAGAACACTCCCCACTCAAAATCATGCACCTAAAAGATAGAATCTGAGGGCCTTTCCCAGTGGTCCGGTGGTTGGGACTCCACGCTTTCACTGCCGAGGGCCTGGGTTCAATCCCTGGTCGGGGAACTAAGATCCCACAATCCATGAGGCTCGGCCAAAAAAAAAAAAAAAAGATGGAATCTGTTTCTTTTCTATTACAGCAACTGTAACACAGTATGATTCATATAATAATTAACTGGGCAGTGTCTGTCTCCCTCCTCCAGTCGACTCCTTGAGGACACTCATTTTTACATGTTCCTAAAATCCCCGCTCTTTCCCTGGACCCCACTGCTCGCGTCAGGACCCTGAACCAAGGGAATCCAACAGGCAGTGAGTGGCTGTGTGGGAGCTGGTGAGATGGAGCCCAGAGAGGACAGTGAACCCTGATGCCCAGGGGTTTATCACCAGAGGTCTCTGTTGGGCTCCAGCATGACCTGGTCCTGCAAAGCACCTCAGAGAGCAGGTGAGTTTCCACCAGGTGGGTGGGTGCTACTGTTGAGGAAAGAGGTCAAAGCCATTACTTGACACTCCAAATGAACTAAGAAGTTGCTGTTTCTCTGCCCTCCCTAGCCTTCAATCCTTACGTGGAACAAAAGAGGCAGATTCACCTTTTCCAATCCAGAGACTGGAGGTCCACCCTTGAGCCAAAGCCCTTAAGAGCAATGGTAAATAAAGGGTCCAACCTCTACGGAAAGTGTTCAGTTATGAGGACCTGCACCAGATTACCTGTATCTTGACCTAGGATAATTTATGCTTGGAATCAAAGAGCTACCCTGGAGAAAAAATGCTTAGTGAACATCTCATAAACTTCAGGAATAAACTGAAACAGAATCACTTTCGCCCACAAGACAGTGGGATTATTTTATTACTTTCTTACCTTGTATACTTGAATGCCTGACTGCATTTTAGATTCTGGTCCTTGATTCACCATCAAGACATGATGGCATTCTTGTCTTCATACACTTAAAGCTGCCATTTAAACATTCCCAAAGCTCTTCACAGTAAGCAAACAGAACCTCCCTGCTCCCTGAAACCCCATCCTGGCTGATGTGTAAGTTTGGGCCTACTGATAAATAAATTCTATGCATTGAAGCACCAATGTCATTAGGGAGTATTAGGACGATAGAAAGATGTCTCTATGTAAATAAAACCTAAGCAAGTACTGAGTCAGGTGAGTAAGAGTGTTAACCAGGAACACACACTATGTCCATCCAACTACTATTTGCAGACTAGGATGTGCCAGGCACGGTGCTAGGTGCTGGGACTCCAAGGAGAACAAGAAAAACAAGGCTACTGCCCTCACGGTGCATACATTCTGTAAAGAAAACACAAGTGGGTTGATTTGACGGCAATTAGTATAATGAAGTAAACTACAAAGGCTCTGGCTGGAGAAAATCAAAGATAGGATTGTTCAAGACTTGTGGTTGCCAAGGGGAGGGGGGGAGGGAGGGATGGATTGGGAGTTTGGGGTTAGCAGATGCAAACTATTATATATAGAATGCATAAACAACAAGGTCCTACTGTAGAGCACAGGGAACTATATTCAATATCCTGGGATAAACCATAATGGAAAAGAATGAAACCATATGAAAAAGAATGTCTATATATGTATAACTGAATCACTTTGCTGCACAGCAGAAATTAACATAACATTGTAAATCAACTATACTTCAATAAAATAAATTTTTTTAAAAAGATGGGATTATTCAGGGAAGGCTTCCTGGAGATGCCGTTTTGACAGAGTAGGAGCAGCCCTGTTAAGACTGGGTCGGGGGGGAGGGTAAGAGCAAGCCAAAGGCCCCACAGCAGGTAAGCGTCATCAGGGAAACGACGCTCTGGGTGAGGCTGGAGAGGCAGGCGGGGGGCAGTAGCCGTGCAGGCGGAGGGGAGGCAGGTTTCGGTCCCAGGCGCAGGGGGAAGGCTAGAGAACAGCAGGGCCTGGTTTCCGTTTATCTGGCTGCTCAGGGGAGAACGGACTCCACTGGGGCAAGAGCACGAGCGGGGACCCAGTCAGCAGGCTCTCTGCAAAAGCGAAGGTGGAGGACGGTGTTTGGGAGAGCAAGGGCGGCGGCGGGGGGCGCAGAGGGCTGGCGAGGCTGGAAGCAGAACTGACCGGGACAGAACCTGAGGGTAATGGAAAGGCGGGGGCAGGGTCTCGGGCTCAGCACCTGGAAAGAGGGGGGCTGGACATTCAGTGAGATGGGCGACTCGGGGCTGGGGCGGGGGGTTGCCTACTGGACATCCACACACATCCTTGCAGGACGCCGGGAAGACAGGTGCAGATACTGGCCGGGAACTCCGGGCTGCAACGTCATTTGCTGGTTTTAAAATCCTGGAGTGCGATATGGACTTGGCTGGGGACCTGGAAAGAACAGTTTCTGTGCAGCGGCTGGGATGGAAGCCAGCCTGGAGTGGATCAGAGCGTGGATGCGGACAGAGGACAAGGAGACAGCGTGTGCACATGTGGCTTCTCCAGAAGTGTGGCTGTGAAGGGAACAGGGAGGGGGTGGTCACGGGAGCAGGACGGGGCATCAGAGGAGGGCTTTTCTTAATCACTGGGGAGATCTGCTGAGTACCACATGCTGGTGGGAACGATGCAGCAAAGAGGGAGAAAGCAGATGAGGAAGGCATCCTCATCCCGTCCTCTTGCCTGGAGGGAGGGGATCGGGTCCAGAGCACAAGGAAGGGACAAACCTCTGAGAGGACGGACAGGAGAAGACGGACACCCCTGTGGACTTGGGAAGGGAGGATGTGAAACTTTCTGCTCTCCTCCACCCCAGTCTCCTTAACTTTCCTTTCTCCTTCAGATCTCGGTTCCAAACATCACCTCCCAAGGGGACTTTTTGCTCAATTATATTACCTTCTAACATCTTTTACCCTATGAAAGGATGTGTCCCAGTTTGTAATCTATATTTGTCTCGTCCTTTGTCTCGGCCAGTCTCCCTCCACTAAGGGCGGGGCCTGGGTCTCTCTGCTCACGACGGTGACCCAGAGCCCAGTCTGGGGCCTGGCGGGTTAGGGGTATCTGACAAGTATCCGTTAGCTGCAGGCACGGATGAATGAGACGGAATCCCACCTGCCAGGTCGCAGCCACGAAGCGGAGGCAAATGACAGAACTGCTTACGTGTTAACACCGCCCCTTGGAGGTGCAGGCCTTTTTCCTACGCCATCAGAAGATCACCTCAATTTCTCCAAGACGTGGACGTGGGGAACCGTGAAAGGGTCTTGACACTAATGAATGTGGATCCTCAGAAGAACCAACAGCCTTTGAGGACGAAGTCCAAATGACTCCCTTACACATAAGGCCTCCCACAGTGGGGCCCCAACTCACCTTTTCACCCTCATCTTTCCTTACCCCCCGACACTCATGCCACACTGCAGCCAGGCTCCTCCCAGGAGGAACAGAAGTTCCCCGAGGGCAGGGTCTGTTCATCAGTGCGTCTCCCCTAGAGCCTGGCCCAGAGCAAGGTCCCACTGGATTCTGGGCTCCCTCCCCCTTAGGACACATGACACTCTCCTCTTACACCCCAGCCTCAGCTCCACCATGTCCATGGTACCTTCTCAGACCACTTGCTGCCCAGGGAGCCTCTGAACTCCTTGGTCATCACTTTCTCCCTGACTCACAGGACGCGGCTGACTCATCACCTTGTCACAGGAGAGGGTCTCTGCTGGTATTACTAGCTTTGTTTAGAACTCTCACGGCATCCACCACCCACAGGTGCTAAGTGCTCAACACATACAGGGAGGAAAAGGGATCAGAAATGACTCAGCAAAGCCCCCTGCTGGCCGGGGTCCTCCCAAAGCCCTCCCGTCGCTGGTACAGCCTCCTTGACGGCACTCAAAGGGTCAGTGGTTACCTGTCCCAGGTATCAGGAGCTCACCACCTTGCCAAGACAGACTACTCCCCCTGCAGAACTAACTTCCCACGTGTTTTAACCCAAACCCTTCTCTTCCAGGGACTCAAGGAGACTAGGACTTTGTGTATTTGCCTCCCACCCCCCCCCCATTTTAAATTTTATTTTATTTTTAAATGCATTAAAAATTGTGCTAGTCTCCTCTGCTGCATGGACTTCAAACTGCATGAAATGCAGTAAATCTCATTTTAGATAAAAAACAAACAGACAAAAACCCAGTGGTGTTCAGGCTTACTGAGCACAAGCAGGGGCGCCGTTGACCTCAATGAGCCAGACCTTCAGCTCCTCATCCACCATGAAGTCGAAGCCGAAGAGCTGGAAGCTCTGGTAAGGGAGGTGTCGGGTGCTGATGGCGGGCTCCACGCTCATGAGGCAGCTCCTGCAGGGCAGAGGGGGAGCTCACTGAGGATGGGGTGGTCCAGGGAGAAGGACCACTGGGAGAGGTGCTTGGATGATTTTATGTCGAATGTGCTGATGAAACTTAGGCTTTGGCTTAATTCTCTTTTTTAAATGTATTACCAATAGATTATTCACGATGATGTGACTTATTTGTTAGAAAACTCTGCCATCACTCTTGTTCTTACAAGTAGTGGCTGCTTTCCCAGCAAGTGCTGAGTCACCGTGGTCCCTACAAACGTGGACTCCTCCAACAGGTGGACTGCTGCCCCATTTGTTTACAATAAGCAAAACATTTCTACGTATTTTTGCTATATTAAAAAAATGGACCACCATTTAGTGATGAGCAGAATTTGCAAAAAGAATGCTGACTTTATTCATTTCTTTCACTAGCTCCAGTTCAAGTGCCAAATAGTTGCTTTTAAAGCTTTATATAATGAAACAAGATACAGAAATACAGAATAGGATGATTATTAGGATCAACGACTGTTTGCAAAAACTGGAGGATTTTAGTGACACAGAAAAGTTGAAAGTGAATCTCAGAGACATAATGAAAAAGTACATGATGCCTGAGGTCAGGCTGCTGAAGCCAGAAGCTTGGACAAATTTTTTAACCTCTTTAAGCCAAGTGTTGACTTCATTGTCTGTAAGGTTGGGGTAAAAATAATACTTACTCCCAGTGCTGAGATGGTTCAATGACATAATTACATAAGGAACTTGGCATGACTTCTGGTAGCTAGGAAGCATCTAATAAATGTAAGCATATTTTATGAATTTATCATTAATTATGATAATCATGAATCTATTGTTTATGAATAATAAAGAACTGTTATCTAGTACAACCATCCCAGAAAAAACCTAAGCCATTTCTGTTTTATGAAGCTCTTCACTGATTTTTCACTCAACTAGATGTTGGGGCAAAATATTTACCTTAGTAAATGCAATATATGTTATGATGACTCTAAGATTACCAGAGATAGCTGTCCTTCTACACAGCTGTATATTTAGAAGGAAAAAGATGTGTCCTTAAAAAAAAAAAAAAAGAAGAAGAGGAAGAAGAAATAGAAGGGGAGTTCGCTGGCGGGCCAGTGGTTAAGACTCCGCACTTCCAATGCAGAGGGCGCGGGTTTGATCCCTGGTCGGGGAACTAAGATCCCATGTGCCATGTGGCCGAAAAGAAAAAAAAAAAGATGTGTCCTTATAAGTAGCTTTTTAAAAAATAATTAATTAATTAATTAATTAATTTTTGGCTGTGTTGGGTCTTCGTTTCTGTCCGAGGGCTTTCTCTAGTTGTGGCGAGCGGGGGCCATTCTTCATCGCGGTGGCCCTCTCACTATCGCGGCCTCTCTTGTTGCGGAGCACAGGCTCCAGACGCGCAGGCTCAGTAGCTGTGGCTCACAGGCCCAGTTGCTCTGCGGCATGTGGGATCTTCCCAGACCAGGGCTCGAACCCGTGTCCCCTGCATTGGCAGGCAGATTCTCAACCACTGCGCCACCAGGGAAGCCCTATAAGTAGCTTTTGGCTTATGACTTTAAAAGAAGAACTGAGGCTTCTGTGAACTTGGCACCAGGGTCTTGCTCCCCTCAACCTCCCTCCACCCCAAGCATCAGTTTCCTTCCTTTTTTCTCGAAGAGGAAAAATTTTCTATAGAAGTGCTTAAACCTTTAAAAATCACTTTGGACAGTTAGTCACTTAAGAACCAATTGGAATAAAAATTTCTTCTCCCATTCATCTCTAACCTGTAAGCCACATATCACATTTTTTTTCTATATTTCATCTCTATTCTACGAGAGAATACCCTTTTGTTTTTATTAAAATGCCCTTTAAAATATAACTAAGAAAAAAATTTTAATTTAATAGGTGCTCATGATAAAAAAAAAAAAACAACAATACTGAAGGATAAAAATTGAAAGAAACATTACACTCCAACACTTATAGGAAAAACTGAAAGCCAGAACCAAATCAAAACGAAATATTTTTTTATCTGCTGGGAGTTCAAGTTAATAATTCACTTTAAAGAATTTTTTTTCATCATCTGAGACTTTATATAGTACATCTTTTTTTTTCAGCTGGAGTGGGAAGTTTGGGGGAAGCCAGCTGGGGAAAAAAAGAACATGAGAGCCGTGAGGTGCGTTAATAGCACCAAAGTAGCAACACTCTCTGAAGTGCACAGAACAATGAGGAGGAGGGGCTATAGCAAATATCAAATAAATCCTTTGCCTAAAATATGAATTCTTTCTTCAGTATACTTGACTTATCTGGTGTCAGAATTCTAACCACATATAATCCCTAAGAAATGGAACTCTGAGCCCCGTAATTATTCTGCTAGACTCTGTGTAAGAATACATTAAGGAAAAAGGCTCAGTCATCATGACAGGGTGGTAACGACAGGGCAGATAAACAGACCACGGAACAGAATAGAGATCCCAGGAAGAGACTCTCACATAAACGGCCACCTGATTTATAACAAAGGCACACCAAAACGCAGTGGGGAAAGGACAGTCATATGTACTAGTGACCTGGGGTCAACAGGATATACTTGTGGAAAAACATGACACTTGACATATAACAATTCAGATAGATTACAGGTCTAAAATATAAGAGGAAAACCCAGAGGTCCATCAACTCCAGAAGGGATAAACCACGGAACATTCACACAATGGAATACGACATAGAAACGATATTGAAAAAAGCTGAACACAAAACAAGAAATATAGTATAGTTCCATTTACATAAAGTTTAAGAACAAGCAAAAGGAATCTATGGCATTAAAAGTCAGAAGAGTGGCTGTCTTTGTCAGGGAGTATATATTTGAGGGAGCTCAAGGGTGTCTTTTGGGATGCTGTAAATGTTTTATATACTGATTTACATTATGATTAGGTGAATGTATGCATAATTAAAAATTCATTATGCTATGCATTTAAGATTTGTGAACTTTACTGTTTGCATGTGATACCTCAAAAAAAAATCTTTACTATTGCTATATACCTGAAACTAACACAACATTGTAAATCAACTATACTTCAATTAAAAAAATTAAATAAAATTTAATTTAATTAAAAAATATTTACTAGATTTAATATGCTGTAATAAATGAATAATAACATTACAAAATTATTTCCAGGCATATTAAGAAACAGGACCAAGAGGGAAAAACAGACAACAGAAACAGACTTGTAAGTCAGGGGTTGGCAGAATTTTTCTACAAATGGCCAGATAGAATTATTTTAGGTTTTGCAGGCTATATACAGTCTCTGTTGCAAATTCTTATATTTTTTCACAACTGTTAAAAAATGTAAAAACCATTTTTAGTTCATGAGCTAAACAAAAACAGGCTGTGGGCCACATTTGGCCCGCAGGGTATAGTTTGCTGACCTCTGCTATAGGTAATCCAGGATTTGGAGTTATCAGACAAGGACGTTAAAGAATTGCCATTAATATGTTCAAGAAAGTATAAACCATAAGTAGGAGAATTTCACAGAGAACTGTAATCTAAAAAAAGAAGAGTCAAATGGAAATTCTAGAATGAAAATGCACAATAACTAAAATCAAGAACTCAGATGTGTTTGACAGCTTTTAACTTTTTAATAGCTATTAAAAACAGATTTTAATAGCTGAAATAAGAGATAAAAATAACATACAAAATCCATAGGAGAAACGTGAGACAGTGAAAAGGATTAATATCCATGTAATTAGAGACTTGTAAGGAAAGAAGGACCAGGACAAAAGCCATAACTGAAAAGATAATGGCATGAATATTCCAAAACTGATCAAAGATATCAAGCCACAGATTCAAGAAGCACCATGAAAACTGTGCAGGAATAAGTACCAGAAAAACTATACCCATCTTATAGTAGAATTTATAAAATCAAGAAAGAATCTTAAAACAAGAAAGAATCTTAAAAACAAAGAAAACATACATTAAGAGCAATACTAAGATTTCAGCTGACCTAACAAACGATGGAAGCCACAAGATAATGGTATGACACCTTCAAAGTGCTAAGTAAGTTAATTGCTGATCTTTGTTTTCAGAGCAAATGTCTTTTAAAAATGATAAATATATTATCAAATAAGTAAAAACTGAGATAATTCATCACCAGCAGACCTTACTTTAAAAGCACTAAAAATTAGTTTTGTAAGAATAAGGAAAATGATTCTAGACAAAAGCAAGGAAATACAAGAAAAAAAGAGAAGCAACATAAAGGGTTAAAATGTATGCGGAAATCTAACAGGATATTAACTATACAAATAATAAAAATAATGACTTGTGATTTTAAAATATATGTAGCACTAATGACTACCCATATACTTACAATTCAATACCTTTAAACCCCCTCCTTGGGTCCCTCCTGCTTCCCCTCCAGAGTTAACCACTATTTTGAATTTTGTGTTTATCATTACTTTGTTTCTCTCTAGATTTTTACCACATATGTACATTCCTCCAAATAATGTATTACTTAGTTTTGCTTGTTTTTCAATTTATATGAACAGGACCAATTTGTAATTTTTTGCTTGACATTACATTTGTATAACTCCAGTGAAAAAAATCCTTCAGGAATAAGGTAAAATAAAGACATTCTCAGATGATGGAAAATTAAGAGGACTTATCACCAGCAGAAGTGCTCTAAAAGAAATGCTGAAGTCTGAAGGGAAATGAAACTTGGAACTTTAGGACTGAAGGAAGAGCAAAGGAAATTGCAAATATCTGGGTAAATGTAAAAGAATATTTTTCTCCCTTTATATTTAAAGTGGGTTTCTTGTAGAGAGCATACAGTTTGGTCTTTTTTTTTTTTTTTTAATCCAACCTGACAATCTATCATATATTAAGTATGTATATAATAAACCCTGGAGTAACCACTAAAACAAACAAACAAACAAAAATACAAAGAGATATAGCCAACTACTCAATGGAAAAATTAAAATGGAACTCTAAAAAAGTTCAAATAATTCAAAAGAAAGCAGGAAACAGGGAAATGAAAAACAAACAAACAAAAAAGAAGGGACAAACAGACAACGAATAATAAAATGGTAGACGTAAATCCCATCAAGTCAGTAACTACTTTAAATGTAAATGGTATAAACATAACAATTAAAAAACAGAGATGATGATGAATTGGGCAATTGGGATTGACATGTATACACTGATGTGTATAAAACTGATGACTAATAAGAACCTGCTGTATAAAAAAATAAATAAAATAAAATACAAAAATTCAAAAAAAAAAAAACCAGAGATGATATATTGGATTAAAAGCAAAAGAAAACAAAATCCAATGATACGATGTCTACCAAAAGCCCATTTTAAATATAGAATAGAATAGAGAAGAAGGGTTAAGGGATGGAAAGAGACATACCATTAATCAAAAGAAAGCTGGAGTGGCTATATTAATATCAGAGAAAATATACTTCAAAATAAGAAATATTACCAGAGATAAAGACAGAAACTACATAATGATAAAGAGGTCAATTCCCCTCAAAGAGATAACAGTTCTAAATGTATATGCACCTGACAACAGATCTTCAAAATGTGCAAAGCAAAAACCTAATAAAACTAAAAGGAGGGACTTCCCTGGTGGCGCAGTGGTTAAAAATCCACCTGCCAATGAAGGGGACACGGGTTCGAGCCCTGGTCCAGGAAGATCCCACATGCTGCGGAGCAACTAAGCCCGTGCGCCACAACTACAGAGCCTGCGTGCCACAACTACTGAAGCCTGTGCACCTAGAGCCTGTGCTCCACAACAAGAGAAGCCACTGCAATGAGAAGCCCGCACACCGCAATGAAGAGTAGCCCCCGCTCGCCACAACTAGAGAAAGGCCACGTGCAGCAACGCAGACCCAACGCAGCCAAAAAATAAATAAATAAATTTATTAAAAAAAAAAACAAAACTAAAAGGAGACATAGATAAATCCATAATTATACTTGGAGACTTCAATATTTTACCTTTCAATAATGTACAGAACAAGTAGAACAGAAAATGATCGAGGATGTGAAAGACTTGAACAACACTACCAACCACCTTTGCCTAAAGTGCATTTATGGAACACGCTGCCCAGCTATAGCAGAATAAACATTATTTTTAGTGCATGTGGAACATTCATTAAGATGGACCATATTCTGGGCCATGAAACAAACTTTAACAAATTTTAAGGATGTAAAACCATACAAAGTATTTTCTTTGACCATAATGAAATTAAAATTCCTGGAAAATCCCCAAATATTTGGCGATTAAGCAAAAATTTCTAAATAACACCAGTCAAAGATGAAGTCACAAGGGAAACTAGAAAATATTTTAATAAAATGAAAACAGGCTTCCCTGGTGGCGCGGTGGTTAAGAATCCACCTGCCAATGCAGGGGACACGGGTTCGAGCCCTGGTCTGGGAAGATCCCACATGCCGCAGAGCAACTAAGCCCGTGCACCCCAACTACTGAGCCTGTGCTCTGGAGCCCAAGAGCCACAACTACTGAGCCCGCGCGCCTAGAGCCCATGCTCCACAACAAGAGGAGCCACCACAATGAGAAGCCCGCGCACCGCAAAGAAGAGTAGCCCCCGCTGGCCGCAACTAGAGAAAGCCCATGTGCAGCAACAAAGACCCAACACAGCCAAAAATAAAAATTTTTTTAAATAAAAGTAAAAATAAAATGAAAACAAAAACGTGACATAGCAAAATCTGTGGGATGCAGCTAATGAGTACTTATAAGAAAACTGATGGCCTTAAATGCTTATATTTTTTAAAAAACTAAATGTCTCCAATCAATGATCTAACCTTGCACTTTAAGGAAACTAGAAAAAGAAAAGCAAATCAAACCTCCCAAAAGCAGAAGGATGAAAATAATTAAGAACATAAATCAAAGAAACTGAAAACAGAAACAACAAAGAAAATCTATAAAGCCAAAAGCTGACTTTTAGAAGAGATGAATAAAATTGATAAGCCTCTAACCAGTCTGTCCAAGTGAAAGACAGAAGATATAAATTACCAACATGAGGTAATTACCAACAGAAGGATTAAAAAAAGTGACAGCATTACAGATCCTATAGATATTAAAAGGATAATAAAGGGATATAACAAATAATTTTTGTTCTTAGACAATGTAAATGGAATAATTCCTTGAAAGGCACAAACTCCCAAAGCTCCTTTAAGACACATTTAACCAAAAGAGATATGAGTAAGTTACCTTATTATATGTTTGATTTGTAGTAAGATACTACTTTCCAGGGTGATGTTCAAAGCACTTGTTAGGTACCGATTGAACTCCTCAAAGAACATTTCGTTCCCTTCTTCATACTTCCCATAGTTCTTTGAGTACTCCTTTTGAATGCAGTGATTAGTCAAATGGCAAGTTTTATCTTGGAAATTATCCACATGATACGGTTCTGAAGCAGTCCGAAGTACACCCTCTCTATAGAGGTAGATATTATACTGATGATCCACCAAGACCCAGCTTCTGCAAGTCAATAAAATATTCAAGTTACCCAAAGTTTCTGCATATTATATATATCATCCCCACACCTTGATTTTTCTGGGAGGAAACAGAGGAAGGAGGTATGTTCTAAAATTATACGAGGCAAGCCGTAACAACACTGTAAAGCAACCATACTCCCAAAAAAATTAATAAAAAAAAAATATACAAGGCAAGCCATGACAGCGAGCCAAGATAGTGGCTTATCACCATAACGAGGCAAAGAAAACATGTCACCATAACTGACAAGGAGACTTTGATCCATTCAAAAGATACAGCATTTCGAAGAGATCTGAGTGGCTTGGTTTTTACGGTTAATCTATGAAACCTCCAGTTGCCATGTTTGCTCTTTTAGTAATCTTAAGAAGACTTTCTGCTGAAGCTGATCTGACAGCACTGGTGTTCGAGAAGCAGCAAGTCAATGTGAAGGCACCTAAGTGACAAAGAGTCCTGGATGGGGAGATGACAGTAAGGCTCAGGGCAAGCTGGGGCAGGGCCTTCAGCTTTTGAAAGCACCATGCAACCTCCTTCTCCTTGCAGGTCCTCTGCTCGGAAAGGTAAAGTCCAAGCCCCTGAGGTGTGTTCATGAAAACCTGAAAAAGTGGGACACTGATAATCAAGTGAGGACAGGCTCTTTGGCAGGATTCCATGATCTGCTGTGACTGTATTATGTGTTCTATGTATATCTCTCTGCTTCTTTCATAAAGCAAGCCCCACACACTGATATCATTTCTTTGGATCCACAAGTCATCTTCATTAAAGAGAATATTTTAAAAAAAAAGAAAAGAAAAGAAAATTCATCATCTCAATAACATTTTCTAGAAAGACAAGAGAAAGAGTGAAAGAAAAACAGAAGCTCGGTTCTGTTCAGCCGCACTCAACTCGGGGAACATTAAACGAAGTACAATACTTCCCTAGAGTCCACGTCACCCTCCTCATCACACACCACTGCATTTTTTCCAGATATGTAAAACAAAAACTCCAGACACGGAAGCATTACCGGATGTCAAACTTGCGATGACCTGGCTCCAGAAGCAGCGGGCGCTCAAGGTATTTCTGGATCACGTGCACCTGGCCCTGGTTGTCTATGAAATCCAGCAGCTCCGCAGCATCCGAGGAGATGAGGATGCCTTCACCTAACAGGGCAAAAGCAAACCGTAATCAGTCCAGTTCATCCCAAGAGGAAAAGCTCTCTGCAAAGCCAGAAAGGAAATTCTGACAGCGGGTAAAAACCGACAGGAGGCTGTTACTGGCCAACTCGCTTTTCGTTCTCCATTCTTTCCCTCCTTCCATCTCTCTCACTCTCCCCTCTCCCCACAAAAGCACCAGGGTTATCCAACCCTCTCTCCATGTACGATTGTAAACACTGTCATGGCAGGCTCCATGAAATTTCATTCTTATGGATATTCGAAGGGTCTAAGCACCATAAATAAAGGCCGCTCTACTTTTGGTCACTGGCTACCACAGTAAAGGCTGCTTATGATGACCAATAAACTGACTGGAAACACTATATCTAGTAGAAACATCAGGAGGTTAGGGCATAAAGACAAATGTACAAGAACATTCCTGCAGCGTTGTATTAGAAAAAACTGGATACATTCGAAGTGTCCATCAACCTAGAGATTGTCATACTGAGTGAAGTAAGTCAGACAGAGAAAGAGAAATATCCCATGATATCACTTGTATGTGGAATCTAAAAAAATGGTACAAATGAACTTATTTACAAAACAGAAATAGAGTCACAGATGTATAAAACAATCTTATGGTTACCAGGGGTGAAAGGGCGGGGGGAGGGATAAATTGGGAGATTGGGATTGACATATACACACTGCTATATATAAAATAGATAACTAATAAGGACCCACTGTATAGCACAGGGAACTCTACTCAATACTCTGTAATGGCCTATATGGGAAAAGAATCTAAAAAAGAGTGGATATATGTATATGCATAACTGATTCATTTTGCTGTACAGCAGAAACTAACACATTTTATTTATTTTTTTTTACTTTTTTTTTTTTTTAACAATTTATTTTGGCTGCGCTGGGTCTTCGTTGCGGCACATGGGCTTAGTTCCCTGACCAGGGATCGAACCCGGGCCCCCTGCCTTGGGAGCTCGTAGTCTTAACCACTGGACCACCAGGGAAGTCCTTAACACAGCATTTTAAACCAACTATACTCCAATAAAAATTTTAAAAAAGAGTGGATATATGTATAACTGATTCACTTTGCTGTACACCTGAAACTAACACAACATTGTAAATCAACTATACTCTAATATGAAGTGTCCATCAATATTAGATAAATGATGCAATATCTTTTTAAACAGCTTTGAGATATTTTTTATATCCTACAAAATTCACCCTTTTAAAGTGTAAAATTCAATGGTGTTTGGTATATTCAAGAGGTTTGCAACCATCACTACAATCTAATTTTAGGACATTTTCTTCACCTCCCCCCAAACCCCATACCAACCAAGCAGTTACTCCCCATTCCTTCCTCACACTAGCTCCTGAGGACTACTAACCTACTTCCTGTCTCTATGAGTTTGCCTATTCTAGATGCTTCATATAAATGGAAACACACAATATGGGGCCCTTTCTGGTCTGGCTTCTTTCATTAACATAGCATTTTTAAGGTTCACCCATGTTATAGCATGTGTCAATATGCCATTCCACCTTCCTATGACTAAATATTCCATTGTATGGATATACCACGTTTTGTTCAATCAATTGATGGACATTTGGGTTGTTTCCACTGTTGTTTGGCTCTTTTTTTTTTAATTTTATATTAGAGTATAGTTGACCTACAATGTTGTGTTAGTATCAGGTGTACAGCAAAGTTATTCAGTTATACATATACATATATCTTTGGCTCATGAATAATGCTGCTATGAAGATGTGCATTGCAGTTTTCGTGTGGACGTATGTTTTCAACTCTTTTGGAAATATACCTAGGAGTGGAATTGTTGGTCATATGGTGACTGTTTAACTTTTTAAGGAACTACCAAACTGTTTTCCAAAATAGTTTGGTAATGGCTGTACCATTTTACATTCCCATAAGCAAAGGGCAAGAGCTCCATTTCTTCACATCCTTGCCAACACATGTTGTATTCTGTCTTAACTATAGCCATCCTAGTGGCTGTGAGGGAGGTGGTATGTTATTATGGTTTTGATTTGCATTTCTCTAATGACTTGTAATGTTGAGCATGTTTTCACATGCTTATTGGCTATTTATGTCATTTGTTTGTTTTGAGAAATGTCTATTTAGATTCTTTGCTCATTTCTTAATGGGTTATTTGTCTTTATTACTGAGTTATAAGAGGTCTTTATACATTCTGGATACAGGTACCTTATAATATATGATTTGCAAATATCTTCTCCAATTCTGAACAGTTCCATTATTGCACAGAATCCTCATATTGCCCTTTCAAAGCCACAAGTACCTCCCCCCACCCCACTCCCTGACCCCTGGTAGCCGCTAATCCGTTTTCCATAATTTTGTCATTTCAAAAATGTTACATAAATAGAATTATATAATATGTGATCCTTGGAAGTTGTTTTCTTCACTGATACTCCCCTGGAAATTCATCCAAGGTGTTGTATTTATTAATGGTTCATTCTCTTTTATTACTGGGTAGTATTCTATGGGATCAATTCATCCCAGTTTGTTTAATCATTCACCTGTTGAAAGACAGTTGAGTTGTTCCTAGTTTGGGCTATTACAAATAAAGCTGCTGTGAACAATCATGTACAAGTTTTTTGGGAATGTAAGTTTTCATTTCTCTGGACAAATGCCCACACGTGTGGAGTTGCTGGGTCATATAATTTCAGGTTTAGTTTTATAAGAACTTGCCAAACTGTTTTCCAGAGTGGCTCTACCAATTTAAATCCCCACTAGCACTGGAAGGGTGATCTAGTTTCTCCTGACCCTTGCCAGCATTTGCTGTTGCTACCGTTTCCTATTTTAGCCATTTTAATGGGAGTGATAGCTCATTGTGGTTTTAATCTGCATTTCCCTAATGGTTAATGATATTGAAAATCTCTTCACTGGCTTATTTTTCATCTGTAGAACCTTTTCAATGGAATGTGTTTTCATGTCTTTTGCCCATTTTCTAATTGGATTCCCCCGCCCTTTTTTAACTGTTGAGTTTTGAATATTGTTTGTATATTCTATATATGAGTCCTTTGTCAGATATAAGGCTTGGAAATATTTTCTCCCAGTCTGTAGCTTGTCTTTTCATCCTCGTGTCTGGGTCCTTTACAGAACAAAAGTTTTTCATTTTGATGAGGTTCAACTGATCAATTTTTACTATATGGATTGTACTTTCGGTATCAAGTTTAAGAATTCTTTGCCTAGCTTTATCTCTTATTTTTTTCTGAAAAATTATAACTTCATATTTTACATTTAAGCCCACAATCCATTTTGAGTTCGGTTTTGTATACGGGGTGTGGTTTATGTTGAGGTTCATCTTTTTGGTCTATGGCTATCCACCTGCTCCAGCACCATTTGTTCAAAAGTCTATCCTTCCTCTATTGAATTGCTTTTGCACCTCTGTCAGAAATAAGATGGTCATTAATGTGTGGGTACATCTCTGTCCCACTGATTCATATTTCTATCCCCTCCACCAATACCACAGTGTACTGATTATTGTAGCTCTACAATACAGTTTGGGATCAGGAACAGTGTTTCCTCCCACTTTTCTTCTTCAATATTGTGTAAGCTAATCTAGGGCCTGTGCCTTTCCATATGAATTTTAGTAGAAGCTTTTATGTTTACACAAGAACCTTGCTGAAGTCTTGACACCAATCACCTCAAACCTATAGAGCAATGTGGGGTGAAGTGACATCTTTACTATGTTGAATCTTGCAATCCATGAACATGATATGTCTACCTGTTTATTTAGGTCCTCTTTGACTTCTTTCATAGTTGTTTTGTAATTTTGAGCAGATAGGCCCTGTACGTGTTTTGGCAAGTTTATACCTAAGCTTCTCATTTTCTTTGGGGTGACTGTAACTGGTATTGTATTTTTAACTTTGGTTTCCACATGTTCATTGTTAGTATGAGATGAAAAAGATATGAGATGAGTTCACCGTGATTGAATCTGTCTTTGCCCATCCATAAAAGAAACTAATATGAAAAAATAAAAATAATTATGTTAGGAACTGGGTAAGACTACCGGTAACTTTTCCATTTCCCTTTAATGTTAGGTTTTCTTTAATGATAATACTTTTTAAAAGGAAATGAAATTGGGTCATTTGTAGAGATGTGGATGGACCTAGAGTCTGTCATACAGAGTGAAGTCAGAAAGAGAAAAACAAATATCGTATATTAACGCATATATGTGGAATCTAGAAAAATGGTACAGATGAACCTATTTGCAGGGCAGAAATAGAAACGCACACGTAGAGAACGGACATGTGGACCCAGAGGGGAAGGGGACGGTGGAATGAACTGGGAGATTAGGGTTGATGTATACACACTACCATGCGTAAAATAGATAGTGGGAACCTGCTGTATAGCACAGGGAGATCAGCCCGGTGCTCTGTGATGACCTAGATGGGTAGAATGGGGTCGGGGGGGAGGAGGGAGGTCCAAGAAGGAGGGGATATATGTATACATATAGCTGATTCACTTCATTGTACAGCAGAAACTAACACAACACTGTAAAGCAATTATACTACAATTAAAAAAAAAGTTATAGGGCTTCCCTGGTGGCGCAGTGGTTAAGAATCCCCCTGCCAGGGCTTCCCTGGTGGCGCAGTGGTTGAGAGTCTGCCTGCCAATGCAGGGGACACGGGTTCGAGCCCTGGTCTGGGAAGATCCCACATGCCGCGGAGCAACTAGGCCCGTGAGCCACAATTACTGAGCCTGCGCGTCTGGAGCCTGTGCTCCGCAACGGGAGAGGCCGCGATGATGAGAGGCCCGCGCACCGCGATGAGGAGTGGCCCCCACTTGCCGCAACTAGAGAAAGCCCTCACACAGAAACGAAGACCCAATACAGCCATAAATAAATAAATAAATAAATAAAACCTTAAAAAAAAAAAAAAAAAGAATCCGCCTGCCAATGCAGGGGACATGGGTTTGAGCCCTGGTCTGGGAAGATCCCACATGCCGCGGAGCAACTAAACCCATGCACCACAACTACTGAGCCTGCGCCCTAGAGCCCGTGAGCCACAATTGCTGAGCCTGCACGCCTAGAGCCTGTGCTCTGCAACGGGAGAAGGCACTACAATGAGAAGCCAGCATACCCCAACAAAGACTAGCCCCCGCTCGCCACAACTAGAGAAAGCCCACACGCAGCAACAAAGACCCGACGCAGCCAAAAATAATAAATAAAATAAATAAATTTATTTAAAAAAAGTACCTGTCTCCTTACTTTCTTCCCATTATTTTTCCATCTACTAGCATTAGAGATATTAATTTTCAATAAGAAATAGCCCGTAAGGAAATTGCGTAAAGAAAATAAGGTTGGAGCATACAAGATGGGATGTGGCCAGACTGTGGAGAGCAAGGCATAAATAGGTGACAGAGGTAGAAATGCAATTGATTTTTGTGTGTTGATCTCATATCCTGTGACCTTGTTGGACTCACTTTTTAGTTCTAGGACCTCCCACCTACACTTTTTTTTTTTTTAATATTTATTTATTTATTTGGCTGCGTCAGGTCTTAGTTGCAGCATGCGGGATCTTCATTGAGGCATGCAGGATCTTTTAGTTGCAGCATGCAGGATCTTTAGTTGCGTAATGTGGACTCTTAGTTGCGGCATGCAGGATCTAGTTCCCTGAACAGGGATCAAACCGGAGCCCCCTGCATTGGGAGCGCGGAGTCTTAGCCACTGGACCACCAGGGAAGTCACCCACCTACACTTTAGATTTACAGCCCATCTCTACTTGGGTCTCGTGCTTTCAGTAAAAATTATTTTTTTTCCAATATATTTTTAATTGAAGTATAGTTGATTTACAATGTTGTGTTAATTTCTGCTGTACAGCAAATTAATTTAATGATTCATCTTTCCTAAAAGCCAACCCCTTTTTCAACTACCCCATTTCTATCACTCCCTCCACCACCTGGTTAGCCTCTTAAACAAGAAACAGCAAATCAACTTGGGAAACATCCCTTCCTCTCTTTTTGGATGAACATAATTCATTCTGTTTCATTTCCCTTAAGAACCGCACTCAGATTTCCTGGTTCCTCTTTATTCGCACTTGACAGTTCTTCAGTACAGACTTTAGTCTCTCCTCCTCCACAGCACCTTGCATACTCTTTTTAGAATAATCATCCTAAAACACCATTTTCCTACTAATGCCCTGAAACTACCCATCATCTTATTTCCTAACATAATTCTTTTCATTTTTTCATATTACCTTCCTTTATGTAATATGGCAAAGACAGGTTCAATCACAGCAAACTCACCTCATATTCTTTTTTCACTTCAGTCAATATTTTCACTGTATCTGCATTAACTTCGCAATGTTAGTGGCCAAAGAAATATCCCATTGTGTGGATGTAAAAAATGACACGTTTACTGACTGCTGGACAATGGGGTTGTTCCTAAATACAATTTTGCTATTACAGGTAACACAATGGTAAATGTCTTTGCTGTAGATCACCCTTGTTACTTTTTAACTATCTCCCTGGAGTAAATTTTCAGGAATGAGATGAGTGAGCCGAAAGCAAAGGAACTCTTTCTGACTCTTGCTCTGTGTGATCCTATTGCTGCTTCAAAGGGCTGTGTATCACCACTGGGAGGTAGCAGTTCACAACAAACTCAGCAACACAACCACTGAAGGGTTTTGTTTTCTTATTTTGTAGATGTAAAATGATACATAAAATCCACATTTATTTTCTAAGTTTTGTATACCAGTGTAGCATGTTTCCATGTGTTTGTTAACTGTGTTTCTTTTTTTTTTTTTATCTTTTTTTTTTTTTAAGACTCCTTTTTTTTTTAAAGGAATTCCTTTATTTTTATTATTTATTTATTTATTTATTTATTTTTGGCTGTGTTGGGTCTTCGTTTCTGTGTGAGGGCTTTCTCTAGTTGCGGCAAGCGGGGGCCACTCTTCATCGCCGTGTGCGGGCCTCTCACTATCACGGGCTCTCTTGTTGCGGAGCACAAGCTCCAGATGCGCAGGCTCAGTAGTTGTGGCTCACAGGCCCATTTGCTCCGTGGCATGTGGGATCTTCCCAGACCACGGCTCGAACCCGTGTCCCCTGCATTAGCAGGCAGATTCTCAACCACTGCACCACCAGGGAAGCCCATTAACTGTGTTTCTTATACCATTTGTTTCTATCCTCACTAACTAAACCTGGAGGATATTTGTTTATATCCTCACTAAGTTATGAAGTTGGGGTTCTTCTAGGAGCTTCAAGGTCGCAGTCACAATGGTTTTTTTGGTTCTTTGTTCCCATCTCAACATTTAGCTAATCTGGAAATAAATGCATCATTAGCCTTCTTTCTGACTAGACTATGGGTCCCTGAGGGCAAGAGAACTATGTCCGTCTCATTTATCTCTTTATCTCCCTCCAAACGTTCATTACTTCTCTTATTCATTCATCCATCCATTCATTCATTCACTCAATACATATATTGAACCTCTGCGGCATGCCAGATGCTGTCCTGGCCCCAGAGACAGTGCTGAGTACAGATGTGACATGGTCTGATTGTGCTCTAACAGGATCTCTGTCTGCTGTATTTTGTGCAGACGCTGGAGAATGGCCCAGAACAGGAGAACAGGGAGCAATGCTCCAGGTGACAGGTGAAGGTGACTCAGATCCCAGACGGGGGGTGGAGGAGGTGGTGAACAGTGGCTTGATCTGGATATAGTGTGAAGTTAAGCCAACTACACCCAGCATGTAGTAGGCACTAAGTATTTGTTTAACAAGAATAAAAGTCATTCATGCAGCCTATTGGTTTCATTTTGTAATTCCCAAACAAAACAAATCCACACCACTTATCTCCTCAACTCCTAAAGCAAAATGTCTTCTTTGTTTGGCATTTTATTCTCTCTTTACCTTCCTCTGCTGCTGAGCATTACTCCGTATCTTGTGTTGGTGAGGGTCCAGGGACCACCTAGGTGGGATCACCGCCACAACTTCACAGATCCTTCTACCCAGGGCCCTGCCTCACTCATGCTTCTCGCGCCAGTCAAGTCCATGACACAAGGACACGTGATAGCCTCATAATGGCCATCCTGATTCCAGCCCCGATCCAAAGGAGGAATCTGGAATACTGTGGATGACTATTTCCTCTTTCAATTCCCCCACTTACTATTAGAACAAAGCTAGGGGACTCTCCTGGAGAAGAAGTCCCTGGAGGGGAAGGAGAAGTAGGTGAGGTACCTGGCTTGTGGCAAGAGTCCAACTCTCCCACTTTCAGGAGATTCCAGGTGATGCCCTCCTGTCTCACGGTTGGTGGAAAAGAACGTGAGGTCCACTGGACCAGGGACAGAAATGAGTACCAATGGCCAGATGGTCTTCCAAGGTAATAAAAGAAGAAGTAAGTTCAAAATGGAGTGGTTTTTAAGAGAGCATATGATGGTAGTTATAGAGAGGGACTGTGTCCATGTGATCATTACATTGACAGCCGCCTACATTTTAAGCCTGAGTTAGTATGACGTACCTTATGCCTTCCCCGCATTCACTCAACACACATTTATTAAGTGCCTATGGGGAGGGTACAGAGATGAACAAGACAGAAAGTCTGTGTTTATATGGAGTGTGCAGGATTATGGGGGAGGTGAACAGATA
This sequence comes from Eschrichtius robustus, assembly GCF_028021215.1. Lineage (NCBI taxonomy): Eukaryota > Metazoa > Chordata > Mammalia > Artiodactyla > Eschrichtiidae > Eschrichtius > Eschrichtius robustus. The sequence goes on from NC_090838.1 coordinate 83,916,487, forward strand.
AACTAATATGTAATAGAGTGCTGGGAAGAGGTTAGTGCAAGGATGGAAAATAAAGCAGGGGAAAGGATAGAAAGCAATGGGCACAGAGGTTATTTTAGATCAGAAAAGCCTCTCTAAAAAAAAAAAAAGAAAAAAAGAAAAAAGAAAAGCCTCTCTGACAAGGCAACATCTGAGCTCAGAAGTGAAAAATAGTCCATGAAAGCTCATTCCAGGTACAGAGATGAATTTAGAGTATTTCAGGGATGCTAGGCAGGTGTTATGGCTACAGTACAGTGAGCAAGGCCAAGAATAAGAGATGAGATCAGAGATACAGGCAAATATCAAGTGACGGAGACTTCCACCAGGACTCAAGTTTATTCTAGTTGCCTTGGGAAGCCAGCTGGTAAGTCTTGAGCGGGGAGTAACATGATCACGCTTCTGTTTTTAAAACATCACTCTGTCCAAGAGCAGGAGAGCTGCTGTGAGCAGGTGCTGCACTTACACAGAACAGAGAGAAAAGGAGCTTTGATTTAAGTGAGAGCAGTGGAAACGGCAAGAAAAAGTCCACTGCAGACTTTATTTTGAAGGTACAGTTAGCAAGACCTACTGATGCATTAGGTATAGATTGTAAAGCAAAGAGCAGCCAAAGACGACTCCTAGGTTTGGGGATTCAGAGGCTGGGTGAAAAGTGGAATCATATACTCCACGGGAAGGTGGAAAAAGGAGCAGGCTGGAGTGGGTGAAGCTGGGAAGGAAATAAAGAGTTCTAGGGCTTCCCTGGTGGCGCAGCGGTTGAGAATCTGCCTGCTGATGCAGGGGACACGGGTTCGAGCCCTGGTCTGGGAAGATCCCACATGCTGCAGAGCAACTAGGCCCGTGAGCCACAACTACTGAGCCTGCACGTCTGGAGCCTGTGCTCCGCAACAAGAGAGGCCGCGATAGTGAGAGGCCCGTGCACCGCGATGAAGGGTGGCCCTCGCTTGCCACAACTGGAGAAAGCCCTCGCACAGAAACGAAGACCCAACACAGCCAGAAATAATTAATTAATTAATTAATTTAAAAAAAAAAAAAAAAGAGTTCTATATCAGACACGTGAAGTTGAAAATGCCTGCTGTTGGATGTGGAGCTTAAAGGGAAAGACCTCAGCTCGAGTTTATTCTATTTTCGAGACACTTCTATTTTTTAATTTTATTTTACTTTATTTCACTTTTTTATTTTATTTTATTCTATTTTAGTTGATCTGGAGAGACACGTTTCTAAGTCACCAGCACACAGATATTTTAAACTATGTAATGAAACGAGGTCCCTACCCTGGAGGACTCAGATTAGAATAGCCACTCGTCTAAAGACATCGTTTGAATCTAACAAAACACAATGGGAACCTACGCAGAAGGGAGAAGGGGCAGCAGTGCCGACTCACCTTTGGCTCCGGCTGATGACTTTGCAATCCAAACGTTGCCTTCTCCATCTTCTTTCTTTCTATTATAAGAAGCCAGGAAAAATTCTCTCTCATCTGTCCTTGAGCTATGGATTGGCGGGTGGATTCCATTCTGAGCTGGAGCAACTGGGGTCTTGAGGTTGGTTGGATAAATCACATAGGACTCGGGGAACCATATGCAGGACTCAGCCAGTTCTGGGCTGGTCTTGATGAGCCTGGCAGATGACAGAGGGTCAGTCTCTCTTCTGAGTACCCTCTGTCCCTCTATTCAGAACAGCCAGTGCTTTGCCCCAGAGCTCTGGAAGGAAGCAGGGCACGACCAGGGCTAGGTCTCCTTCTTATCCCACTCACGGGGCAGACCTCCAAGGCACCACAGGGCAGCTCACAGCTGTTACAGGCGACCTTATAGGCATGCTCCAGTGAATTCAAAAGGGGCTTAACGTCCAGAACTTTAGCTCCTTTTAAAATGCATCTCTAAGGAAACTTAACTTGAAGTAATCCTGAACCAACATCTTTTCACCAAACGTGCTGTAGCTGAGCTAGACCCACCCTAAAAAAACAAAGTGGAGAACTGAGGAAACTATTTGGATTACTAGCAAAAATACCACCTTGGCCCAACTCTGGAGAGAAAAGGCTAATACTCAGGAATCTGAATTATCTAAAGACATTTTCGTTCTTCATTTCTTGCTTTTAGTTCAGCCTGGCTTCAGTGACAGAATAAAGGAAGAATCTTTCTAATGGAACCTGGGACTCCAGTGGTCATAACTAAACACACCTCCTGCCCCCCCTCAAAAAAAAACCCCATAATATAATGGAAAATAAAGAAAGGCCCTGGGCAGGCACTTAATAAACACAAAGGCTTCACACTGTATCTCCTCTCCAATCGGACCCCTGGGGGGAGGCTCTAGCATCACATTTCACAGATGAGGCACTAGGTCACAGAGAAGTGAATTTCCCAAGATCACAAAGGTAGTAAGAAACAAGCAGGATGCAAGCCCTGAATCACTCCCATGTCCTAACTCTAAACCTATCCTTGGGAATTCCCTGGTGGCCCAGTGGTTAGGACTCCGTGCTCCCACTGCCGAGGGCCCAGGTTCAGTCCCTGGTTGGGGAACTAAGACCCCTCAAACCGCGAGGTGCAGCCAAAAAAAAAAAAAAAGAAAGAAAAAAACCTACCCTTACCCTTGCTCCCCAGGAATCAGAGGAGGGAGAAACCTGCCCAAAGACATTCACAGGCCTCCCCTGAGCTGCACTCCCTCTTCTATCTAGAACAGCACTGTTAAAGCCTGGGTAATGATTCATCAGCAAAGCCCAGCCTATGAGCCAATGGCAGAAATAATGAAAAGAAACTTTAAACTGAGATTTTAAATAAAGCTATCTTTAAGTTAGAGGCAATGGAATTTAACTTAAAGAACTCAAAGGAACAAAAAATCAATACATTTCTAACTCACTGACCATTCAGCTCTACCTGCATCGTCCAATACGGCGGCCACTAGCCACGTGGAGCTTCCAAGTGCTTCCGAGCACTTGAAAAGTGGCCAATGCAACTCGGGAACTGAACTTTCCATTTTGTTTAGTTTTAATTTAAAAGCTGAAGCATTGTAAAATATGTTTCCACCAAGCACAACATTACTGTTTCGGTAGATGACGTTTCACTTTAACCACCACGTGACCTCAGATGTTGTTGTTAGAGGGTGGCGTGCATGTCAGGCGTGTGTGCTGCTTCTGGTATTAGACATAAATGCATCACTGTTCTACTGGGGGACAACAGATGGATTCAGCTCATGTGAATTTTTTTCCAGGCACTGATGAAACATTATAATGTGTTTATTATGCACCCAGCCAAGTTACAGTAATAGCTAGGTAAATCATGATTGGTAAATAACGTATAATTAGTCTTCTAGTTAAAAAAATGAGTATGGACAAACATTTAACTTTAAAACAAAGGCATTCTACTGACACGGAATTGAGTGGGGATGCAGAAGCTAGAACTATGACCAGACAATAAAGAAAAAAATAAGCACTAGAAGAAGACGTGTCACAAATTTCCTAACAAATGGCAATTACAATTTGCTGTGGCAGGAAAAATGAAGTTTGTTGTATAAGGAGACATTTTCAGCAAATACATAATGAATTTGATAAGTGTTTTCCTCTCAGTAGCCTAAAGAGGAGCAATGGAATTAGTGGCTGAAATCAGAATTAAAAACTCAACAGGGCTTCCCTGGTGGCGCAGTGGTTGAGAATCTGCCTGCTAATGCAGGGGACACGGGTTCGAGCCCTGGTCTGGGAAGATCCCACATGCCACGGAGCAGCTGGGCCCGTGAGCCACAACTACTGAGCCTGTGCCCCGCAACGGGAGGGGCCGCGATAGTGAAAGGCCCGCGCACCGCGATGAAGAGCGGTCCCCGCACCGCGATGAAGAGTGGCCCCCGCTTGCCGCAACTAGAGAAAGCCCTCGCACGAACTGAAGACCCAACACAGCCAAAAATAAATAAATAAATAAATAAATAAATAAATAAAGTAGCTATAAAATTTAAAAAAAAAACTCAACAAAAAATCTTTAAACATACTTTTCTTAGGATCTGAGCTTGTAACTTTGGTCAGCTATAAAGTGGCTTGGATTCTTACACACACACGCAAAAGGAACATCCTTTTAGATGGAAATGTGGTAATAGAAATTATTTTGAGGAAAAGACTAAAAAGATATTTTATAAAAAGTGAACAATCTTTAGTTAAGCCATCAATAATTGCCCATAGAGTACAAAGCATTTCTAACAATATTAAAGATTGATTCAAAGTTGGAAAATTTTGAAATATTTTTCCTTAGCTTTAGATGAGTTGGGTGACATAAGAGATGCTGCCCAATTAATACTTTGTATGTTTTGCCTCAAAAGATTTCCAAATATATGAAAAAAATACTGTCAAATTGCAGCCTAAAATATAAACTCGTGGTGAAGATATTTTCTCATCTTTTACATTTGTCCAAGAAGAATTTCATCTACATGTGAAAAGTCAGCTTCTATCATGACAGACATTACTTCAGCTAGGTTGGGTTAAAATCTGGATTTACTGGGATTTTAATAGACTGACATTTGCTTTGTTGCTTTATTTTGTTGTACCATACGTATTGGGAACATTTGCTTCATTGCATGATACATATTGAAAACATTTGCACTCAGTATGGATACAGTTGTTAAAATGGTTCAGTATATGCTTGCAAATGCTACAATGGTTCGCAGGTATAGAACCATGAAAGAAACACAAGATGATGAATTTAATGATCCTGTGTTCTTTGCCAGTGCTCACTGAGAGATGCAAGAGTTTTACAAGGTTTCCCTGTACTGTAAACTCCAATTCACATTTTCTTAAAATAAGAGGAATGCTTGTCAAATCGTTCTTTTCATGCAAATATTACTTCATTCAATAATCAAAGATAAAAAATGCAGTGTGGTTTACATTTTTTCACCTATAACCACGCTGCATATGAACAAGCTAAATTTAAAGCTCTAAGGAAGTTGGAAAAAAAGATCTTACTTATGATGTAGCCCAACAGGTGTGAGAATTTATGTTCCAACTTCATAATATAAGTCAATAATAACGATTTTACATAGTTTTATGACTCAGTATGCATAAGATTTTCCTTGTAATAGACAGCATTATGCAAACTGGCTGCAAAAACTAAAGAAAAACTTGAAGAACACTTTGTTGATAATGACAAATTTAGAGTTTCTTTTCAATTTATTCAATACCTCCTCTGAATTCAATATTAATAATACTGAGTTGACACATGAGTTGGTGAATTTACTTAACTTGGACATAGTTTTAAAAATGATATGCTTTTGCTTCAAAGTCAAATCAATTCTTCTAATGTTATGAACCTGCTTTGTCAATGTACATGTGAATATTAAAGGAAAATTATATTTTGGTATTTAATACAGTTATCGAAAAACTTTTAGGTACGTCAGAATGACTTGGGTATGTAAATCTACCTTTTCAACCATACATTTTTATGAAATCTAAATATAGGACTTCTAATGAAAATTTAATATCTGAGCTTAGTTGTGCTATAAATGTAAAATATACACACCAGATTTTGAAGACTCAGAAAAAAAAAAAAGAATATATCTCATTAGTTGTTTTTAATATTAATTACATGACAGTTTGGATTTATTTGGTTAAATAAAATATATTATTAAAATAAATTACACCGGTTTCTTTGTACTCATTTTAATGGAGCTACTAAGCAATTTAAAATGACACATATGGCCAGCATTCTATTTCTGCTGGCCAGCGCTGGTCTGTAGAATGCCCTTCATCTGAAGCCCTCATTTCCTGTACAGAACTTAGTCCAGTTTCTACCGGAAGTCTCTAGCATTTGTTCCCTTTCCAAAAAAGGCCCATTTGGGAAGCAGCCCCAAATGGAGGTTTAGTCACATCTCACATGAGATGTGAGAAACGCTCACAAGAGGAAAAGAAAGCTCCAACCAGGGCCAGGAGGACAGCCCTTGAGCGCTCTGAGACTATGGCCATGGGGCCCTGATGAATTTCTAAAGCTCCCTGAAGTGACAGGCGCTTGCTGTACAGGGTCCAGCATGGAACCCCATCAAGGCCCTGGGAAGCCTCGAGGGATGCCCAGGCACACTGCCCACGGGGCCCATTTGCACAGGTGAGAACCGTCCTGGCTCAACACTAACTGCTGCGGCCATGGGCAACCTGGCTGTCTTCTCTGACTGCCACCCGAGATGACATTTTTAACTTTCTGGAGCTCTTTTGAGCCATACGAACTATGGGAGAGAGACAAAATGACAAAGGTGATCATCCCCTCCTGGAATTACTACAGTCCCTTGCAGGACACCTGAGAGAACAAAGGAAGCTTATAGAATGATGACAACCCCTAGTCTGCATAAGTCATGTCGTCATTTATCAGGTGCCATGACAGACCACGCTGCATGCTGCGGAACGGCAAAAAGCAGGTGTGATCACCTCCGTCCCCACAGATTCTGAGTGGCACCGTCCAAGGTCACAGAGGTCCAGATACCTATTCAGACCTGCTCATGACTCCAGCTCTGTACTCTCTTCACCCTATTATAGCTGCCAAGTATGCAAGTATAGAGAACATTACTTTTTACAGCACCTTCCGCTTTCTACTTCAAAAACAGAATTCAACCTCTATCTTTAGGAAAAAAAATCATCATAGAATAAAGAATGAGTAAGCATTTTATAAAAAGTTCTAAATGGACAATCTGGATAAATAATTGTGTCCTACTTCTAGTTCTGCTGAAACAACTGTTTGCACTCTAAGTGTGTAAATATGTAAGAAGACTTCAGAAAGCCTCGTCCTCCTTCAGGAGTAGCTGGTAAATCATGAAAATCCATCACAGGAAGAAGTGGATACATAAGTTAGTGGGGGCAGTCAGTCTGAACAAAAAGGTGGAAATATTCCTATCAGCACTCAACCTAGTAAACAGCTAGAGCCCGGAAAGCTGTGTGATTGGGGAAAAGAGCATTTGCTTTGGGTCAAGTCTTCTAGTGTCTTCTTACCTAAATGATTCGTTTGGCTACACACACGTGTTCACCAGCCACTGTGGAGGGAACACTGGAGACCTGATTTTAGGGGCCACACCCACCTTTCATTTATACAGCGTGAACTCTGACACGCGCATTATTCCGAGCCTTTATGTAAAGTAACTCAACTAATCCTCACAACAACCCTGAGGTAGTTGCTATTATTTTCCTCGTTTCACAGCAAAGGAAACTAAGGCATAGCGTCAAACGCTCACTCTGTGTCACTGTGTTACACGCTTTACATGCATCACAGCCTCTTTATGAGGGATGCACCGAGGCTTAGAGGGATCAGAAAATGTGCCCAAGCTGCTAAGAGCTGAAATTAAAACCCAAGCTGCTGATCCTAGATCTTAATCACTGTATAAGGCTGCTTCCTTCCACCTTATGACACGGTTCTTTCGGCACCTGGCTGTAAGTCCACTGCTCAGAGATGGGTGGTGCAGTAGACACCGGTATATTCTGCCCAGGTGTCCCTTCTGAGGGACCCCTGGCTGCTGAGCTTTGGCTGCCAAGGGCTTAGGCGCGCCTCTTCTCCAGGGACCAGCCCGTGCCTAGAAGCGCCGGGGAAGCTGTGTCCCACCCGCAGCCGGTGGCTGGGCGACGCCAGAGTAGAGAACATCAAGGGGCTGTTCACTGCCAAGCTCCATGGAGTCAGGCTGAGGCGAGACTTCAGCTGAACCCACCTCCTCGCTTCGCGTCTTCCCCAGGTGCCCTGCCCTTGGTTCTGAGCGCGTTTCTCCTGCAAGCCCTCCCCTTATAAATCACTTGTGCCAGAAGCCCTGTCTCAGGCTCTGCTTCTAGGGAGCCTCAACTTAAGGGACAGACAGGCTTCACCGGGCACGTACAGCCAAGTTTGGACTGTGACGAAAAGCTGATCTTTGTTGGCTTTTTAAATAAAAGTGTTTTCTCCCTTTAAAGACGATCTCACACTTTTGCTTAAGTGCTTCAGGATGAAAGCTCAAAAGGTTCAGGTGAAAAATGGAAAACACGGGTCTTAAAGAACACTTACTTCACTAAAGAAGCTTTGCGACACAGTTTGTCAGCTCCCCTGTAGTAATTCACCAACTGCATCAGGCCAGGCTCATGACCTGTGAAGGGAAGAAGAGGCTCAGAAGGGAAACAGACAGTTTCTCAAGTGGGAAATGACAATGTCAGCACCAGCGCGCAGGAGGGAGAGCAGGGTCATGCTTAGCTCGTCCTTCTCCCCTTTCAGGACTGGGTGTTGGAAAGGGAGCGATTCAGTTGCCCGGCCCCTCTACGCCCCTTTGCTCAGCATCTCACTGGCAATTCTCACCCTCCCCAGAGTGGCTATTATGATACCGCCATCGTAGGTCTGCCAAAGACCACTGCTGCCTCTGTTTTTTCTTCTTTGGGTGGGAGAGTATTTTCTATTTCGCTTCTCCTGGATCCCCATTGCACTGCACACTTGGCTTAACACATATGGATTTAGTCACCTCTGTACAGTAAGGACTTAAACAGTCAGGCTTTTGATGTTGCTACCCTTGCTTTCTACAGTCATCAAGGAAGGCCGTAGAACTACGATCCTGCTGTTCTCAAGCGTGTCTCCCTGTGCAAGCTTCTAGGAGGGCCACTAGAAGCTGAGGGGAGGTAGTGGAGAGGCCGTGTCCGTAAATTCAGAAGCCCTGAGGATGTTCTGTGCGTCCTCTCACAGGGAAACCCATTTTCAATAGATTGTACTGCATGCCCCCTCCTCTTTAAAATTAGGGCAAAAGGATACAAATAAAAACAAAAGCCTCAATTTAAAAAAAATTTTATTATAGTATAGTTGACTTACAATACTGTGTTAGTTTCAGATGTACAGCAAAGTGATTCAGTTATACATATATATATTTCAGATTCTTTTCCATTATAGGTTACCACAAGATATTGAATATAGTTCCCTGTGCTATACAGTAAGTCCTTTTTATTTTTTATGTAGTAGTGTGCATCTGTTAGTCTCATACTCCTAATTTATCCCTCCCCCCCTCCCCTTTGGTAACCATAAGTTTGTCTTCTATGTGTGTGTCTGTTTCTGTTTTGTAAATAAATTAATTTGTACTATTTTTTAGATTCAACATATAAGTGATATCATATAATATTTATCTTTCTCTGTCTGACTTACTTCACTATGATAATCTCTATAAAAGCCTCAATTTATGTTTAACATCTTAAGAAAATGCAGTTTTCAGCAACACAAAAATAGAACCCAACAATGGGAGCTTGAACTGAAGATGCCAGAGGTAAGACTAATTCATCTGAGAACAGCATACAATCAAATAAAAAGTTTCAGGCGCTAACTAGCTCTCACCATCTCCCTGGACAGACGGACTGGTTCACACCTGAACTACCCACCTTCACATCACCAAGGCAGCAGCATTCCTTGGCCTTTATCCGCTGGGCCATCTCCTTGGGTTTCGAACTGTGTGAAAGGTAAATATCCTTAACAATGAAGGCATATTATAACCATCTGGTTGTGGGATGCTGGTTTTTTTGTTTTGTTTTTCTTTTTGTTTTCTTTTTCTTTTTTTTTTTAAGATGCTAACCTTTTAAAAAATGTTTATTTTATTGAAGTATGGGGGGTTTCCTCTGGCTGACATTCTTTTTAGAATTTTTCTTTTTTTTAATTTTATATTTGACTATAGTTGAGTTACACTGTTGTGTTAGTTTCTGGTATACAGCAAAGTGATCCAGTTATACATATGCAATAGTTTGCATCCGCTAATCCCAAACTCCCAATCAGATGCTGTTTTCTTTCCCATAAAAACCAAATGTTTCCTGAGCAGCTGCTGACTTCATGGTACCTGTTTAGGATTTGGACCTTCTAGGATTCTGCTCCTAACCCTAATCCTACACCCTAGTCCTGAGCCCCACAGCAATGCCGATCACCCCTGCAAAGAGCCATTTTTGTCAGTTTTTAATTTTAGGATTCCACCTAAGCTCTTTCAGCCAGGCACTGACCAGTCCAAAGAGGAAAGTCAGGCAGGCAGGGAAGCAGACAGAGCAAGGAGGAAATAAACGTTCTCAACTATAAGCAGGTTTTCTTCTTTCAGGGAAGGTGTTCTTCTCGCTGAGGGCTTCCTGGGGAGACAGTTTAACAAAAGGGACTCAATCTCCAGGCACATTCTCTATATTCGAAGATTTCTGGGGGTTGGAATCAGCCCTTCCATGGAGTCCCCAATATACATCATAAATTTGTATAACAATAAAAAGTTGTCCATGGTCTCATTTCAAAGAAAAAATATCAGGAAGGCTAGGCTGAAACCCCCTTCATTCCTCAAATCATTACAATTCTACAGGCTCCCACCCAACTGTGCTCTATCAGCTCACCAAGGGCTAGTCAGTTCCAAATGGCTATTTTCAGTATTTGCCTATTCAAACTCTCCAACCCGCTGACCACACCTATTTCTAAAAACTGTCTCCTCTCCTGGACGTAGAACGCTGTTCTCTCTGGGATGCCCTCCAAGGCAGAGATGACTTTTCCTCGTTATTTTCTCCCCTTCTATCTTTGGCAGTACGATGGGGTGCCCACCCCAGGGGAATTTTGGCAGGGCACACGGCGACCCCGAGCGAGGCTGCAATTCCGGATGACTGTGCAGGGAGGAGAGGCCGTGAGACTATGTGCAGGTCAGTGGGATGTAAATGGCAGTGATCTGCACAACTTCTGGATTACGTCATCTAAAAAGGAGCCGTTGGTCCTCTCCTTCCCCCTGCCTCTTCCTACAGGGGAAGATGTAGACATGGGGGTGCCAGCTTCAATCGTGTGAATGAAGGGAACTCCCTCGGAGAGAGTAGGGCAGAGAAACCTGGGTCACGTAAAATCTGCATTCAATGCGCAACTGTGAAAACGCGTTCTTTGGTGAAACTAAGGGAAGGTCTAAAATCAGACACCCTTCCGCCCTTCCCCGGGCTGGGCTCACTGCTGAAGCTCCTGTTTTCGGAATCCAGAGGTCTTTTCCAAATCCCCTGACGCTTTATCTGAGCCTTCGGGGAGCTGAATCCTCAGGGTTTTCAACACACTCATGCTCCCCTCCCGAGCCAACACAGGCAGGGCGGAATCCCCGGTGGAGGAAATTTGCAAGATGACTCCAGCCTGATGTCAGCCGCCGGCTCCGCGGAGCGTCGCCCCTCCCGGCGATCTGCCCAGCCGACCTGCCCGATTTGGAGGCGTCGGGACCGGGGAATCCGGGGAACGCGCGGCATGGGCTCCCCGCTCCCGAGGCCGACGCCCCCGGGGCTGCAGGGCCGGGTCATTGTCAGGAGGCGGCAGCCGTCCCGGGGGCCCGCACCGCCACTCCCGCCCCGAATTCGATTTGGGACCCGAGAAGGCATGAAAAACGACGGGCTTGGCCCTTTAGGGATGCATTTTTTATCCGCCCGAGGAACGACAGAGGGGAAGGTTTCTGACCTTAAGACAAAAGCGCTCGTTCTACCGGGAGGAGCGGGAGAGCGCGAAACGGGGAAGCTCACCCAGTCTCCCGAAGGGCAGCCGGTTCCGTTCTCCCAGCATCAGGTTGAACCTGGGGTTGTCCCGCCGCAGCCTCTTCCAGTGGCCGGTGGCGAGCAGCAGCCGGGAGACCTCGGCGTAGACGCTGCTGTTCTCGTCGCGTACCACGAAGGTGTACATGGCGAAGGGCCGCGCGACCGGGCCGCCCCGGCAGCCGCCGCCGCCGCCGCAGGAACCAGCCGGCCAGGCGGTGGCTCAGCGTAGGACCCGCCCTGGGCGCCAGCCGGGATGTGGCCCCGCCGACCCCGCCCCGCACGCTCCGGCCGCGCCGCTGCGCCCGGCCCCGCGCAGCTAGGATTCCCCTGGCGGCCCGCGCCCGGGTGCCCGCGCGTCGGCCCGAGCGCCGAGCGCAGCCCGGACGCCGCGCCCACCGCCGACGCAGCCCCGCCTCCGGCCCGTGATTCCGCGCGGCCAGCCCGGCGGCGGGCGGGCGGGTGGGGGGAGCCTGTGCGCCTGGGGCGCGCCCCGCACCCTCCCTGAGCCGGCTGCCGGCGGCGGAGGGTGCGGGGGCTGGAGGAGGGGGGCGCGGCTTGAGCCGCAGCCTCGGGAGCCGGTCCCCAGAGGGACCGGAGAGTGGGGCAGTCCTCCCGAGCCCAGGGTCACTGCCGGGGGTGGAGGGGGGCGGCGGTGCCAGCGGAAGATCCCTTTCTAGGGGGCTTGCTCCGGTCGCTTCCCACCTACTATTTCAAAGGGACGTTTTATGGATAAAAACAAAAAGTTCTACGGCCCCATCCTGTGTCCAAGATGCGCTTCTTTGACTTTCCTGCTTAAAGACGGCGGAGAACCAGAAGCGTTCCGGTGGCTGTTGGTTTCCCTTTGGGTCGAATGCTCCTTTCACCTGCTGAGACCTCCTGCGTGGCACACAGCCAGGGGGTGACTTCAGATTCCGCCGGGCACTCGCATACAGGCCCTGGGGCGCCCTGGACTCCGCCCTGCGGTTTACCGGCGTTGGGTCACTCGCTTTCTCTTCTCCGGAGCGATTTCCCCTTCCGAGCGTGTGCGTGGCAGGGTTCTTCAAAGTCCCTTCGGTCCTGATCTCACTCTGACTTCCTTTTAGGAAACGATTTTTGGTGCATTTGAGGGACAGCGAAAGGACTCTATCAGATTTCCCGTAAACTCCCTACACTTCCCCATAAGATAGCCACATCAGCCACGCGCCTCACATCTTTTACTCTTCTTTAGAGAAAGAACATCCTGGGACGTCTCCCCGTCCTGCTCTCCCTGTGCTCATGGTGTCTAATTAGCATATCGTAAAAGCGGTCTCCTCTCTCCCATTTTGCCCACATTCCCAGCGGCGAGTACTCGCCTATTCTACGCCCAAGCCTCCAGCTCGGCCACCACCTGGAGGCATTCACTGTCGGTGGGAAGCTCGCTCAGAGGAGGAATGGGGCAGACTCAGGAGTGCCGGGTTGGTTACATTTCCTCACCCCCCCAAGCCCGCCCCCAGCAGTCAGACATCCAGGAGGAATGAGAGTTGGTAGATAGTCCCCCGGCTTCCTCACCCCTCCAGTGAACGAACCGGCGGGGAGGCATATATCCTACACTCTACTTCGAGGTCATCTGCAGAAGCGTTCCAGTTGTCCACAGCTTGTAACCTGCTCACTCACGCACCTTCTCTTGTTGGAGTCCTTCCTTTTCCTGGTTTACTATCCCACCTCTCTTGGGATCACTTCCCAAATAAACTACTTGCTCTCAAATCCCTGTACCAGGACCACCTTTTTGGGGAACTCAGGCCCAGACATTGTAGCTGCTTCTCTTCACAGCCAGTCATCTCGGAAGAGACACCCACTTTGATCGTGTCCCCTTCCTCTTCACTCACTCACTCCTCCTGCATCACCCGCTCTCCCCGGCAAGCTGGCTTCTCTCTCTGCCACTCCACAGCCACGGATGTCATTAGGAACATCAGCGACCTCTGAATTTCCAAATCCAGTAGTACTTTTCTCCTTTTTCTCACCTACACTTTGTAGTGAACATCTTTTTTGTTTTTTTAGTTCTTGTACAGCACCCCTTTTCTTTTTTTTTTTTTTTTAAAGCAATAATTAGTTGGCTTTTGGTTTTATTTATATATTTATTTATGGCTGTGTTGGGTCTTCGTTTTTGTGTGAGGGCTTTCTCTAGTTGCGGCGAGTCGGGGCCACTCTTCATCGCGGTGCGCAGGCCTCTCACTGTCGCGGCCTCTCTTGTTGAGGAGCACAGGCTCCAGACACACAGGCTCAGTAATTGTGGCTCACGGGCCCAGTTGCTCTGCGGCATGTGGAATCCTCCCAGACCAGGGTTCGAACCTGTGTCCCCTGCATTGGCAGGCAGATTCTCAACCACTGCGCCACCAGGGAAGCCTCAAATCTAAAAATTTAATCAAGGCCCTTAGATGCCAAATCCCATATCCTCTCTGCTATGCCAGACCATAAGAGGACGTGGTGAGTAAGTGGAGTCTTAAAATTTTCCACTTTTGTTTAATACTCCTACAAGCAATTACAACACTATTATTGTTATTATTCAGCAGATTATATATGCTAGGTACTTGCTAGGCATTTTATAAATACTTTTTCAATTAATCCTTACTATAGTTCCATGAGGTAGGTTTATGAGTGTCTTACCCATGTTACAAAGGAGAAAATGAAGCTCCAAGAGATTAAGTAACTTGCTTAGGCATTGGTACCCATGTCTCCTGACTGTGCTCTTAACCACTCCCACTTTTAACCTGTGTTAGGGCAACAGTAGCAAAAAGGAACACAATCTCAGAACCCAAGCAATTTACAGTTTAGTTGGTGAGATTAAGCATGCACCAAGGGAACCATTATAGAAAAATCACAAATGAAAATTGTAATAAATTTAAGACAATTGATAGACCTAAATAACTAGAGGTGCTAAGGGGATAGGAATACAAGAAGCATTTGCGAGAGGGGGAAATAATCAGGGAAAACTTCTTAGATGAAATCAGTTTTGAAACAGATCTAATATGGAAGGAAATAGTCCCATCTCTATTGACCAAAGGAAAGGCCAAAGGCTAAATCTTCCTCTACCCAGTTTATCCCTCTCCCACCTGACTTTGGGTATCTCTAAGGAGTCGGTTTGGCAATTTGTATCTTTTTAGGAATTTTTCCATTATGAAAGTTATCCAATTTTTCGTCATGAATATGTTTGTAATATTCCCTTACATTCCTTTTAATTTCAATAGAGTCAATAGTGATGCATCCTATTTTGTGTCTAATTTGACTTCTCTCTTTTTTTTCTTGGGCAGTCTAGGTAAAGGTTTGCTAGTTTTGTTGATCTTTGCAAAGAACTAATTTTTAGTTTTATTGATTTTTCTCTATCATTTTTCTGCTTTCTATTGCACTGATTTTTACTCTAATCTTTTTTATTTCTTTTCCTTACTTTGGATTAAGTTTGTTCTTCTTTTTTAACTTTTTAAATGTGGAAGCTTAGATGATTGATTTAAGATTTTTTTTCCCTTTTCCTTTCCTTTTTTTTTTAACTAAAAGCATCTTTTTAATTGTGGAAAATATTTAAACATTTTAAAGGTGAAAGACAAAGTGGGGGGAAATGTTTGTAGCCCATACAATAAGCAAAGGGCTAATTTCTTTAATATATAAAGAGCTCTTATGGGTCAATTTTTTAAAGAACAATAAACCAATTTTAAAAATGATCAAAACACATAGACAGGCTTTCAGATTTTTTTCTTTGTTCACAACTCACACACACACACTGTATTTTATTTTTACAAGAGATAAATAAACTGACACCAAGCATTGTAAATGGATGACCACAACAAAAGCAACAATGATTGCAATTACCAAACACTTTTTTCCCTTTTTCTACTTTAGACATTTAAAGCTATAAATTTCCCACTAAATACTGTTTTATCTGCATCCCACACATTTTGATCCATTGTGCTTTCAGGTTCATTTAACTAAAATTTTTTTCTAAGTTCTCTTGTGACTTTTCTTTGACCTATCGACTATTTACCAATGTGTTTTAATTTTCATATATTCAAGAATTCCCCAAATTTCTTTCCGATGTTGTTTTCAAATTTAAATCTACTGTGGTCAGAGATCGTACTTTGCATGATTTCAATCCTTTTTATTTATTGAGACTTTTATACTTTTATGGCATGGCATGTGGTTTTTCCTGGAAATGTTCCATGTGTTCTTGAAAAGAATGTGTATTCTCCAATCATTGGGTGATGTATTCTATATATACTAGTTAGGGTGCATTTGTTGATAGTACTGTTCATGCTTTGCTCATTTTCTGACTAGCTGTTCTATTAAATATTTAAAATGGGGTCTTGAAATCTACAACTGTATATGTTGAGTTGTATATTTCTCCTTTTAAATCTGTCAGTTTTAGCTTCATGTATTTCTTCACTGACCAGGGATTAAACCCGAGCCCCAGCAGTGGAAGCACCTAGTCCTGACAACTGGACCACCAGGGAATTCCCTAGCTTCATGTATCTTGGAGTTCCATCGTAAGTGCATTTACATTTTAATTGTTACATCTTTCTGACAGATTGACCCTTTTTATCATTATGAAATGTCCCATTTTGTCTCTGATGATATCTAAACTGGGTAGCTTAAAACAACAGAAATTGATTCTGTCACAGTTCTGGAGGCTAGAACTCTGAAATCAAGGTGTTGTCAGGGTCATGCTTTCTTTCAAGGCTCTACGATTCTCAAGGGAAGAATGTTTCCCTGCCTATTCCTGGTATTTGGTAATTGCCAGTAATATTTGATGTTCCTTGGCTTGTAGATGCATCACTCTGATCTCTGTCTCCATCATCACATGGCGTTCTCTCCGTGTATTTGTCTCCAAATTTCTATGTTCTTATCAGTACATCAATCATTGGATTAGAGCTCACCTTAATTCAGTATGACCTTGTCTTATCTTGATTACATCTTCAAAGACTCTATTTCCAAATAAGGTCATATTCACAGATTCTGAATAGACATGAAATTTGGGGGGAATGCTGTTCAACCCCATACAGCACTCTAGCTCTCTTCTGGTTACTATTTGCAAAGAGTATCTTTTCCCAAAATTTTACTTCCCATTTATTTGTGTTTTTGAATCAGGGTTGTGTCTCTTGTAGACAGGATTGGACTTTGCTTTTTTATGCAGTCTTTCAATTTCTGCCTTTTGATTAGGGTGTTTAGATAATTCAGATTTAATATAATTATTGATATTGTTTGTTATATATTTGTCATTTTGCTATTTGTTTTTTATTTTCTCCTTCTTGATTGTCTTCTTTTGTGTTAGATAGTTTTAGTATGCAATTTTTATTCATTGTTCATCACTTTTTGTATTTTTTTTTAACTTATTTGTTTTATTTATTTATTTTTGGCTGCGTTGGGTCTTCGTTGCTGCGCACAGGCCTTCTCTATTTGTGGCAAGCAGGGGCTACTCTTGGTTGCGGTGCGTGAGCTTCTCATTGCAGTGACTTCTCTTGTTGCAGAGCACGGGCTCTAGGCGCGTGGGCTTCAGTAGTTGTGGCATGCCAGCTCAGTAGTTGTGGTTCGCGGGCTCTAGAGCGCAGGCTCAGTAGTTGGGGCACACGGGCTTAGTTGCTCCATAGCATGTGGATCTTCCCGGACCAGGGCTTGAACCTGTGTCCCCTGCATTGGCAGGTGGATTCTTAACCACTGCGCCACCAGGGAAGCCTACTTTTAGTATTTTTAAAAGTTATTTTCTTAGTGGTTGCTTTGGGATTGTAATGTACATCTTAACTAAAAAAAAATCTATTTCAGTTTGATAATAACTTAATTCTGGTAAAATAACTAAAGTTTCCTTCCATGTAGTTTCATTCTGTCTTTTCTCCCTTATGCTTTTATTGTTATAAATCCAACAATATGGTCTCATAAATATTCCTTTATATAATCTTATATCTTTTAAATCAGTTATGAGGAAAATTGTGTATTGTTTCTGATACTTATGTAAGTACCTTTATAGAAATTCTTCATTTTTTTTCTGTTGATTTGAGTTACCATGTGGTGTCATTCCCCCTTCAGGCTGAAGGACTTTCTTTAATATTCCTTATAAGACAAATCTGCTAGCAATGAATCCTCTTAGTATTTGTTTATCTGGAAATGTCTTTACTTCACCTTCATTTTTGAAGGGTATTCTTTCTGGATATAGAATTCTTGGTTGATTGACAGCTTTTCTCCCCACTGGCACTTTGAATATATAATACAGCTACCTTCTGGTTCTCATTGTTTCTGATGTGAAGTTAGCTGTTAATTGTATTGATGCTTCCCTGGACATTCTGCTTGCAATGATGAAAGGGTCTTTGGCTTTCAACAGTTTGACTATAGTGTGTCTAGGTATGAATAGCCTTCTTGGAATTTGTTGAGTTTCTTGGATTGATAGATAAATACTTCTCTTTTAATTTGAGAAGTTTTTGGTCATTTTTTCTTCAAATATTTTTCTGTACCTTTTTCTCTCTCCTCTCCTTTTGGGATGCCCATTAAGTATATATTAGGACACTTGACGTACAACAGATCTTTGAGGCTCTGTTCATTTTTCTGCACACTTTATTCTTTCTGTTGTTTAAACTGGACAATTTCTCTTGATCTATCTTCAAGTTCACTGATTCTTTCTTCTGCCATCTTGAATCTTTGTTAAGCCCTTCTAATGAATTTTTTATTTCAGTTATTGTACTAACACCAAAATTTTTATTTTTTAATAATTTCTCTATCTTTATTGAGATTCACTGTTGATTGTTGTCATAATTTCCTTTGAGTCTTTGCACATAGTTTTATTTGTTTGAACATACTATATCTGCTTTGAAAACTTTGATAAATCTAACATTTTTAGTCACTTAGAGACAGTTTCTATTGACTGCTTTTTTTTCTTAAATATGGGTCACACTTCCCTTTTTATTGCATGTCTCATAATTTTTGTTAAAAATTGGTCATTTTAGGGACTTCCCTGGTGGTCCAGTGGTTAAGACTTCGCCTTCCAATGCAGGGGGTGTGGGTTAGATCCCTGGTCAGGAAGCCGGGATCCCACATGCCTCACGGCCAAAAAACCAAAACATAAAACAGAAGCAATATTGTAACAAATTCAGTAAACACTTTAAAAATGGTCCACATCAAAAAAAAAAAAAAAAAAAAAGGTCATTTTAGTGACTCTGGATTTATTTTGTCTCCTAAAGTTGTTTTTGTAGCTGTTTATATGTTTAGTGGTTTGCCTGAACTATATCTGTGAAATCTGTCTGTCTCCTTTGTGGTGTGTGACCACATCTTCATAGATGGCTTTACTCATGAATATATTTTTGTTTTTATTTTTAAGCCTTGTTTCTATGGTTTCACTGTGTCTGCACAGCCCAGTGGGTCAGCCAATAATTGGACAGAGATTGTGCTCCAACACCTCAAAGCAGTTAAGCTTCATGCTCTGCTGATGCATTTGTATGTAGACAGGGGAGCACATTCATGGTTTAGTCTGTCTTAGGGTTTGCTCTCTGATGGGCCTTTTGAGTCTTCTATGCTTATGCACAAGACCTTAGTGTCAGCCAGGAGTCTCTAAATAGCTTGAGGATTCTTGGTCTCTGCTACATATGTGCAAAGCGTTAGCAGGGAATGTGCTTACCCCAGTTACAGCCTCAACCTCTGGCCAGTAGAAATGAACGCTTGGCCCTCCCCAGCTCTCCTGCCTCTGGGAAACCACTTTCACTGACAAGGACCCTGAGTGTGGGCACCATCCGCTGCTCCAAATGGAGTGAGCACCCTTTGATGGCAAGAGCAAAGCTGCTGGTTCTCATGGTCTTCCCTCCCTGACAGTACTCCACATTGAAGGGATAGACAGGATCAGCCACAGACTAGAATGCCATAGATTTCCACCAAGTCCAGCATTTGCTAAAGCATAAACACTTCTCAGATTGTTGAATGCCTATGGTCAACTTCCAGAGTGCTGAAATGATTGTTTGGGGGCAATTTTGTCCATCTTTATAGTTGTTTTTAGGGAAGAGCGTTTGACAATCTCCTCACTCAACCATAGTCAGAAGTCCTGCCTGAAATCATTATCCTTCCCAACACTTTTGTATTTAATTCTTTGAATCAAATTCCCTCTGATTTAAGTACCTAAAGTGCTTTCTGTTTTCCTGATCAGACACAACTCAAACATCATATAGTCTTTAGGAACTTATTGCAGATCAAGGAATGAGTGATAATTTGAACAGGAAATAATTCTCAAAGGTTTGGCACCATTCACCTGCCCCAGTCCTTGGTTTCCTCACTTGTAAAGTGAAGTTCATAATACTTACCTAATTAAGTTGTTCTAGGAAGTAAGTAAGATGACGTATAGGAAACACCCGGGACACAGTACAAACCTTAAATACATATTTAATTCTATTTTCCCTCCAGTTTAAGACCCCATTTCTTTTATTGTTCCCGGCAAACAGCAGCAGTGAATATTCACTCACAAACCAGACTCTTGTGAAAATCTACACATGAGGAAACTAGAAAGAAGCCAAGTTAACTAAACTGCTTCGTGATTCATCATCTGGCTTTCAGATGCCTAATTTCCTTTCAGTTGCCCACAACAAAACTTTTTGAAGACCCAGAGTTGAGTCTTATTTTTATGACTGAATTGATTAAAACATTTAGATTCTTTCTCGGACTGTAATCTGGTTCCTATTCCTGTGAATAAGCAGGACATTCAATACTGCAGAAACAGCAGACTTTGAATAGCTCCATGCATAAATTATGATGTTCGCTTGTTAGCAATACTGTGTGTGACGTCAGTAGCAGAGTCAGCTAACAGACGGTGGGAGATGCCACCGTTTTGAACAGTAGTATGGATGTAAATAGATTCCTGTTGCTGGTTTTAAAAAACTGGATATTTTACATTTAGAGTGAATCCAGTATTCTGCTCTTTGGCTTAGAGAGTGGAAAGCATCTTCCCATCAAGGTAAGCAAAAAGGCCCATGTTTTCCCCCTTGTTGGTTCTCTGTGGGTGGCTACGCTCTCATGATTGTCAATCAAAGATGGATCATAGGGTTTTTACAACTCATGCTCTTGGCATAAGATGATGTTGGCTGATCTCCAGGCATACTCAGAAGCAGGAATAACCACGTTTTCCTTTTTCTTATGTGTTAAACTCTTTCTTATCTGGAATAACTTATTTTATGTTTTTTGTTTTTCTGTTTGTTTGGTTGTTGTTGTTGTTGTTTTGGCCGCGTTGGGTCTTCATTGCTGCGCGTGGGCTCTTCTCTAGTTGCAGCGAGCGGGGGCTACTCTTTGTTGCAGTGCTCGGGCTTCTCATTGCGGTGGCTTCTCTTGTTGCGGAGCACGGGCTCTAGCCACACGGGCTTCAGTAGTTGCAGCCCGCAGGCTCAGTAGTTGCAGCACACGGGCCCTAGAGCGTGAGGGCTTCAGTAGTTGCAGCGTGTGGGCTCAGTAGTTGTGGCACTCAGGCTTAGTTGCTCTGTGGCATGTGGGATCTTCCTGGACCAGGGCTCGAACCCGTGCCCCCTGCATTGTCAGGTGGATTCTTAACCACTGCGCCACCAGGGAAGTCCCAGGAATAACTTATTTTATAATACGTTTTGGTGTGTTAAAATCTTTCATGAACAGAGTTCACACTAGAAACATTGTGTGGGTATCCATTTAAAAATGAGAAAGAAGATTTTTATAAAATAAAAAAAATACTAAATAAAAACCTTTTTTAAAATTTTTTAATTTTTTGATAACTGAGACAGCGGGCCAGGATTCTGTAGCTCCTCCCTGCCACTCTGTAAGCACTACAGGTGGTGTTGACCACCTGTAGCTATGCAGAGGGAGGGCCCTCATTCCTCTGGGAGGTTCCCAGGTACGTCAGCTGAGTCTCCCCAATGTGACCAAATGGTTTAAGCAAAACAAAAAAAGTGTGTGTTGGAAGACAACTTTTTACCTGAATCCAAGGGCGTAAGCAATGTCTTCAGGACTTGGTCTTACTTGCTCCATCCCTTGGCTACCCTTGCTGGCTCCCTCCAAGAGCAGACACCACCAGCCACGCCATCATGGGGGCAAAATGGCTGCCAGCAGCTCCAGGCACATAGGCTGGCTCTCAACGGGTTTTGGGAGTCAGCTTTAATTGGACAGGCTGAGATCATCTGCCCTCCCTGAATCAATACATGTAGCCAGGGGAAGAGACTTAGCCCGGCTTCCCCAGAAGCAGAGACTGAGATAGTGGTTTGGGGGCACAAGATGTACTGAAGAAGTGCCCTTCAGGAAAAGCCTGAAGGGAGGACAGGGGAGGGGAAGGAGCAAGGACCTGGTCTCAGGATCAAGTCTAACCTGGTTTGACCCACAGGATATGACCATGGAGCATAAACTGCATCCTAGATTTGCCTCCCCTAAAGGCAAGGGGGCCTGACCATTTACACTCCATAACATTCAGTCATTGGCTACAGTCTGCTCTGCCCAGGGGGAAGGAATTACTCCCCAGGGAAAGCAGCTCTGTCAGCTCAGAGCAATTCCCAGGAGAGGGGAATTGGCAGCTCACACTCACAGCACCAGCTGCACTGTTGGTGACAGTGTCCGAGCGGGCACCACTACCTTAATTTTAGAGGGACTCTTCCTGTATCCCTCCATACCCCACCCCTGTGGGAGCATGCCTGCTTGGCTGACACAGATTTCTCAAAAAACTTGTGGGTTTTCTTTGTGTGTGTGTGAGTCTCCTTGGGATTAACTCCATTAGATGAAACACACTACAGATCCTTGAGATAAACCCTTCACTACCCTGAGCTCCTGCATGAAGGCTGAGGAACACTGCTCTTAATCTCCCCTTATTGTTTGATTGAGAGGATCTGAGAGGAACACCCAAATCTCTTTAAAGGGACCTTTGTATGACGGAACAAAACTCGGATCCTTTGATTTTCTTGAGGTATTACAGAAGGTTGTACTTACACAGATATAGATAACCAATACCAGGGGGTAAGTAGCCGTCTCCACCACACAGTGGTTTTAAAGGCAATTCCCTCTTAATCTTTGCCTTAGCTTCTTGGTTATTCTCAAGCACTTATTTTTCCGTATGAACTTTTCTGTCATTATTGTTGTTGCATATGACTATTTTTAGCTAGCTCTAAACTCATTGTGATAGAATGGCAGTAACGTCCAAACATATTAATGTTGGGAGGGTTCTTGTTTCTATGATACTAAGTCTTCCTATCCAGACGTGTTATATCTCTCACTTGATTCAGTTTTTATGTCCTCTAGAAGATTTTATTTAAGTTAAATCATGCCTTTCATGTTAAATTTACTTCACGTTGGATATTGTTACTATGATAATGAGATGTTCTTCCATTTCCAATTTTTGTTAATACAGAAAATATATGCAACCATTTAACCAAATTTTCTTTTTAAAGATTTTCTTTCCTAAAATATCATGGATGATTTTGCCTATTTTTTAATTTAATTTTTATTTTATTTTATTTTATTTTTGTTTAATTGCATTAAATAGAACTTTGGGAAATGTTGAATAATAGTGATAGATGGCATAAGTAGTTTGAAACTGATTTTGATGAAATTGGCTCTGCATTTTACTCTTTAGTCTAAAGCTTTCTCTTGGTAAATAATCTTTATCATATTTAAGCATTTTACTTGGAAATCTTTTTAAAGATTAGGAATAGCCTTTTTACTATTTATTGATTTAATATTATCATATTTAATTTATTGATTAAATATATTGTGATCATTTATTTTTAAAAAATTAGACTTAATTTTCTTAAACAGTTTTGGATTTACAGAAAAATTAAGAAAGTAGTATGAGCTCCCTGAACCCAATTTCCCCTATTATCAACATCTTATATTAATATGGTATATTTGTTTTAATTAATGAACTAATACTGATACACACTTATTAAATTTTTATTATTTATTTATTTATTTATTTATGGCTGCATTGGGTCTTCGTTGCTGCACGTGTGCTTTCTCTAGTTGTGGCGAGCAGGGGCTACTCTTTGTTGCAGTGTGTGGGCTTCTCATTGCAGTGGCTTCTCTTGTTGCGGAGCACGGGCTCTAGGCGCACAGGCTTCAGTAGTTGTGGCACACAGGCTTAGTTGCTCTGCCGCATGTGGGATCTCCCCAGACCAGGGCTCGAACCCGCGTCCCCTGCATTGGCAGGCAGTTTCTTAACCCCTGCGCCACCAGGGAAGTCCCCACAATTATTATACAAAGTCAATTCTTTATTCAGATTTCCTTAGTTTTTACCTAGCATCCTTCTTCTTTTGCAAGATTCCATTCAGGATGCCACATTAAATTTAGTTGTCATGGGTCCTTAGATTCCTCCTGGCCATGACAGTTACAAAGGTTTTCCCTGTTTTTGATCACCTTGATCAAAACAGTTTTGAGGAATACTATTTAGATTCATCACTGTTGATGTTGACCTTGATTGCTTGGCTGAGATAGTGTTGTCAGGTTTCTCCACTGTAAATTTACTCTCCCCCATACCCGTTCCTTACAGTCCTCTTTGGAAGGAAGCTGTTAGGCACAGCCCACACGTAAGGACTGGGGAGTTTTTCTCTCACTCCTTGAGGGTGGAGTTGCTATAGAAATTATTTGGAATTCTACTGCATGGGAGATTTGTCATGTCTATGAAGTAACCCTCTTCATCTCCAGTAATATTTCTTGCCTTCGGTCTACTCTGTATGACATTAATTATAGCAAAACAGCTTTCTTTTAGGTAACATTTCCATGGTATGCTTCTTTATTTTACTTTCAATCTCTCTCTGTGCCCTTAACTATGGCTCCTGTAAGCAGGATTACTGTATTATAATTAGAATGAATTTGTTTTATCTAGACTGACAATTTTAGTCTTTTACATGATGAATCCAATCTGTTTACATTTAATGTAATTAGATGTATTTGTGTGTATATATATATACACACAATATACACACAAATATATATATATACTGTCTTACTGGGGTGACTTTTCTATCCGGCATCTGTTTTATGCCCATTTTTCTTGACTTTAAAAATCAATCAGAGGGCTTCCCTGGTGGCGCAGTGGTTGAGAATCTGCCTGCTAATGCAGGGGACACGGGTTCGAGCCCTGGTCTGGGAAGATCCCACATGCCGCAGAGCAGCTGGGCCCGTGAGCCATAATTACTGAGCCTGCGCATCTGGAGCCTGTGCCCCGCAACAAGAGGGGCCGCGATAGTGAGAGGCCCGCGCACTGCAATGAAGAGTGGCCCCCACTTGCCGCAACTAGAGAAAGCCCTTGCACAGAAACGAAGACCCAACACAGCCATAAATAAATAAATTAATTAAAAAAAAAAAGTGGGACTCCTGATATTCATACAAAAAAAAAATCAATCAAAATTGTAATTTTTCTGTTATTTCCATGTAATAACTTTTTAATTACACATTCCTTCACTTTTTTAGTGGTTAACCTAGAGATTATAATATGTGTCCTTACATTATTATAGTTTAACACAGATGATTATTTTTACTAATTTCTTAATGATGCTGCAACCCTAGAACACTCTGACAACATTTACCCCGTCCTGCTCTCTGTGTTATGATTGTCATGCATTTTATCTCTTTTTTTGTTTCTGGCCATGCCTCACGGCTTGAGCGATCTGAGTTCCCCGACCAGGGATCGAACCCGGGCCCTCGGCAGTGAGAGCACCGAGTCCTAACCACTGGACCACAAGGGAATTCCCTGTCATGCATTTTTTTTTAACACTTTTATTAGAGTATAATTACTTTACAATGGTGTGTTAGTTTCTGCTTTATAACAAAGTGAATCAGCTATACATATACATATATCCCCATATCTCCTCCCTCTTGCGTCTCCCTCCCTCCCACCCTCCCTATCCCACCCCTCTAGGTGAACACAAAGCACTGAGCTGACCTCCCTGTGCTATGCAGTTGCTTCCCACTAGCTATCTCTTTTACATTTGGTAGTATATATAAGTCCATGCCACTCTCTAACTTCGTCCCAGCTTCCCCCTCCCTGTGTCCTCAAGTCCATTCTCTACGTCTGCGTCTTTATTCCTGTCCTGCCCCTAGGTTCCTATGTGTTAGCATACAGTATTTGTTTTTCTCTTTCTGACTTACTTCACTCTGCATGACAGCCTCCAGGTCCATCCACCTCATGTCATGCATTTTAGATCTACACATATTTTAAACTCTACAAAATATACCATTATATACTATTATTGTTTTGTATAAGCAATATCGTATGTTACCCTTCTGCTGTTCTTTTTCTTCTGCATTTGTTTCCCTCTTTGGATCATCTTCCTCCTGCCTGATAAACTCCCTTTTTTTCCTTCAGTGCAGTTCCTGCTGGCAACAAATCCCCTTGGTTTTCGTTTGTCTGAAGATGCCTTTGTTTCCTTATTTTTTTTCATAAAAAAAAAAAAACAACACAGTTTACATACAGTAAAATTTACCCTGTTTTAGTGTACAATTCTGCAACTTTTGACAAATGTACACATTTACATAATCACAACAATCAAGATTTAGGACTGTTCTATCACCCCAGCACATTCATTTTTTTAAAAGCATATTTCACTCGGTGTACAATTCTAGGTTAGCAATGATTTTCTTTTATCGCTTTAGAGATGCCATTCCATTATCTTCTGTATTCCTTTGTTTCTATAGAGAAGTCACCTGTCAAATTTAATACTGTTCCTTTAGAGATAGAGTGTCTTTTTCTCTGGATGCTCACAAATTTTTTCTCTTTGTGTTTAATTTTCAGCAGTTGGACTATGTAATGTTTCTCAGTGTGAGGTTTTTTTATTGTAAAAGCTTTCTTTTTATTTGTTTCCCCCAGCACTGGGCTTCTGAATTGTCCAGGCCCTGTTCCTCAGCCTGTGCCCAGAATTAACAAATTCCCCTAAGAAAATAGTCATCTACACTAACTCATCTCTGAAAGATTCTCTCATTCCTGGAATTTTAATCTGTCTCATAATCCTTGCTGCCATAGCTCTCTGATGTATTTGGAATATAATTTTTATAATTTATCTGACTTTTCTTAATGTTATAGCAGGCACTTGGACCTGTTGTAATCTCTTATGTCTTAACTAGAAGGGCAAGTCTGAGCCTTCCTCTTTTCATCTCAGCCATGTCATACTTCTGTCCACAGATGGAGTCTTTCCTCTTGGATGACATCGGCTCCATGATACAGAACAAGGCCATTGAGAGAATCATCTCACCAATGACTGTTCAGCTTTGCCATCTGATCTTCTCAATGGAGAGGAAAGACATGGACAATGAAGTATTTGCCTCTTTGGAGAAGATGGCAGAGGAATTGGCTCAAGCTAGTGAAGAGTTTGTGCAAATTGCCCAAAGGTAATAATTTTAAACAACTCAAGCGCTTTACTCTGACAAGTTTGCAGAAGAAGAGTATAAATAGAGCCTTATTATAGTCTCCTTAGATACTTTTGGAAAGAAGTCAGGTGTGACAAGTAAATTGATAAAACATAAAGCACTGCTACTCTCAGGAGCAGTGGAGCAAACAGAAGAGAAAACATACAACTATATCAACAAGGAAAAGCCAAATTACCTAAATAGAAAAGTAAGGAAAGTACAGCTATTTCAGTGAAAAAGAAATAAAAATTAATTTTAAAATCTGGAATATATATTCAATCTTACTAATCCTCAATAATTCTTTTAGCAAACATTTAGCAAACAAAGAAATGAAAATTAAAATGGTAAGATACTATTTTTCTGGCCCAACATATCAGCAACTATTAAAGAATAATGATAATACTGTGTTGGCAGAAATGAGTCATCTCATATACTCATGATAGAAATGGAAATTGGTGTTTTAGAGGGTAATTTGATAAAATAGATCCAAGGCTTTAGAAATATGTACCTGTTGACTCATTAATTCCAATCTTACTAATTTATCCAAAGAAGATACTCACAAATATGAGCTAAGATGTATTTACAAGGACGTTTGTTGTGTCATTATTTAAAATTGTGAAAAAGTAGAAACAAGCTAAATGACCTAGTTTAGTAAACCATGATATAACCTTATGGTGAAACAATAAAACAAAATAGATGCTTAAAATGTCAATTAACATTTATTAATTAGGGGAAATACTTGTAGTATTGCTTTACATGGGGAAGCGGGCTATCAAACAAAATTTTTAAGCTAAGATAGAGCTAGAATTAATATGAACAGAGAATGCACCTATCATAATAATAACTGTTCCAGGCAAGGGTCGTCAGTAGATGCTAAAATTAGTGGGCAGAAGTTTAATGAGGAGCAGGATATTTGTATTGTCTCTAGTTATCTTCCGGCAGAGTATTTATTATTTACAAAGGGGAAATAGTAGTTTTACAGAGGAGAAGCCTGGCAGATATCACCTTACCCAAGTGATCAAAGTTAACATTACTGGCGTTGGGACAAAAACAACATCACATGCCCACTGATGTGGGCCATTGAGAAGGACACAGCACCACTTCTGTGGAATCAATTGCCAAGATGTAGAACCTGAATCTATTAATAAAATACCAGGGTAGTTCCCTGGTGGTCTAGCGGTTAGAATTCAGCACTTTAACTGCTGTGACCCGAGTTCAGTCACTGGTCGGAGAACTGAGATCCCGCAAGCCAAGCACGTGGCCAAGTAGATATAGAGATATATATATATCAGAAAAACCCAAATTCAGAGACCTTCAACAAATAAATGGCTTGTATTTTCCATAAAGTGTCAAGGGTCAAGACAAAGTCTCAGGAACTGTTCCAGATTAAAGGAGACTGAGGGGACGTGTATTAGTTTTTTATTGCCGCTGTAACAAGTTATCACAAACTTAGGGACCTAACACAACACAAATTTAGTACCTCAGAGTTTTGAAGTTGGTGGGCTTGGCTGGTTCCTCCGTTTTGGGTCTCACAGGCCAAAATCGAGGTGTCCGTGGGCCGGGCTCTTCTGTAGAGGCTCTGGGAAGAATTCGTTTCCAGGCTCATTCAGGCTGTCCCTTGTGGTCATGGGACTGAGGAACCCAGTCTCTTGCTGGCTCTCAGCCAGAGGCTCATATTTGCTTTTCAAGGCTGCCTGCATTCCTGTGGCCCCTCCAGCAATGGCGGGTCAAGTTTGCCCACGCTTCAGACCTCTCTGACTTCCCCTTCTGCCTTATTCTTCTGCTTTTAAGGGCTCATGTGATCACTTTGACCCACCTGGATAGTCCAGGATAAGTTCCCTATTTTAAGGTCACCTTAATTGCATCTGCAAAGTCCCTTCCTAGCAGTACCCAATTGACTTGATTGACTTAAGTCAATCAAGTGTTAAATCAATTGATTTAACACTTGATTGACTTACCAGGGGATGGGAACGTTGGGGTGGGGGCATCTTTAGAACTGCCCACCACAGGACTCGACAATTAAATTTCATACATGTCCTCAGATTGGGAGCAATTAGCAAACTTAGAATATGGATTTTGGATTATGTAATGGCGTTGTACCAATGTTTAATTTTCTGATTAATTTCTGATAATTGTTTTGTGGTTACAAAAGTGAATGTGCTTGTTCTTAGGAAATCCACACTAAATCATTTTAGGGTAAAGAAGCATCGTATCTGGAACTTTCTATACACACACACACACATACATACGCAAAAAGAGAAAGAGAGAATGATAAAGAAAATGTGGCAAAATGAGAACAGTTGGTGAATCTCATTGAAGGATATATTGGAGTTTGTTGTATTATTTTCGCAAAAATTTTTGGAAGTTTGAAATTATTAAGAGCTACAAAAACATTGTTAAAAAGATACTCTTGGGGGCTTCCCTGGTGGCACAGTGGTTAAGAATCTGCCTGCCAATGCAGGGGACACGGGTTCGAGCCCTGGCCCGGGAAGATCCCACATGCCACGGAGCAACTAAGTCCATGTGCCACAACTACTGAGCCTGCGCTCTAGAGCACGCGAGCCACAACTACTGAGCCTGCGTGCTGCAACTACTGAAGCCCGCGTGCCTAGAGTCTGTGCTCTGCAACAAGAGAAGCCACCGCAATGAGAAGCCCGCACACTAACAAAGAGTAGCCCCCGCTCGCCACAACCAGGGAAAAAGCCCACGCACAGCAATGAAGACCCAACGCAGCCAAAAATTAAAAAAAAAAAAACCACCTCATGCTCAAAAGTTAAGTGAATTAGAAGCAAAGAGGATTCAAAATTGTACATGAGTCCTCAAAAAACCAAAAATGGAATTACCATATGATACAGCAATTCTACTCCTGGTTCTATATTAAAAAGAATTGAAAGCAGGAACTCTAACAGATATTTGTATACCCGTGCTCACAGCAGTATTATTTTCAATAGCCAAAAGGTGGACACAACCCAAGTGTCAATAGACAGATGAATGCATAAACAAAATGTGGTGTACACATACAGGGGAATATTAGTCTTAAAAAGGAAGGAAATTCCGACACACGCTACATCATGGATGAACCTTGAGGACTTAGTGTTAAGTGAAATAAACCAGGCACTAAAAGACAAATACTGTGTGATTCCACTTATGTGAGGTTCCTACAGTAGTCAAATTCATAGAGACAGAAAGTAGAATGGTGGTTGCCAGGGCTGGTGAGGGGCGGGCTCAGGAAGGGGGAAGATGGGAAGTTATCGTTTAATGGGTATGGAATTTCAATTTGAGGGACTTCCCTGGTGGCACAGTGGATAAGAATCTGCCTGCCAATGCAGGGGACACGGGTTCGAGCCCTGGTCCGGGAAGATCCCACATGCCACGGAGCAACTAAGCCCGTGTGCCACAACTGCTGAGCCTGCACTCTAGAGCCCGCGAGCCACAACTACTGAGCCCACGTGCTGCAACTACTGAAGCCTGCGTGCCTAGACCTCGTGCTCCGCAACAAGAGAAGCCACCACAATGAGAAGCCCGCTCACCACCACGAAGAGTAGCCCCCACTCGCCGCAACTAGAGAAAGCCCGCGCGCAGCAACAAAGACCCAATGCAGCCAAAAATAAATAAAATTAAATCTTAAAAAAAAAAAAGAATTTCAATTTGAGATGTTGAAAAAAGTTCTGGAGATGGATGGTGGTGATAGTTGCACAACAATGTGAATGTACTTAATGCCACAGTAGCTGTGAACTTAAAAATGGGTATGATGGTAAGTTTTATGTTACGTATATTTTAATACACAGACACAAGATATGCAGCCAGAGGCACTGTACATGGTGTGACCCCAGTGATGTGAAAGGAAAAAAAAAATCATGGAAAGAAACTTGCCAAAATTTTTACAATAATTTACTTAGAAGTTTGAGAATAGAGTGATTTTGTACTAATTTAATGCTCTTTTGCACATTCTAAGTTTTTAATGCAATGCATTTTGTAATCACACACAAAAAAGGGCACACAAAACTTTGGGAGAAGTTAAATATCCTTTTTGTCTGCTTCATTATAAATGCCTTTGCTGTATCGTCTGTTCTGGGCAAGTAAATTATTTATGAAGAGAATTATCTGTGCTCATGACCGTGGGATATGGTCCAGCCCATCAAATCCGAGCAACACTGCAAATAATTCATATTCTGACTTGGGTTTGGTTCCCTTGGCTTTCAGGACAGCTCCTCCAGCAGTTCTCAGGAGAGGGCAAATGGAGGCAATCAGTACACAACGTGCTAAGTGTTTCTCTCTGGCTGGCAAGTTCCGGTGTTTCTCTCTGCTGTGTAAGCTCTCAGGAGGCCAGAAGGAACTTGCCACATCAGCAGACCAGCGCTGGCATCAGGACGGGGCTACAGGGAAGACCCCAGAAGAAGAGGCCAACACAAGCATACGTTCCCTTTTGCTTAAAAATGTATCATACGATGGACATTTAGAAAATATGAATGAGATGAGGAAGAAAAGAATTACCCATAAGTCTATAGCCCATAGGTAACCACTGTGAACATTTGGTGTATATTGATTCCAGATATTTTTGCTTTCTCTCTCTCCTTCCCACTCCCTCTTCCCATCCCTTTTTCTTCCCTATCTCTCCATTTTCATTTAAAAAATTCATATAAAGCATATCTATGCATGGATATGCCTGTATATATGTATATGTGTTTACCATATATATATATATGATCATACTGGTTGGTAAACAGGGAAGGGTCCCTGGGTTGCACATCCCCACAGGGTACCACTCACTTCAGAGTCTGGGTGAATCGTGCCTTTGGGGCTGCGACTGCACCGCCAGCATGAGCCTCACAGCAGCCCTGGGGAAGACGGTTTAACACACCTTCTCTCCCCTCCACTTCCAGCTTCAGTCTCTCCTGGACCACACAGTTGGAGATTTTCTAGTTACCTTTCTGATTTCTGGCATAATTATACTGTGGTCCAATAAATATTCTATATGATGTCTCTTCTATTATGCAGTTATGCATTTTTAAATTATCCTTTTAATGTTGTACACTATGCATGAATTAGTTCATTACAACATGAATCCTTGACTTTTTAGACTCTAATATAAATTAGTATTGATGTTTTACAAAGGTGTAAAGGCAAATCGGTGGAGGATGGTTAGTCTTTCAACAAATAGTGCTGGAATAGTTGGATATTCATATACCAAAAAAATGAACTTTGATACATACTAAATTAGATTATATACAAAAGTTAACTCAAAATGGACCACAGACCTAAATATAAATCCTAAATCTATAAAAGTTCTAGAAGGAACCATAGGGAAAAAAATCTTTGAGATATTGGATTAAGAACAGATTTCTTAGACATAATGCCAAATGCATGATCCATAAAAGAACAAATTAGACTTTTTCAAAAAATAAAAGACTTTTGCTCTTCAAAAGAAGAGAATGAAAAGAAGCTACTACTAAGAGAATGAAAAGAAGCTACTACTAAGAGAATGAAAAGAAGCCGGAGACTGGGAGAAAATATTTATAAAGAATCTATCTGATAAAGAACTTATATCAAAAATATGTAAAGAACCAACAAATCTCAGTAATGAGAAACAAACAACTTAATAAAAATGGTCAAAAGATTTGAATTGATACTTTACCAAAGGAGCTATGCAGATAGTAAGTAAGCACAGGAAAAAATTCTCATGAGGATAAAACATTATTAGCCATTAGGGAAATACAAGTGAAAACCACAACAAGATAGCATTACAGGGTTTCCCTGGTGGCGCAGTGGTTAAGATAAGAGTACACCGGCCAATGCCGGGGACACAGGTTCGAGCCCTGGTCTGGGAGCATCCCACATGCTGCAGAGCAACTAAGCCCATGTGCCACAACTACTGAGCTTGCACTCTAGAGCCCGCGAGCCACAACTACTGAGCCTGTGTGCCACAACTACTGAAGCCCACGCGCCTAGAGCCCATGCTCCGCAACAGGAGAGGCCACTGCAATGAGAAGCCCGCACACCGCAATGAAAAGTAGCCCCCGCTCGCCGCAACTAGAGAAAGCCCGCACACAGCAACGAAGACCCAACGCAGCCAAAAATAAATAAATAAATAAATTTTTAAAAAAGATAGCATTTCACATGTTATTGCAATGACTAAATTTTAAAAGACAATCCAAGTGTGGTGAGGATGTGGAGGAACTGGACCTCTCACACTGCTGATGAGAATGCAACATGGTACAACTACTCTGGAAAACATTTTGGCAGTTTGTTTAAAAGTAAACATATGCCTACTACCCCTAGGTATTTATTCAAGAGAAATGACAGCATATGTGCACACAAAGTGTTATACACCAATGCTCACAGCAGCTTTATTTGTAATAGCCAAGAGCTAAAAACAACCCAAGTGTCCATCAACTGACAAATGAATAAACAAACTGTGGTATAGGCATACAATGGAATACTACCCAGCAGTATGAAGGGATGAACTACAAATGACATGGATGGATCTCAGAAAGAATGATGCTGCATGAAAGAACTCAGACACAAAAGAGCACATTTTTTTCATTTACACAGAACTTTAGGTAATGCAAGCTGATCTATGGTGACAGAAAGCAGGTCAGTGCCAGGGATAGGTGGGCTGGGGGGCCCAGGCTGTAAGGCAGGAATGAGGGAGCACAAAGGGCATTAGGAAAGTTTTAGAGGTGTTGGATAGGTGTTCACATGAATACATGTGTCAAGCTTATTAAAATTTATGCTAAATATGTGTATGTCACTTCTACCGCAAGAAAGCTGTTAAAAAATAATAGAGTTCAGGTACACACATCACCTCATTTTCCCTAATGTTAACAACTTATATATCCATAGTGCAATTTTCAAAACCAGGAAATTAACATTGATACAATACTATTAACTATACTGTAGACCTCATTCAAACTTCGCCAGTTTTCCTCCTAATGTTCTTTTTCTGTTCCAGGATCTAATCCAGGATTCCACATTGCATTTAATGGTCTCTCCTTAAGATTTTCCAATCTGTGGCAGTTCTTCATTCTTTGTCTTCTATGACCCTGATACTATGATAAGTCTCGGTCAGTTATTTTGCAGTCAGTTATTTAGTACTTTCATATCTATTAATTTGGGTTTGTCAGATTGTTTTGTCATGATTAGATTAGATTGAGGTTATGCATTTTTTGGCAAGAATATCACAGAAGTGATGTGGCCTTCTTTATGCATTCTATCATGATGTTGATCTATCTTATTACTAGTGATTTTAAACTTTATCATTTAGTTGAGTTGCTAACTAACCGATAGATTTCTCCACTATTTTTCCTTTTGTAATTCATAAGTGTCTTGGAGTAATTTCTGTAACTGTTCTGTTTCTCTTCAAATTTTCATCCATTTATCCATTAGTGTATCTTGCCTGTAAGAATTGTTACTATGATGTTTGCCTAATAATTTTTTAAATTTCTCTCATTTCTTCTACTTATATAAACTGGAATTCTTCTGTACAGAAATAATATCATTTCTCCCTCATTTATTTATTCAATTATATGTATATATTCAATGATTTATACTGGATACTTATTTCATTCTATGGCTTATAATCCAATACTGTCATTATTTTACTGTTTAATTCATTCCAGTTTTGGTCATCAGGAGCTCCCTCCAATCAGCTCCTGTGTCCTTTTGAAAATGTCTCCATTTATTTAAGGCACCCACTTATTTTTCAGACTCATCTTGTATTTTTCCAGCCTGAGCCCTGGAATTAACTTCTTCCCCCAAAGAACCCTGGTTTCCTTTACTGAAGGATAAGAGCATTTAGAAACCAAGATCTGGGCTTTAAATATACTCACTACTGCTGTGTCATTGCTCCTTGGGGCTCTCAGGAGACAGAGCTAAGAAATATATGTATGTATCCTAATCCATGGGCACACATACATTGACTATTCATTTCTATGTCTCTGAATGCATATATATATATACACATATATATATATATATCTCATATTCATATCTCCAAGTCCAATCCAACCCCACAGGCTCTTTCTTATCTTCTCCTTTCCTTATTTGCAGCTTCTTTCTCCAACAATGAGAATCCTGGTTCTCATTACCCACAATATATCCACTTATTTTCAGCCCTATACACGTGAAGGAATTGCAAATTTAACCTGTAACCATATGGGAAACAGATTACTAGAAGGAAGCATTTTTATGTAGTTCTTACCGTTTTTATCCTGACCCTCTCCTGGAAAAATATTGTTCTCTAGAGTTACTTAGGGGAGTTTTTTTCTTCCCCATCCCCTTCAGTGTTATTCATTTGTAATCGTATTCGTTTTCTACTGCTGCGTTACAAATTACCACCAATTTAGCTGCTGAAAACAACACCCATGTATCATCTCACAGTGTCTGTGGGTCAGGAGTCTGGGCCTGGGGTAGCTGGTCTGCTGCTGTGGGTCTCATCTGGCTGGGTGAGCCGGATGACCCAGGTGTCAGGTGGGCCCCAATCTCATCTGAGGCTCAGGTCCCCTTCCAAGCTCACTGGTTGCTGGCAGTATTCAGTTCTCTGGGATTGGAGAACTGAGGCCCTGAGATATGGCCCTCTCCACAATGTGGCAATTTGCTTCTTCAAGGCTAACAGGAGAGTGTCTCTGCTGCTTCAAATCTGTCTCATCAAGAAGGATCCACTCGCCCTTTTAAGGGCTCATCTGCTTTGGTCAAGCCAGCCCAAGATAATCCTCCTTTGATTAACTCAAGCCAATGATTAGGGACGTTAATTACATCAACAAACCCCTTTTCCCTATAATATAACATAATCACAGGCTGCCATCCCATCCTATTCACAGGTCGCACCCACACTCAAGGGGAGGCCATTACACGGGGTGTGTACACCAGGGGATGAGAGCCTTGCGGGTGATCTTAGAATTCTGACAACTTCAGTGATTAGTTAGGTTCATTTGTTAGTTTTCATATTTTATTTTGGGATTTCCCCACATTCTGGTTAATTTCGACACGTGTATTTTTTAATATCTTCTTTCTTACATGAAGGGTATGTTACAGATATTGTTGTGCACTTTGATTATTTTACTTAGTATATCATGGAGATCACACATATCATTTCATAGAGATTTTCCTTACTTTTTTATATGGAGTTGTATAATAACTCCATTGTGTGTATGAATGCACCATAATTTATTCAACCACTGTTGTATGAATGCACATTTAGGTTGTTTCCAATATTTGAAATTATAAACAATGCTGCAGTAAATAACCTTGCGCATATGTACTTTCATATTGTTGGAGGTGGTAGATTCTTTGTAGTGAGATTGCTGGTTGAAATATATTATATATTACATGTTGGATCTATTGAAATATAATTAGGTTATTAGCCCTCTGTAGTGTATGTTAGGTTATGCTATTAATCCAAAACACATACACTATTAAGTGATAAAAGCAAAGTGTATGGTGCAGAGTTATATCATTAGGTTTATAAACATTGAATATATTATACGTTAAGGTTAGTAGCTCTTTGTCTGTCACATATATTGCAAAAATCTTTTCCCAGCTTACTGTATGTCTTTTGACATTTTAGGTGGTGTTTTTTTTGCCATGGAAATTTGAAAATTTTATGTAGTTTAATTTATCAACTTATTCTTTTATTGACTTTTGGTTTTGAGTAATAGTTACAAAGGTTTTCTCACACCAAGATTAAAGAAGAATTCACTCACATTTTCTTCTAGTACTTGTATAGTTTTGATTTTATATTCAGATTGCCTAATCTACTCAGAGTTCAGTCTTGTGTATGGCTTAAGATAGGAATCTCACTTTATATTTTTCCAGATGTCCACTCAGTTGTCCCAGCACTATTTACTTATGTATTTATTATTTTTTTGGTCATGCAGCTTGTGGGATCTCAGTGCTCTGACCAGGGATTGAACCCGGGCCGCAGCAGTGAAAGTGCCGAATCCTAATCACTAGACCACCAGGGAACTCCCCCAGCACTATTTATTATAAAGTCTATCTTTACCAAAATAATTTGAGATGCTACCTTTATCTTTTCATGCGGGCTAATTAAAAAAACCTGAATACAATACATAATGTATGCAAATTGTAGTATTGTCTCCTTCCAGAGAGAATTTAATTTTATTCTGATGGGCAGTTAAAGTAGGGAGAGGTCACTCTTCTCCAATCAAAACCTTGAGATGCTTCAAGACTAGTTTCAGTCTTTGTTAGGAGATGTCTGTTTCCAGTTCTTACTTCTAAGGTGTAGCCTTTTGGGGCCTCAGCTGAAATCCTGGGATACTCATCAGGTTTCCTCCACATTGATGAGACCCAAAGTCTAATTTTTATCTTCTCAGTACCATGAGACTACTGAAGTCTTGGCATAGCTGCTACTTTTTACATGGCTCTTGTGCCTCTTGGCCTGCGTTACTTGGGAATAAATCTTGGCTGCCTTGGTTGATCTCTAGCACCTTAAAGTATCTGGGTTTTAAAAAATATTTCATCCATCTTTTATCAGTGTTCTTGGTGGGAACGTTGGTCTGATACTCTCATGGCTTGAAGCAAAAGTTTGAGAATATTCACTGTTTTATTTATTTATTATTTTTGGCAGCATCGGGTCTTACTTGAGGCACATGGGAGTTTCGTTGAGGCACGCGGGATTTTTCGTTGCAGCACGTGGGCTTCTCTCTAGTTGTGTTGTGTGGGTTCTGTAGTTTGCGGCACTCGGGATTAGTTGCCCTGTGGCATAAGGGATCTTAGTTCGCCGACCAGGGATCAAACCCACATCCCTTGCATTGGAAGGCGGATTCTTTACCACTGGACCACCAGGGAAGTCCCAAGAATATTTACTATTATGACTCAAATTATTGATCTGAAAGAGCAAGCTATCAATATAATTCGGCCAAAGAGCAAAAGCAGAAATATATAGAAATCACACACGTAAAATATAGTAGAATTGAAGGACAGATCCAGTAGACCCAATTTTCAGATAATGGGGCTTCTAGAAGGAGAAACATGAAGAGATTGAGGAGAGGCAATAATTAAACAAATAATAGAAGAAAATTTCTCTGAGCCAATTAATGACCCAAATCTGTACATAAAAACTGCTCCCTGGGTTCTGGGTGATTTGCGGAGGAAACATATATATAAAGCATATGTTGGCATAATTCCTGAACTCTTAGTGCTTCCAGACAAAAGAAAAACAAATTACTTATAAAGGAAGGTCAATTAGACTGGTATCAAATAGACTGGCTTCGTATTTCTCACCTGTAACTCTGGAGGCCAGAAGATGCTGGTAATAAGTCTATGGGCTGCGAAGAGGAAAGGCCTGTGATTAAGAACGCTCTACCCAGTCACCTCATCATTAACCTGAAACAGGAAGTATATGAATGCAGATAAGCAAGGATTTAGTGACCATATCACCATGTACCCCAACTCAAGAAATCAAGAAAACCCAGAAAAATACTGATAAACAACACAAACAGAAACCAAAGACCTCAAGATAAGGGAAGATGAAGAAGAACAGAACTTTGTCAAGGATAATAGTACCGCATCTTGGAATGGTTAAGAATCAAAATTCTTGAAAGAGAGATGCAATGCTAAGGGAAATTCTAATTGAGGCTTCAAATTCAAAACATTAAACTATCTCAGCCGAATCTAAAAGTAGGGAAGGGAGTGAGGGGAGAAAGGATTGAAAAATGTTCCAAAGGTCTCAGGAAGAGGGAGGAGAGTTGGGAAGGTCAGCAGGTCATCAGAAGATTCATTTGGGCAGATCACTGCAGAGTTTCTATTCTGTGTGAAGTAGCTGGTACTCAAGGTCATATATTTGAACACAGCTATTAATTGCCTTAAGACTGGACTCCACAACCTCATTTCACATATACAACCCTGATTCTTTTTTTTTTTAATTAATTAATTAATTTATTTTTGACTGCGTTGGGTCTTCATTTCTGTGTGAGGGCTTTCTCTAGTTGCGGCAAGCGGGGGCCTCTCTTCATCGCGGTGCGCGGGCCTCTCACTATCGTGGCCTCTCTTGTTGCGGAGCACAGGCTCCAGACGCGCAGGCTCAGTAGTTGTGGCTCACGGGCCCAGTTGCTCTGCGGCATGTGGGATCTTCCCAGACTAGGGCTCGAACCCGTGTCCCCTGCATTGGCAGGCGGATTCTCAACCACTGCGCCACCAGGGAAGCCCAACCCTGATTCTTGACTGCTATGTTTCTCTCCCATGAGAAAGCCCAGGAAGTTAGCAAGTGTGTGAGGGCCCCAGCTCTGCAACTGAACAGCTGCCAGGATGTGGCACAGTCATATTTATGGGCTGAGCAGCCTGAGTGTCAAATTTATGGGCTGAGCAGCTGATAGGCAAATTCTCCACAAGGAGTCAAAAGTAAAATAAGGGAAGACAAAAGCTGTCACATATTCTCTCCAAGAGTCCTCTCCCCCAGTGTTTCGAGATTTTGCTGTGCTGGGTTGTTTGGGTTGGTGTGATTCTGCACACTGGGAACTCGGGATATTTTACATGAGGGTAGCTGGATTGTTTGGGGCAGGAAAGAATGAGGAGCATCAAAATCAGCTGCCATTAGGTAAGGGACCAAAAGCTGAGAGGAGCTTCTCTGAGATCACTCAAGCTGGCACTCCTGTGTCCTCCCAGCCTGCAAGTCCAAAGGCACAGAGCTCAGCCTCATTTGCAAAGAATAACCATTATATGATCAGGCGGGAGGGGGTGGGACTTTTCTTGTTTTGTTTTGTGTGGTTAGGGATTATTACTGAAGAAGAAATGTTTGCAATCACATGAACAAAACAGCTGCTGTGGACATCTGTGTTCATGGAAACTGATTTTTGTTACACAAAACATCTCCTCCTGATAACATGGATCGCAATGAGATTCTAGATAGTTCTTCCTT
The DNA here is from genome assembly GCF_028021215.1 of Eschrichtius robustus. Lineage (NCBI taxonomy): Eukaryota > Metazoa > Chordata > Mammalia > Artiodactyla > Eschrichtiidae > Eschrichtius > Eschrichtius robustus. The sequence continues at coordinate 83,956,134 of NC_090838.1, forward strand.
ACAAAAAGAGGCTTATTGTTTTCTGTAGTAATTATATGTGTTCATTGCAGAGAAAATGAGAGCAATTCAAAAAGGAACAAAGCATATTTTAAGACGCCACGATAGAACCACAGTTTGATGATTATCCTTCTCGGTAAATGGTTCTCGATGTAGATCTACACTTAATTGAAAACAAATTAAGTTTGTTAGACCTTGCCACACACTATTCTGTAGTTTGGTTTTATTCACTCAATATCACATCTTGGAGAGGCTTCTGTCACCTTACATATAGACCTACATCACCACTTTAATGGCTTCATAGTGCTCTGTAACTTCTATGCGTCATAGTTTCCTTACTGGGATGTTTCTTTTTTGTAACATTACATTCATGGAGTGTTGGTAAATGCTGAGCGAAGAACATGTCTGTCTAGGCTGGCAGGAAACTCTGAGGAAGTGTGGCTCCAGGAGGAAATGGGGGTTGCTGCGGAGTCTCTGATCCTGTCTTCAAGGAATATCACGCTGGTAGCTCAGAAGCTCCATCTTCAGCCGGAATGTCAGAGCCACCAGGAGGAGCTAGTGACCACAGCTCAGCACATCCTGGTAGACACCACGAAGGTGAGGCTGATGTCAGAGCTGGCTGGCCGGTTGGTCTGGACGGAGAGCTCATTGCTGGGAAGCATGGATGGGGCATGTCATTCCCACAAGGGATGCCCACCCCAGAGAGAGAAACCTGCCCAAGTTTATGCCGAGATCGTAGAGTTCATTACCAATTTAATAAATGCTCATTGTGGAAGTTGTCATAGGGAGCTGGGTAGACATACTGAGTCTATGTTCTTAAACCCACGTGCAACCCCTGATCCCCACACTTGGCCACCAAACCGTAGTGATAAGGGATGCATTTCCCACCCTACCCATGGCCAAGAGCTACCTGGCGAGAAGCTACCAAAACCTGGGCAACTCTAAGCCTATTTGGCTAACTTGCTGCATTGCCTTACAGCTGGGAGGATCTCAGGGGCCAGGATAACCCCTCAGCCTCCAAATACTCCCCATTCTCCATCCTGACATTCCACCATCTGTCACAGCTCTTTTAGCTCGGTACATTGTTCCCTGTTACAATGTTACATGCCTCAAATATTATCAAATATTAATATATTAATAATGTTCATCATTTAAACTTTAATACTGTGGGTTATTGGGAGGGGGTGTAGTTGTAATTTAACAGATCCTCATTAAAGAAAGATTGAAATGGGGAGATGAGAGAGGCACAGCCGGAGGGCTTTGGCACCTGCTGATGGGAGGAGGAGAGGGGAAGAAGGGCAGGCTCTTGGAAGTGGTTGGGTACCAGCTCTGTTGAAGGGGATGAACAGAGCAGTCAGGGAGCGACAGAGTCAGACCAGGAAAGATTTCTTAGAGGCACTTCTTGGACAAGCCATCTCGCCAGCCCCCATCATCCTCATGCAAACAGTAAGTGCTTCCTAAACACTCTTTCGTTCGTGGTGTGTTGGTTGCCACGTGGACGGTTGACTGCTCCTCCTGTAATGTGAAGAGAAGGGCGCTTCAAAGCTAGATTGGACCCCACATTAAATGTGGCTCAATTTAGAGGGGCTTACATTTTCAGTTAAGCCAAATGTTTTCTTTAAACGTCACTCTTACGTGACATCGTCATCATTATTATTACTATTATAATCTCTGAGATTCTCTTTAGTCTTTTGGAGGACCTTTATTTGCACAATGGGGGTAAAGCAGCTGCCGTTGCTCTCGCTTCGGCTCCAGAAACGTGTAGGCATTTTCCAGCTTCTCTTCCCCCGATTGCCCAAACAGGTCCTGCTGCTGGAAGACGCGGCGACGGCGAGGAAGATGGTGCGAGCGGCGGGCTGGTGCCTGACTTGCCTGGACGCGCTGGAAGCGGCGGGCGACGCGGCCTCGCTGCGCGGCCCCTTCGCCGACCTGGCGGTGGCGCTGCAGAGCCTGGGCGGCCTGACCGCGCGCGGGTCCGAGGAGCGCCTGGGCCGCGCCGGCCGCTTGCTGCGGGGCTGCGTCCCCGCGCTGCTCGTGGCCGCCCGCGGCCACCTCCGGCGTCCCCGCGACCCGCGGCTGGCCGCCTCCCGGCGCCACGTCTTCGCTCTGGCCAGGAAGACCCTGGGCGAGCTCCTGGGGCGCCTGGAGCCGGGCGCCGCCCCAGCGGCCCGCGCCCCGCACGGCGCGCTCCCTCGGAGCCTGCGGCAGCTGCGGGAGCTGCTGGCGGCGCCCGGACCCGAGCGGCTGCGCGGCGGGCTGGACGCGCCGCTGGCGGCCGTGGTCTGGCACTGCATGCGCCTGGCCGCCTGCTCCCCGCCGCCCGAGCGCCTGCGCCTGGTGGCCCGTTGCCGCCGGCTGCTGGAGCTGCGGAGCGCCGGCGTCCGGCGCCTGCACCCGATCGACGGGCCTCCGGGGACGGGCGGGAACAGCCAGGAGCCGGGGGAGGAGTGCGCAGCGCTGTGGGCCGCGACTGAGGACCTCTCCCAGGGGGTCCGCACCGGGCTGCTGCGCCAGATCCTGGACACGTTCACCGACACGCAAAGCCCTCTTCAAAGACTGGTCCGGGCCACCTTGGCTACTCCCTCAGTCTCCTCCCGGTGCGATGGCGAGGCCTTGCCTGAGAGCCTCCAGCTTCTCCTCGCTGCTTTCCATGACCAGGCCAACCGGATGCTCAGAGTGGCTCACTTGGTCTTGGTTTGCTGCCCACGACAGCAGACTGGCAAAGACATGGAGGCCACCATGGCAGGCCTTCGGGGGCTTGCGGTCAGAGTGCAACAGCTTTTCTCACAAAGCCCCCAAGGGTCTGGTCTGGACTGCAGCCCTGCTGCCCTGCAGGCCCTGCTTCAGGAGTGGGCCAGGGCATCTCAAGGCTTATTAGCGTGTTTTGATGATGTTCTCGATATTCCTGAGTTCCTGAGTGTGTCCATTCAGGAAATGACCAAGCACCTGGACTTTTTTACATGGGCTTTGAGGAGTGGAGAGTCCAGAGAGTTCTCTCCACTTGTGGCATATTTACAGGGTCGAGGGACACACATCGTGCAGGTGATGGGCAGGTATGTGGACCAAGATCGAGATCCTATTTTCCGGAATGGCCTGAGAGTCTTGATCCAGCAGCTGGAGCAATCCTCCCGGGTCCTGGGTGCAGCTGGGGAGCACTGTTCAGGTGGGCACGGCTCTCAGGACACAGATGCACTATTAACTTTGGCAAAACATGTGATCTCTTCAGCTCAGAGCATCCGAGAGGGGCTGGATGGAACTAACCACCCAGATATCCTCAGTCCCCTTCGGGACCAAGTCCAGAGGTTTGACATGGCTGAGAGACGGCCTTATTTCATTCTCTCCAGCCTCCAGGATTGCACAGCTCCTGCACTGAAACACCAAAGGGAGCCTGGGTTGGGGAAAAGCGACCGAGGCACCTCCTATCCACCTAGGGATCATCTTTTTTGCCCCTTGATTCTTGACACCGATCTACAGAAGGTGGGCTCTCCACTCCCTGCCATCAGCAAACCCATGCTTGCTGTAGACAGCCTGAGCCACCAGGGAGTGACCTCAGCTCACACCATCCTGCAGGCCCAGGATGCAGCTGTGGAGGCAGCTCAGGAGGCCCTGGCTGGAGAGGGACCACTGGGGTCAGAGAGGATGACTGGACTGCAAGAAATCCCATCACTGGCACCTTCTATTATTGACCTAGCAAGGGAGATAGAACATTGCACAACTGCTAGAACTGATGGGCTTCTGGAAGTGGCTCTCCAACTGTCTGGGAAGACCAGGGAAACCAGGCAAAGTTTGGTAGCCATAGCTGGTGACTGGTATTCTCTGTGTCAACAGCTGTTTTGCAACAAGCCAGCAGCTGATCTTCAAGAGAACATGACAGTGTTCATGGAGCTTCAGCAGAACTTAGCCTCAGTGGTTCAACTAGCAGTCAAAAGTGGACCCATGGATACGGGTAAGAAGGATTCTGACTCAACTGGGCATCCAGAAGCACATTTACAAGTGCAAGGCAGATTGGAGGAGGCCGAGACCCATGCCAAACAGCTTTTGGACAAAGTTCTGGCCTCTGATGGTTTCCAAGCCCCCGGGTCGTGGGAGGAGAGCATTGAGGATGGGTGCCTGCTATGGTCAGTGGCTGTCCAAGACCTGCTCCAGTGCCTGGAGAGGCTCAGCGGGAGACAAGGCCTGTTCCTACTGCCCCTGCGACAGGCTGTGAAGGACCAGCAGGGACTGCAGGAAGGGTTGGCTCAGGCAGCAGATGTTTCTCAAAGGCTACAAGAGGCTGCTAGGCTGTCTTGTCTTCTGTGTGGGGATGAGCAGGTGAAGGGTGAGATCTCCTTTCTGTGCAGGGAGGTTCATGTGCTCACAGATGCTCTGCTGGATGTGGCACAGATCCTGGCCTCCTTCCCCAAACCATCTCCCAGCCTGTCCACCCGCTTTGAACTTCTCTGCTTGGAGCTCACCCTTCAAGCCAAGGCCCTGACTGGCCACCTCAGCAGCATCAGTGCAGACTATGAACGTGTCCTCCAAGGTGCCTTCTGCCCAAGGCTCTCTGTCTGCAAAGACCCCCAGACCCGGCCAGAAGGCTCTCTGGAAAGAATGGTGTCTGGTATCCAAGCTGTGCAGGGAACTGTGGCTGGAGGTCAGGAGTCTGGGCCCTGCCAGGAAGACCTTCTCGTGGCTCTGGAGAGCATTCTCGTCCTCACCAAGGAGGTGGCCCAGCGGGTCCCTGTGCTCCGAGAATGCCCAGAGGGCTGGCTTCAGCAGGAGTGGGCAGCCAAGGCCCACCATGCTGTGGCCCAGCTCCAGGCCTGGAAAGGTGGTCACACCAAGGCTTGGAGACTCCTGGCCCAGTGCTTGAAGCCCAGTGATGAAGAGGACCCCACCCAGCCCCAGCTCCACCGTGGGGAGGGTGCATCAGGAGCCGCTGAAGCCAGCAGTGTAGATTCTCAGGGTGCTGCCCCAAGAGACACCGCAGGGAGCTCAGTGGGGACCTGCACTGCTGACCCAGGCATCACCGGGACAGTCGCGGACCTGGGCATGGTAGGAAAGTCAGCATCTCTCCTTCTCCCCCACCTCAGCCTTCTTTCTAGTCACCAAAGCCCCCTGTCAAGTTCCAGAAAAAGCTCTCTTGGTGCCCACGTGTCTAATTCACATCTGGCAGGCAGCACAGGGCACCCTTTGAGAATCCAAGGTCAGGAACCAGGCTGCCTGCGCGGTGCCTGCCTCTACCATTTCCAAGTTCTGAGATCTCAGAGAAGTTTCTTAGCTATTTTGGACTTTAAGATCCTAGTCTAGAAAATGGGGACATTGATACTTTCCTGGCAGAGGGTTGATGAAAGCATCCATGGAAAATACTTGCACTTGCCTGGAACATAGTTAGTGCCCTGTGGTAGGGCCTATAATGACTGACTTCCATGAAGTTCTTCCCATGGCCCCATCTGGAGGGGGTTCCCCTTGCTGTGACTGACAGCACTGCTCCTGTGGATCGGGCTGCTTCATGCCACCTTGACCTCCACGATGTTACCTCCCTGCTCCAGTCAGGGGTTCTTTGGTTTGCAAGTGGCAGGAATCCAACTTGAATCCTCGTAGGCAAAAAGAAAGATTTACTGGAAGGCTTCTGGGTCTGTTGAACACCTTCCACGTATAGTCGTTTCCTTCTAGGGCGCCAGACAATGTCAGGGATTGTGGAGCCCAAACATTTGATTTACTTAACATCAACCGTGGGAGATATAATAGGTTGGCAGTGACAGCCCAAGAAGTTCCCAGGTAGATGTGCTCAGCCCAGCGTCTTGTGCATAACCTGATCTGTCCCCTTTGTGACCTTATGCTTGGCTGCCCAGACTTCCCCCCAAACCTTTCCCTGGGCTTTCTCCCAAGATAAAGTTGACCAGACCATGTGTTTCTCCACCCCATTACTCTTTACTTCGTTTTTCTCATTAAAATGTCATTACCATGAGAAAGGCCCTGTTCCCAGATTCGCTGGGAGCCCGGCCGGCACAGTTCCCTTGCTCCTGCAGCCTAAGCCCGCTTTGCTCAGGCTCCCGCTGTCTTCTCATCTCTCCTGCTCCGTGGCTCCTGGTCTCATGAATTCAGACGTCCTGCCAGCTCCTCCTGATGTGTTTTTCCACAGGGTCTTTCTGACACATACGTAATGCCGCTGACTTCACTGACAACACATTCTGTTTCTCTCAGTTCAGCTGACACAGTCCCCGTCTCAGCAAAGCCTCCCGACACGAGCATTTCAGAGAACTGCCCGCCCAGGTCAGCTGGCACCCAGAATGGTGAGAACAGCAGGCTCATTCAGCCCCCATCACCCCTCCTGTCCACGAAGGGGTGTCACCTCTGCTGTTGCAGGCTGCTTTTCTCTGGGTGAAGAGCAAGGCCTCACATGCCAAGGTTCCTACCCCAGGGAAGCATTCTCCTTCATACACCTAATTCTAGTGCATAGCAGGGGACAGTAGGGACAGCGGTCCTGCCGGGAGGGCTACCCCCGGGTGGGAGGGCAATTGGGGAAGGGAGAATCACATCCATGGTGTGTGTCTGCTCCACTGTCCCACTCGCTGGGGCTCCTGGGGGGTGGAGACACCCTCCACACGGCCCAGAACAGCACCTCAAACTGTGAGCCCCTGAGGCAGGGCATGGCCTTGGGAAGGTGCATCTTTTGGGCACTTGTAAGTCACAATCTGGAAATTCTTTATTCCAGTTATGGGCTCTTCAACAGAGTCCTAGCCTCCTTCATTACTGAAGAGCCTGGAGACACTGCTAGCTTTGGATGCTTAAGGTCCCTGACAGTTGAATACGAGGCATGAGTTGAAAAGAATATTTCCTAGTTTCCTATCCCTTGGCTCAAGGCCCACCAAATCCCATATTTGCCATTTTCACCCTGGTTTTTAGTCACTACGGTTGAGTCTTAGTCTCAGTTGAGTTCTCGCCTTTCTCTTCATGTCACATAATCCCGGGCCCCATCTGGGCAGCCCGCTGGCCCTCAGTGTGTTGGTCCTTCTCCAGAAAAGGTTCCGACTTGCCCCTCCCGGCAGTCAGGGGGCATCCCAACCTGTCTAAAACGAGGCCAGCAAACAATTTTCAGAAGGTGGGGGATTATTTAATTGAAGACGTAATAACAAAAAAAGCCAGGTGACTTCTCAATATGCACTAGCACAGAAAGTCTAAACTCTCAGCCGCTAAAGTTCAAGGACTTCATCTGACTCATCTTTAGATCCTTCAGGACAAGCACGGTGTCTGGGGCATCGCAGGTGCATGGTAAGTGATTTAGATTGCTTGCTGGGATGCTAAAGACAGCCTAGAAGGGCAGAAGGGGTTCAAATTTGGGGGCAAAATGGTAATGGGAGGGGTAGAGCAGATATTCTAGATGTCTCCTGAGAGGAGGGTGGTCTTGAGTTGAGCTTCAAAGGCAGTTTGGGATTTGTATTTGCCAGGGAAGAGAGGAAGGACATGGCAGGCAATAAGAGCTCTGACGTGAACTTGGTTTGCAAGTGGCTATGAGCCCCGGGGCCGCATACCTGTGCTCAGATGTGCTCCCAATGTGGAAGTGAATACTTTATGGTTGGAGAGGAAAACAGCCTGCAGTTAAGCCTTCACTATGGATGCCCTGTGCCTCCTCCAGCCACCCACCTGGCTGGTTACTGTTCTCAGCATCTGGACAACTTCTGAGTCAAACCCAAATGATCAGGGCTTTCCCCACATGCTTGGCAACTGTTGCCTCTGCTTGCTCCTGGGCCAAGCTTGGGGCCAAGCACCACACTTAGATCCCAGCCTCCACGGTCTCCTGGTCCCAGACTCACATACGTCCCCTTGTCTGTCACATGGCAACCGCTCGCTTAAACACCCACCTGAGCTCTACAGCTACAGCCAAATGATGTGATTCATCCAACCCCTTCCTTGGATCATTGGTCTCCTGATGTCACATCTTTCGCCCAGCACCCTTCCTGCGTGCTCGGCAGTGAGTGGAGCATGACAAAGACCGGACAAAGTGGCCAGCAAGGTGGGGGTGGAAGGGACACGTGCCTGGAGCAGTTATCCTTTGATTTCCATTCCTCTCCTGGTGACATATTTGCTACATGTATAGCCTCAGACCAAACAGGATCATGAACTTATATCTCCCAATTTAGATAGAATTTGCTATCACACTCATACTTTTCCAACAGCTACGTAATGACCCTTCTGAGACATTAGTATGCTACGTTGGGGTCTTGGGGGAGAAGTCAGGGTGTAGGAAGGCTGAGAGGTTCCTCCCACCCATGTTCTCCTTCCCACCTGCACCCGGGGCACAGCCCCTACCCCCAGGAGCTCAGGATCTGGTGGGTGAGGCCGAGAGATGATCAAGGGCACTCTTGACACTTTGTTATTGGGTTTACCTTCAAGGGCAGTACACCTGGTCTCGATTCCAGAGTCTGGAGGAGGCTTAGGAGAGGCTCCACTTAGGGTCCAAAAAAGAATAACATGGCCTCCCCACTTCTGGTTGGCAGAAGCTGCTGTTTTTCTCACTAGAAAATAATAAGCAAGTTAATGGGGGAAAAATAATTATTCATACCAGAACTGTAAAGTCCTTCCATATGGAATAATTGATATGAAACTGTCCCAAAGTAGGGACATTCAAGGATTCCTGAATTTCTTCAAGGAGCTAGAGATTCTCCCAGGTAAGCCCTGGAAATTCACCAAAGGAAAGAAAATGTGATATTTTAACTATACCGGGGATCTGAGTCTGCCCGGTTGCAGTTTATGCAAATTCTGGGTGAAAGGAGCACAGAGCAGTAGGGATTCATTGTTTCCTCTTGTCACTTTTTTCCTAGATATTTGGAGGAAATTGTCAAGAGCTGCTGGCATGTGGGGAACAGGAAACCCTCTTGATTCCCACTCTTCTTTTAAAAATGGTGAAGAAGCCATTAACATCCCCACTGCAGTTCAAAGATCTGAGCATCTTGAATTTCATCAGTTCCACCCTGTCTTCTTCTTACAGCACCAGCATAGCGGCACCCCTGGCGGCTCCCCCGGCTGTCCAGCCTGGCCACACACTGAGGTGGACCTGCCTCTCCCAGAGGATGGCAGCGTGAACAGTGGGAACAGAATCACCCAGGTTACCCAGGAGATGGCCAAGGAGGTGTTCCTGATGGCTCAGAGTCTGAGGAGGAGAGGATGCATCTTGGTACTTGACCTTCAGTGGGTGGTGGGAGGATTGGGCACCATGGGGGGAAATGGGTCTCCCAGCTGCTGCCCCGCAGGAGCCAGGACAGAGGGGCCACGAGCGGGAGCCATCGGGCACGTAGCATTTTTCGGTGCTGTCTTCTCTCTCCATCTGGGCGTATCATAGAGCTCACTTCATTTTTCTCTTCCCTCCTCCTGTGGGCTCGTTACTAAGGCTTTGTCTTAGTCCATCAGGGAAGATAATTTGCCGGAAGCTGCAGTTTAGTAAAATCAAGACCCATTCCTATCCCAGAGGATGAAATGAAGGGAGCCATTTACATCTTTAAAAATTCCCCAAAATAGAGGTAACAGGGCTGCAAGCTCCTGAAGGATGGCCATTCAGGGCCAGCACAGCCTGGAGAGGATGGGGGCTACTTTCCACTGGCTTTGGGGTGGGGGGCAGCTTCAACCACAGGTCACCTGTTCTAATTCTCTTTAGCCATCTCCTTGATTCTATGTAGTTAAGCATCATTTGCCATCCACACACACATCAACATTGAAAAAAATAAAAGAAGTCCATTTACTGAGTGTGGGGACCAGAAGGAAGAGATCGAATGGCACCAAGAGCCATTTAGAAAATGCCTTCTAGTGTAGGTCTGCTGGGTACTCATGGCCCCCAAACCCGTGGCTGGGCCACACGCGGTAGAGGAGCGGGGCCCGGAGAGAAGGTTGGATGTCAGGGCACCTCCAGACTAGGTGACTGCAAAGCCAAGCCCAGCAGCCCTACCACACCCAAGACTCAGACCTTTCATTGGCCTCTTCTTTCTCCCAACCCACGTCCACTTCAGTTAGTTTCTCACTGGAACAGTTACCCCAAGGTCATTAGGTCAAAAGTGGGAGCAGTTACCACTTCTTGCTGACTTCCGATTTCCTTCCAAACATCTCAGATATTCTAATTTATATAGGACTTGGGTGCTGATAGGGCCATGTGGCTGAGGGCCCAGGAATATGCAAATCCTCCAGCCCGTGCAGTTCCCTGGGGAAATGTGCGCTAAAGGAAAATGACAAAAGGAAAAGCAAATGGTGATTTTTAACAGTGAGGCTAGTGCCTGGTAAAATGGAGTGACTATGCAGAATTTCCCCACGAATCCTCCAAATCTCAATCTTAATACCAATCAGATTTTAACAACCAAAGTCCCTGGTGCTCTTGAGTAAAACAGAGAAAAGAGTTTAAAATGGCTGGTTGGGGGGGTAACAGGCAGCACAGGCATGGGGGCAGAGCAGTAATCTTGAGTCAACCGAATTAGCAACTCTTCAGCCCTGAGGCTGGGGCCAGAACTGGAGGAAGCAGGGAGGAAGATGGGGAGATTGGATGAAGGTTTCCCTTGGAGAGGCAGAAAAGGTAAGCATCTCCTTTCCTGGCAGAGGTCTACAAAAGATTATTCTCATGTGGTTTGAGTTTTCTCTGGCACCTTTGAGACCCAGGTTATGAGTTCTGGAATATTCCAGCTTGACCTCCTCAGTTGAGCCCTCCCCCTTCACACATGGAGATGTTCTTACTAAAGACTTTCCAGCATCACGACCTTCATCAGCACTGTCTGTGTGCCAGCAGAGAACGATAGCCATTCCTCACGTCCTTATCTAGGTCAGGGAAACTGTCGCAGTAATGTGTACAAAATAAAATACCCACAGGAAAAAAGAGGGGTTCTCTCACCCTCCTCTCTCCTATTTCTTTAGTATTCCTTTTCATTCTTATCCTAAAGACCAGTAATTCTGAAATCAGGTTATCAAACCCACATTTGGTACAGGGAGAGAGCTGACAGATGCAGAGCTTGCCTAAACCCAAGCCTTATCCAAAGAGAAGTAAAGTACACATTTTAGGACTCATTTGCTAACTGGGGTGGCGTATCATAAAACAGAAACAAATTCTCAAGGGTGTGAGGACTCATGTATTCTCCTGGGACATCATAAAGAAGTGTGCTGCCTTGGATGTTTGGGGTGAGGCTTGGTTTGGGGTTGCAATGTCAGTTTTTTAAAAAGAAGGAGCAACATAGTTTCAAATGACCTGGCACAGATTTGGCTAATTTTAGGACTGGCTGCTTGAGTTCTGTGTTTCAAAAAGGCTCTCCCATTTGAAAGGGAGGTTTCTCGGACTGGTCTGCCCTGGAGCTTGGAATTGCTTGAATTAGGCATTGGACACATCTGTACCCACTTCTTTCTTATCTGGAATTGCAAATACCTCTAATAAACTAAGCCTCCAACATAGGTTTATTAGGATTGTTTTCTTCCTTACTGGAGAAGCTGAGACAGCATGATACATGGAGGAGAGGGAGCCAGGAAGTGGCTCCCCACCAGGGCTGGCCATTACGAAAAGAATGGGGCAGACAAAATTAAGTTCTGCCCATCCTCATGGAATTTAGAGGCCCCTCAACAGGGCAGGTACACTAAAGAGTCTGACTCCGTTTTTAATGTTTGCTGACAGCTTTCAAGCCCCACCCACTCCTCCTTCCCCTCGTGCTCCACATCTGGGCAAGCCAACAAGAAGGTCCAGGCACGGTCTCCTTTGGTGCTAGTGGGAAGTTCAAACCACACAAGCCCTGACTGTTGAGTGGAAACTCCCACCCTGGCCCCATTCCCTGACCACAACAAAAGCCAGGCCGGTCTCCTTTCCTTGTTCTCGGAAGCCTTTTCAGACCTGGTTAGGAAAAGGCTTCGGTCACCAACCCATTAATTATCAGTTCCCAACTGGGAAGCTCTACATGTGGCTATAGGCCTTTGACCCTTTGGTCAAGCCAAGACCTCCTTCAACCTGCACGTTCCTTACACCCGGCCCTTCTTAGGGGCCTTATCTCTGCCCCGGACCTGCTGAAAACTCTCTCTGAGCCACTGCAGGCCACAGCTCCTGTGCAGAAAATCTAGCCCAAGACCAGGAGGCTGGGCCACCTTCCCCTCAGCAGTCCCCACGGACAGATGGGCCTGGACCACCTCATTCTGTGATTTTCAGGAGAATAAGCTTCTTGCTAACCTGGAGTGTCTGGACTTGAAGCCTCTGGAGGAGGTTCAGGACATCACAGTTTTAGACCAAGCTAAAATATGTTCATTCTGGGGCTGAAATAAGTTGTAACAAGCAAGTTTTGAATGTTAACAGTTTGCCACCGATTTCTTAGGGCAAACCTGCGGGGGCGTTGTTCACCTACTTCCAACTCTTTCATTTCTTTTGGTATAGACCAAAGAACAGCTCATTACCTCTGCCAGGAAAATTGCGACTTCCGGACAAAACTTCGCCAGACTTATCCGCATCATGGCTAAGAACTGTGTAGACCAAAGATGTTCCCAGGAGCTTCTGTATATGGTAGAGCAGATTCAGACAATGAGCAGCCAGCTCCGCGTCATCTCCAGGTAGGAAATGGCTTTGAAGGGAAGTTGCTGTCTTCTTTCTCGAGGCCCAAAGGGAAGGCTTGGAGGGGGGAAATATAATTCCTTCTTTTGTATACTCCTTTTAATGTTTTTTGTCCTCCAAGAATCTACATTTATTTGGGGAATATCAAATGTTAAAAATATAGAGTATAATTACAGAGCACAAAAAACACATTTAGGCTACTGTCATTTCTCACTGTATCACAAACATATCTGATAATATACTTAAGAAAGAAAAAATATTTAACATGGAAAACTAGTTCCTGAGTAGGTGTGAGGATAAAGTAACCATAAGGATTTTTTTTTTTTCTATTTTTTTGGCGGCATTGCGTGGCAGGCGGGATCTCAGTTCCCCGACCAGGGATCGACCCTGTGCCCCCCACAGTGGAAGCACGGAGTCCTAAGTCCCCGTAAGGATTTTTTAAGAATCAAATACATCAGAACTTAGGCTCTCCTTCAACATCGGTCCCTCCTCCCTTCATAACAGTGACTCCAGTGGTGCTGCTGGGCTCACAACACTTCAGGGTTAATATACAAGCACAGATGACTGATCTCTACTTTACAATCATGTTTACATTTTCACCATTAGCCCTCTATTTGTTTTTATACGAATCATATCTAACAAACAAGCTGGTTAACTCTAAAAATACACTAATTGCAAAGTGAAAGCATTTTAAATGTCATTTGCCTAGGAAAAACTATGCCAGCACAGGGCTTATGTTAAGATTAATTCATTTAATGTGCCCAAACTCTGGAGTTGAGCAGTTTTTGGTCATTGTCTCCATATAACAGTTTTCACATTGATAATATAGAACACCGGAATAGAAGTATAGGATGGTTTCATTTCCACCCAAGTCCCTTAATACCTGCAGTGGCATATTCATCAGTAACAAACGTTTATTAGTAATATATTATGGGAAAGCTTGGTAGTTAAGACTATTATCAATTATTGTGAGGCATAAAAATAACATCGCCAAGACCAGGGTATATAAATTGTTTTTAAACTAAACATAAAGCCTGGTTACTGTTCTCTAGGAAATAATATTTCAGGCACAAAATCATCTCACGACTAGCTACCAAATTTTTTCTACTTACGATACAGGAACTGTAATTAATTTTAGCATTTCAAATATGGGCATTGTTGTAAGGGTACTCCGGATTTGTTTAAATCAGGTATAGTAGGACATGCAAACATGGACATGACAAGGAAGAAGGAAGAAAACAAGGAAGACAATCCCTCACGGACCCTTAGAAACAGGAGTCATGTCGGTAGGACCACATAGGGGAGCACCAGGGTCAGTCAAAAAGCAGAAGGAGTGAGGGGAAAGCATGGACAAATCCTTTACTGTGTTTTTGTGGGAAGGAATGGACAAGTCAGGGGAAGTAGGCTAAACAGGTTTAGGATTGGTTAATTTGAATTTGGGCTCTGGAGTATAGAGATTATCTCTAGCTGTCTGGCACCTGGCCCTGGGGTGATCAGGGCAGGGGAATAGTGGCCCAGAGTATAAGAGCACTATAAAGGAGAAGGTTGGGGGTGTGAACTTTGGATTGGCTGGTTTGCATGTATAAGTGCACTTGCAGGCAAGTGGCTTACTCTCTCTAAGAATTGGCTAACCCTGGGAGGGGCAGTCTTTCCAACATCAGATGGCCCTAAGATAGTGCATCAGAAACACAGAAAATAAAAAGGCATGATTAATACAGGTACATTTATCAAGCTCTCAGTCCTCTAAAGGATCTGGAAGTCCTGAGATTTTACCAAAGTTAGTCACTTAAGTTTCACAGCATCTTCATTTTCTTTTTAATTTTAATTTTTATTGAAGTATAGTTGATTTACAATGTTGTGTTAGTTTCAGGTGTACAGCAAAGTGATTCAGTTTTATCTAAATCAATCTATCTATCTATTCTTTTTTTTTAAATCAATTTATTTATTTTTGGCTGCTTTGGGTCTTTGTTGCTGTGCACGGGCTTTCTCTAGTTGCGACGAGCGGGGGCTACTCTTTGTTGCGGTGCACAGGCTTCTCACTGCAGTGGCTTCTCTTGTTGCAGAGCATGGGCTCTAGGCGTGCAGGCTTCAGTAGTTGTGGCATGCAGGCTTAGAGCACAGGCTCAGTAGTTGTGGTGCACAGGCTTAGTTGCTCCGCGGCATGTGGGATCTTCCCAGACCAGGGATCGAACGTGTGTCCCCTGCATTGGCAGGCGGATTCTTAACCACTGTGCCACCAGGGAAGTCCTATCTATCTATTCTTTTTCATATTCTTTTCCACTATAGGTTATCACAAGATATTGAACACAGTTCCCTGTGTTATACAGTAGGTCCTTGTTGTTTATCTATTTTATGTATAGCATCTTCATTTTCATTGGTGAAAAACAACTTGTCTCACTAAATTCAGTTACACTCAGTTTAAAGCAAGTATCATTGAGGTGTATGATTCAATTAAGAAATATCAGTCTGATCTTTGATTAGAACTTTTACTTTAAGTCCTGAATGCAATTCTAGACAAAATTTCTTGTTGCCTTTCGTTATGTATGGATGTTGGCATTTATTCTGCTAGTTCTCTTCAGTTATTTTCATTAAAAATACTTCTTAGCAGACTCACAGATATACAGAACAAAATAATGGTTACCAGTGGGGAGAGGGTAGTGGGGAGAGGCAATATAAAGGTAGGGGATTAAGAGGTACAAACTATCATGTATAAAATGAGCTGCAAGGATATATTGTGCAACATGGGGAATATAGCCAATATTTTATAATAACTATAAATGGAGTATAAACTTTAAAAATTGTAAATCAATATATTGTACACATGTAACATATAATATTGTGCATCAACTATACTTCAATAAAAAATTTTTTTAAAAACATACTTCTTGTTAATTTATAGATACTATATGACTCATTCTTTCTTAGTATCAAAATATAACTTTTATGTTAAAATGTTAAATTATACCTTAAGAACTTTCTTTCTCTGAATAGTCCCTACAAAGGCATCCCAGCTTTCTGGAAGAGGCTCACATTGTAAAACCATCTGGTATTTGTTTATTTGAGATTACACCTCTTACCTGGTATGTTAACTGCTTTCCTCCTGTCAACTCCCAAGTGTAAAGGCCTCCTTGGCAAGAAGCAAGTCCTCTGAAGAGCTCCTGGTGGAAAATGCACAGCAGCTCCTCCGTGCTGTCTCTAAGACTGTGAGGGCTGCAGAAGCCGCCAGTCTCCGGGTAAGTGCTAATCCCAAGGGTGGACACTGGCACAGACATGCACAGGACCATGACTCAGGTCACAGGCTGAGAGCAACATTGCAGACATTCACGAGGAAACTCTACCTGCTTCTTAGCTATTAAATTCAACTTCATTTCTTACCCAAACCTGTCACCTGATTTCTTGTGCGTTTTAGTTCGGTTAATTTCTATCAACCTACCTTCAGTTCTACTGATTCTTTCTTCAGCTGTGTCCGGTCCACTGATGAGCCTGTCAAAGCATTCTTCAATCTGTTACCATGTTTTTTCTTAGTTTTAGCATCTCTGTTTGATTATTTCTCATAGTTTTTGTCTCTCTGCTAAAACTCACCATCTGTTCATGCATTTTGTCTACTTTTTCCACTGAAGTCCCTAATATATCAATCATAGTTATTTTTAACTTCCGATCTGATGGTTTCAACATGTGGCTCATATCTGAGTTTGAGTTTTTGATTGCTTTGTCTCTTGACAGTGGATCCTTCTTCTTCTTTGTGTGTCTTGTAATTTTCCATTGAAAACTTGACATGCGTAGACTGGTAGAGACTAAATGAGTACTACATATGCCTGAAGATGGGCCCACCTCTTCTTCTAGGCCTTTAGTGTGGGTGTGTGGTGGGAGGTGGGGGTGTGAGTCAATATAGTCAGGAGTTGAGCTGAGTTTGGGTGGCATTGTTACAGTCATCCTTGGGGAACCACTGGATTCAAATGTTCTAGCATTACTTTGTGTTCAGTGCAGGGCCTGGGTTACCAGAGGGTTTTCATCAGTGTTCCTGTTCCACTGTCAGCTTGAGGCTTTCCTTGTGAGTGTGCACCTCAGGGGTGTTCTCTCTCAATGTTCTTGCCTCTCCATAGCCTACTTGTTACTTGTGACTTGATGATTGCTGGTCTGGAGAGGAGGTGGTAGTGTTCATTGTTGTTCTCACTCAGCCTCAATTGTAGGCAGGCCTGGTGTCCCTGGATCTCAGGATTGGGGTTCTCAGTGATCCTGTTCCTCCCTCAGCAATAGGAGACTTTTAACAGTATGAATTCAGGATGGTTTTCTACTTCTTCCCCCGAGGTAGAGGGCTGTATTCTGTTTTCTTTCTCCACTTGCAGTGGTCTTGACCTGTGCCCTGGGGATAACAGGATTTGCTGTCCTTCCTTCAGGGACTTGAGCTTTTGTGCCATGAAGAGACAGATGTGGGCAGAGATTTGTGCCTTTGTTGCAGTGATGGCTGCTCCTCTTCCCAAAGCCTGCTCCACAAGGGAGACAGTCCCAACCTCCTGCCCTGTCCCAAATCTTTGTCATGAGCACCAGGAGAGGTCCTGGAGAAAGCCTGTGAACAGGTGTGGATTTTTCTTAGTTGTGGTTCTCATGGGTCCTATACACTCACACTCATCTACAAGTGGCCACAGCAATTTGTTAAGAATTTTAGCTAAAATCTTCTGATCAGGTATATGATAGTCTCATCTTCCTCCCATGCTCTATCCTAAGGATGCCAGTGCTGGGCCTCTGCCTCTCCCTGAAAGTGGCTGTCTTTTCTTAGATTTCAGTCCAGTTAGTGGCCCTTCAACCTCAGCTCTCTAATAAGTTCAAGAAAAGTTATGATTTTGTGGATTATCTGACTTTTTCTTGTTGTTAGGGTGGGAGCAACTCCCTTTCCAGCTTTCTATGTCCTAAGTGAAGGCAGGAAATGGGAAATATTTGGGTGCCCAAAAGAATACCCTGCCAGGGCCTTCACACGTGCTATTCTACCTGTGTGAGATGCATTTCTGCCCCTCCACTTCTCCCAAATTGTCTTATGTCTGGCTCCTTCTTATCTTTTAGGCCCAAACTTAAATTCCACCTCCTCAAAAGGGATGAAATACCCCCACTACATCTAAATGAAATCGCACCAAGTGTCCTCTGCTTTAGTACCTTGTATGGTTCCTTCGTAGCACTTATCACATTTTGTAGTTGTCTGCTTCTTTTCCTCGCTTTTATGTGTTTGTCTGGCTCTGTTATTAGAATGTATACTTCATGAAGCCAGAGACCTAGAATAGTGGGCAAGTGCATGGAGGCACTAAATAAATAGAATGGGAATTTTCATTTCAAGTTTAAAGAAACTTTGTACTGGTTAAATTCAAAGAGTACATAAAATAGACACACCCAGTGAAAAGCATTTGGAAAATGTGCATACTTGAACTACAAGTTCCAGAATTTCTTGAATATAAAGAAGGCTGAGAGGAAAGCTCAGGACTGGCCCTATGGATCAGTGAGCATCTCTCCGGCCAGCACGCCAGCATGGCCACAGCCACAGCCTCCCGCAGATCCTGCAGCACCACCCAGGGCAGGGCCAGTACCCGTGTCCCAATGCCCAGGCCATCTGAGTGCAGGAGAACCTGAGGGCCAGGCTGAGTGCTTGCCGTGTACACCTGTGTCCTGGCTCTGCTTAGGCCGCTGGCTAAGGACCCATGGATAGTTTGCATAAAGCAAAATGAATAAAGCAAGATCCAGGAGGCAGAATTTGGGTTAGAGAGAGATTTTTTTTTTTTAATTGACTACAGTCCCAAAACATTCTATCGTGATAGACAAGATCCTTTGTTCTGTTGTGCTTGTCCTTTAAGAATGAGTGGGCTCCAATTCAGAGGACCTCTCCAAACACGATTCCTTGCTCTCTATTAAACTTAGGGCTAAAATATCAGAAAACCAGCCCCAGCATCACTCAGAAGAATCCCCTAGGAGCTCCAATCAGCTGACGCTGGGAGAGAGTGCACAGCGCCTCCTAGTACTTAATCATCTCTCTCTCCTCCAGGGTTTGAGACAGCCTTCCCCAGATCCGGAGGAACTGGAAGTTGCTGCCTTCTGCATGCAGTGGAGAAGAAAATTGCGAAGGCACAGACTTCAAGAAACCTCAGACCTGGACCGTGATGAGCTGGGCCTCCGAAAAACAAGCACTAAAGGGCCCCCGACACTCGTGGCCCTAGTTCAAGGAGCGTTATAAAAGCTGAGCAATATTCTCCAAGTCAGACTCTCTGTTGATGTGTGCACTGGCCCTGAGACTCTGGCAGCCCATGGAAAGTGCCTTTTAGGCCGAATCAGCCTGTGGGGACACAGGGGGACATGGTGGGTTGGGTGGGTGCAGGGCAGCCAGGGCTGGGCCTTGAGCAGAGCTATCCTGACAGCATTCCCAGTCAAGGAGACAGCTCTGGGCCCCTGGTGAGACTGCTATCTTCCTGGGAAGGATACTTAGCTTTCTGGGTTTAGAAGGAACATCACACATAGACCGGGAAAGGATGGGGAAAAAAACACCCAAGCCCTATTAGCTTAAGCCTTTTTTAAGATGTTGCAATGTGAGAACAGTCCCAGTACGTTCTATAGGGATCCAGGAACTGAAAGATTTATGGATTAGATTGGTAGTCAGTCAGAGTTCACCTTGCTTGAATAATTTGGCACTGTTCAAATTTTCAAGGTGTGGGGAAACTGAAGATGTGCTAGTTTGGGACACAGTGCAGGAGCTGCAAGTCTGAAGGCCCTGAGTTGTGATCTGGTGAATCTGGGTTTAGCATCTGGGATGGAGAGGAACAGTTGGGCATTAAGGTCTTGGAGAGTCAGTGGAAATTTTTCAGTTCTCAGTATCTTTCACAAAACATATTTGGTAAAGGAATGAGGAAAAGGAGAGTGAGGAGACCAGTGACCTTCACCTCAGGGGTTGAACTGCGTGGGCCAAGAGTGGAGAACTGGGTCTGGAGGAGGGGGATGCAGACAGGGACTGGGTACATGGTCTGGGAGCAGGGATGCCCTGGGGGCTGGGGCCTTGCTTGTTTGGGGGACATCGTGCCACCCTCTTATATTCTGGTACAGCCCATAGGGAGGAGGGCTGACACTAGATGAGACAGAATTTCCTATAACCCAGTGGGATTGTGGTTCAGATTTACAGTAAATAAAGATAGGGATTTCTTTCCACTTTTTTTTTTTTAAAACAGAATACAATGTGATGTTTTGCCTTGTATACACCCATTAAATCATCACTACAACTGGGATAATGAATATATGCATCACCCCAAAAGTGTCCTCACTCCCCTCTGGGGTCCCTGGAATGACTGATCTTCTTTGTCGCTTAATGATTAATTTGAGGGACTTCCCTGGTGGTCCAGTGGTTAAGACTCTGTGCTCCCAATGCAGGGGGCCTGGGTTCGATCCCTGGTCAGGGAACTAAACCCCTCATGCCACAACTAAGAGATCTTGCATACCACAACAAATATTCCGCACGCAGCAACGAAGATCCCACGTGCCACAACTAAGACCTGGCGCAGCCAAATAAATAAATAAATAAATATTTTAAAAATAAATAAATAAAATAAAATTTGTCAACCTAACCCGCTTTAAGAAGAACAAAATTAGTTTGATTAGTTATCTGCAAATCAATCAATGTTATACACCACGTTAACAAATAGAATAAAAATCATATGGTCATCTCAAAAGATGCAGAAAAAGCTTCTGACAAAACTCAACATCCATTTATGATAAAAACTCTCAATGAAGTGTGTATAGAGGGAACATACCTCAACATAATAAAGGCCATATATGACAAGCACATGGCTGTCATTGAAAAATTAATTAGTCAATCTAAGAAAGAAATGGAAGATTTTACTTGAGCCACATTGAGGATTGTTACCTGGGAACAGCCTCAAGGAAAGTTCTGAGAACTGTTCTGCCCATTAGAGGTCAAAGCACAGTTATGTAAGTTTTTAAGACAGAGGTTGTACATTAAATAACGTATTGTTAATAGTTTATACAATCTAGTGAATAATGGGTCATGGTTCATCGTGGTCCCTTACAAGATTAAGAAGGAATGTTATCTTTTAAGTTGCCTTGTTGGTACTGGGAGAATGTTGCTCTTTATGGTGGAGCAGATATTTCTGCTGATGGGGAGGTTTGGACAATGTAATATAATGCAGATGCACAAAGCACAGTAGAGAGGATAGAGGAGGCCAAAGGGCAGAGAAAATTTTTTATGTTTAAATTTTTCTTGACTTGTCATAAAATATGAACTTTATTTCACACAGCTAACATCATACTCAACGGCAAAAAGCTGAAAACATTTCCTCTAAGAGCAGGAACAAGACAGGGATGCCTATTCTCACCACTTTTATTCAACATAGTATTGGAAGTCTTAGTCACAGCAAATCAGACAAGAGAAAGAAATTCTTTTTATCTAAATTGGAAAGGAAGAAGTAAAATTGTCACTGCTTGCAGATAACATGATACTATATATAGAAAATCCCAAAGATACCACCAAAAAACGATTAGAACCAATACATGAATTCAGTAACTTGCAGAATACAAAATTAATATAACAGAAATCTGCTGCACTAACAATGATATATCTGATAAAGGGCTAATATCCAAAATATACAAAGAACATATACAACTCAATATGAAAGAAAAAAATAAATTTAAAAATGGGCAGAGGACCTGAATAGACATTTTTCCAAAGAAGACGTACAGATAGCCGACAGGCACATGAAAAGATGCTCAACATCACTAACTGTCAGGCAAGTGCAAATCAAAACCACGAGGATATATATCACCTCACACCTGTCAGAATGGCTATTATCAAAAGACAACATACAAGTGTTGGTGAGGATGTGGAGAAAAGGGAACCCTCGTGCACTGTTGGTGGGAATGTAAATCGGTGCAGCCACTATGGAAAACAGTATGGAGGTTCCTCAAAAAATTAAAAATAGAACTAGCATACGTCCAGAAATTCCAATTCTGGGTATTTTTCCAAAGAAAACAAAAACACTAATTTGAAAAGCTATATGCAGCCCTATGTTCACTGCAGTACTATTTATAATAGGCAAGATATGGAAGCAACCCAAGTGTCCATCGACAAATGAATGGATAAATATACGTACACAATGGAGTATTACTCAGCCATAAAAAAAGAATGAAATCTTGCCATTTGTAACAACATGGATGGACTCAGAGGGTATTATGATAAGGGATATAAGTATGACAGAGAAAGGCAAACACCATATGATTTCACTTATATGTGGAATCTAAAAAACAAAACAAATAAACAAAACAAAATGAAAATAGCCTCATAGATACAGAGAACAAAATGGTGGTTGCCAGAGGGAAGGGGTGAGGGGATGAGTGAAACAGGTGAGGAGATGAAGAGGTACAAATTCCAGTTGTAAAATAAATAAATCACAGAGATTTAATGTGCACGATAAGGGATATAGTCAAAAATATTGTGATAACTTTGTATGGAGACAGAGTGACACTAGACTTACTGTGGTAATCATTTTGTAATGTATAAAAAATTGAATCACTCTGTTGTACATCTGAAACTAATATAATATTGTAAATCAATTATACTTCAATTGAAAAGATTAGTTTGCATTACCTAGGATTTGTGTAAAAATGGAATCATACAGTAGGTGTTCTTTTCCCCCTCTAGCTTCTTTCATTCAGCATAATTATTTTGAGATATCCATGTTACTATGTATATCAAGATTCATTCTTTTTCATTGCCTAGTAGTATTTCATTATATGGATATAGGACAAATTGTTTATCCACTCACCTGTTGATGGACATTTGTGTTGCTTACAGTTTGGGGCTGTAACAAAAAAATCTGCTATGAACATCTTATGTAAGTCCTTGTACACACAAATGCTTTCATTGCTTCAGGAACATTTCTAGTGGCGGAATGGCTGGGTGGTAGTGTAAGTGAATGTTTAAATTTTTAAAGAAACTGCCAATTCTTTTTTCAGAATGTCTGTAGTGTTTAACATCCCTACCAGCAGTGTTTGAGAGTTCCAGTTCCTCCACTTCCTCTCCAATACTTGGTATGGTCAGTCTTTTTCATCTTAGCCTTGTAATAGGTGAGCAGTGGTATCTCACTGTGGTTTTAATTTGCGTTTCCCTGAAGACTAATGATGTTGACATCTTCTCATGTACTTATTTGCTATCTACACATTTTCCTTGCTGAAATGTCTTTTCAAATCTGCTGCCTATTCTTTTTGTTTTTTCTTATTGTTGAATTTTGAGAGTTCTTTTTATATCCTGGATACAAGTTCTTTTGTTGAGTATGTGATTGCAAATATTTTCTTCCAGTCTGTAACTTGTCTTTTCATTCATTTAACAATGTCTTTTAATTTTTAAGTACAATTTATCAATTTTTGGGGGGGGGGGTATATGGATCATGCTTTTTGTGTGCTAAGAACTCTTTGCCAAACTTAGGTCACAAAATTCTCTCTGTTTTCTTCTAAAAGACTGATAGTTTTACATTTTACATTTAGATATATAACACATTTTGAATTAATTTTTGTTCGAAGTGTGAGGTAGAGGTCAAGATTAGTTCATTTGGGTTCCTTTTTTTTGTACATGAATGTCCCACTGTTCCAACACTATTACTTTAAAAGACTATCTTTTTGCATCAAATTGTGTTTGCACCATTGACAAAAACCAACTGACCATGTTTGTGCAAGTCTGTTTCTAAAATCTCTATTCTTTTCCATTCATCTATATGTCTATCCTTTCACGAATATCACACTGTCTTCATTCTTGTAGTCTTATTGCAAGCTTTACAATCCAGTAGTGTAAGTCCCCCAACTTTGTCCTTTGCAAAATGATTTTGGCTATTCTAATTTTTTGGCCTTTCATATACAAGCTGATTCTAGAATCAGCTTGTCTGTTATCTCCAGAAAATTATGCTGGGATTTTGATTGGAATTACATTAAATCTATAGATCAGTTTGGAGAAAACTGACATCTTAACTATGTTGAGACTTACAATCCATGAGCACAGTGTATCACTCCAGCATTTTGTAGTTTTTAGCATAAGGTTCCATGCGTATTTTATATATTAAACCTCAATATTTCACTTTATAGAGTTGTTGTAAATGGTACCGTTTAAAAAATTTTTTTTTCCAAATTCTATTACTAATATACAGAAATACAACTGATTTTTTAAAATGTTGACCTTGTATCCTGCTACCTTCCTAAACTCACTTATTGCTTCTAGGAGCTTTTTGTAGATTCCTTAGGATTTTCTATGTAGATATTACTGTCATTACTGTAAAGCTTACTTCTTCCTTTTTAATCAGTCTGTCTTTTATTTCTTTTCCTTGTCTTATTGTGCTGGCTAGAACTTCCAATATAATGTTGAAGAGAAGGAGTGAGAGTGGACATTCTTGCCTTGTTAGGGGGAAAGCATTCAGTCTTTCACCATTAACTATATTGCTAGCTGTAAGCCTTTTTGGTGAATGTCCTATATCAGGTTAAGAAAGTTCCTTTCTATCGTTATATGTGAGAATTTTTATCATGAGTGGATGTTGAATATTGTAAATACTTTTAATACATTAATTAATATAACTACGTGGGGGTTTTAATTTTTGTTTTGTTTTTGTTTGTTAATATGCTAGATTACATCGATCAACTTTCAAATGTTGAAACAACCTTGCATTCCGAGGATAAACACCATGTGGTCATGACATATTATTCTTTTGATGTATTGTTAGATTCTATCTGCTAGTATTTTTTTGTTGAGGATTTTTGTGTTTGTGCTCATGAGGAATATTGGACTGTAGTTTTTTGTTTGTTTCTTTGTACTGTCTTTGGTTTTGGTATTAGGGTAATACTGGCCCCATATAATGATTTGGGAGGTGTTCCCTTCTGTTTTCTAGCAGAGAACTGGTGTTATTTCTTTTTTAAATGTTTGATAAAATTCATCAGTGATACTGTACGGGCCTGGTGTTTTCTTTATGGGAAGATTTTAATTAAAATATTATTTTTAAATAGGTATAGGATATTCAAGGTGAATATTGGTAGTCTGCGGAGTTAAAGGAATTGTTTATTTCTTTTAAGGTCAAACTTATTGGCATAAAGTTATTCATAATACATTATTATTCTTTTACTATCTGTAGGATCTGTATTTATGTCACTTCTCTCATTCCTGATATTGGTAATTTGTCTTTACTCTTTTTTTTCCTAATAAGCCTCTGTAAAGATTTCTCAATTTTATTTATTTTTTAATATAACCAGCTTTTGGTTTTGCTTTGTCTTAGATTTATGTTTTCTATTTCATGAATTCCTTCTCTTATCTTTAACATTTATTTTCTTCTGATAACTTTTGGTTTAATTGTCTCTTCTTTTTCAAGTTTCTGAATGTTGACGGTAAGGCCATTGTTTTGTGGCATTCTTCTTTTCTAATATGGGCATTTACTGCTATGCATTTCTAAGCCCTATTTGTGCGTCATCCCACCAATTTTGATATTTTTTTATTTCTCATTATACATTCTAATTTCCTTTTTAAATTATTTGTTGACCCATGGATTACTTGGAGCTGTGCTATTTAGTTTCAAAATATTTGGGGGAATTTCCAGAGATTTTCTGTTTTGACTTCTGATTTAATTCCTTTGTGGTCAAAAAACATACTTTGTAGTACTTGAATCCTTTTAAATTAATTGAGCCTTGTTTTATGGCCTGGGTTATAGTCTATCTTGATAAATGTTCCATGTACACTAGAAAAGAAAGTGCATTCTGCTGTTGTTAGTTGGAGTGCTCTATAAAAACCAATTAGGTCAAGTTGACTGACACTGTTGCTCAAGTATTTGATGTCCTTACTGATTTTCCTTCTACTTGTTCTATCAATTTTAAGAGTAGGATATTGAAATTTGCAAATATAATTGTGAATTTGCCTATTTTATAATTCTATCAGAGTTGCTTCATTTATTTTATTTTATTTTATTTTATTATTTATTTTTTGCTTCATTTATTTTAAAGCTCTGTTATTAGGTGCATAAACATTTATATCACTTTGATGAATTAACTCTTTTATCATTAATAAATTAATCTCTTCATTCCTGGCAATATTATTTGCTCTAAAATTTGATTTTTTAAATATTTCCTAAGCTTTTACTTAACTTACGAACATGTGGGATACAATTCTAATAATTCTTTTAATGTCTTTGTCTCTACAAATTCTTACATCTGTGCCCATTCTGGGTTGCTTTCAATAGATACATTTTTCTCCTCTTTATGGGCAGTATTTCCTGCTTCTTTGCATGCCTGGTGATTTTTTTACTGTGTGCCAGACATTGTGATTTTACCTTTTTGGGTGCTGGCTATCTCTGTGTTCCTATAAATATTCTTGAATTTGTTCTGGGAGACAGTTACTTGGAAACAGTTTAATATTTTCTGTCTTGCTTCTAAGATTTGTTAAGTGGGATGAGAGTAGAGTTCAGTCTAAGGTGAAATAATTCCTTCTGAGGCAAGACCCTTCTGTGTACTCTATCCAATACCTTGTGAATCATGAAGTTTTCCATTCTGTCTGGTGAGAACAGGTGCTTTTCTTGGCCCCATACTAGCCCCAGGCACAAATACCTCTTATCCTTTCAGATGGTTCTTTCCCCAGCCCCTGGTAGTTTCCTCACATGGATGCACTCATCAGTACTCCCTGAAACCTCTGAAGACGCCCAAAGTTCTATTTCTGTGCAGCTTTCTCCTCTCCAGTACTCTGTTCTGCAAAATTCTTTGGTTTCCCTGGTCTTTCAGCTCTGTCTCCTCCTTTAAGGAAACTGCAAGGCTCCTCCCGGGCATCTTCTCCCCACACAGCTTTCTTGCTTCTTTGCATGTCTGGTAATCTTTGATTGGATGCCAGCCATTGTGAATTTTAACTTGATATGTGCTGGAAAGTTTCATATCTCTGCAAGTATTCTTGAACTCTGTTCTGTGATGCAGTTAATTTATCTATAAATAGTTTGAGCCTTCAAGC
Source organism: Eschrichtius robustus (assembly GCF_028021215.1). Classification (NCBI taxonomy): domain Eukaryota; kingdom Metazoa; phylum Chordata; class Mammalia; order Artiodactyla; family Eschrichtiidae; genus Eschrichtius; species Eschrichtius robustus. Next base: position 83,982,662 of record NC_090838.1, read on the forward strand.
CTTACTTTTAAGTCTTTTTTGGGGTAGGGTCAATGCAGTATTTCTTCTAGGATTTATTTTGCCTCACTACTGAAACAGTATTTTTCTGAGTGCCTTAGCCGGTATCTCATTACTTACATGATTTATCCATTCTGGATGATGGAAAGACAAACTGAATACAGCCCTGTGTGAGCTCTGGGGAATGTCTCCTCTCATTCTTGTCCTGACCCCAGGTAAGTTTCCTCAATCACATGTGTTAATTAGTACGTAGCTAAAGACTTGTGCCTCTCTGAGTTTTCTCTCTGTGCATCTCTCATCTTTTCATACTCTGCCTTACAAACTATAGACCCCTTGGGCTCCCTGGACTCCCAACTCTGTCTTCTCAGCCCTGGGAGACTGCTGGTTTCTTCCTGAATTCCCCCTCTGCACACCACAGCTTGGAAACTCTCCAGGAAATAAGCTGGCTTAGTCAAGGGCTCATCTTTTTGGTTTCTTCTCTGTTAAGAATCACTGTCCTATGCTGTCTGATGTCCCATATCTGAAGACCATTGTTTTGTATATTTTGTTCAGTTGTTTAGTACCTTCAGATGGGGTGTGTGTGTGTGTGTGTGTGTGTGTGTGTGTGTGTGTGTGTAAACCTAGTCTTTTTACTCTATCTTGGCCAGCAGAAGTACTCTCTCTTTTTGAACTACCTTCCCTCTGGCTCATGTTCAAGTCTCCTTTTTTGGGGTAACATTCCCTGGACCTTCCCCTTCCAGTCACAACTAAGTTTCTAAAAGTAATAATCTATTACTGCAGTTTTGTTTTATTACCATCCACCAAGGCTTCAAAAATCTGGCTTAGTTTTTCATCTTTTCCAACTTGTCAGATGAAATGGGATCTTCTTAGTATTCAATCTCTTAGAGTTCTTGACCCATCCAACTCCAGTTAGTACTCCCTTCTTGACACTCTCTCCTCCACTGGCCTCCCCTCTGCAGTTTTCCTCTTTGCTGTTTATGGCTTTTGACTCCCTTTGCTCCAGTCCACATGCATCTCTTACCTCTTCCATACTGTTGCCATTTTAACCACTCTAATTTGCAACTCTATTCATGTCTCTTTTTGGCTTCAAATCCTTCAGTGACCTTACCTGCATGTGAGACACAGTCCAAAATCCTTTGCAGGGCTTACCAGACTTGCCATGCATTATCTATGTTGTCTACTCTCCCCGCCTCCCAGACAGACAGACAGACAGACACACACACACACACTTCCACTTAATTTCCATCTTGTGCTCTAGCCTTATGAGACTAGTAAGAGAAAGTCACTTGTAGACCCCGAACAGAAATTTCTATTTCATACTTTCACGTTTTTGGTCTCACTGTTTCCTCTTCATAAAATGTCCTGCTCCCTGCTCCAATCCACCTAGCAAACTTATATTTATCTTGCAGAACTCAGCTCAGCTGTATCCTTTTCTATGAGGCATTTCTTTAACGCTGACACACACTTAACAACTCTACTCAGAATTAACAAGCCCCTCCCCATGTGTTTCCTTTGCCTTCACCAATTTCTCCAAATTCTCAGCACAATCTGTGAGACACCATTTGATCTCGTTCCCGCCTCCCTCTCCACCCTCAGCCTTCCCCACCCTGTTCTTATTCTGATCCAACCACACTAGCCTCACTTAATTTCCTCAGGTACAGAAGCCCTGCCTCAGGGCCTTTGCACAAGCTGTTCCTACTCCCTGGAATGTATCTCTTCCCTGCCCACTTAGCCTTCAGATTTCAGCTTAAAAATCACCTTTTAAGGAAGTCTTTCTTAATACCTCATACTAGATAAGGCTTTCAGTGTATGCTGTCCTGTTCTTTTAAAGCTCTTGTCACAATTTATAAATATATACTGATAAAATCGTATGATTTCCTCTCTAATCCCTACAGACAGTGAACACTGTGAACATGGGATCTGTATCTTTTTTTTTGTCTTATCATTTCACCCTTAAAACCTGGCATGAGCTTGAGGCATTCAATGTTTGCTGAAGATGTGTATGGGATGGATGCTGGTACTTGGTACTCCATCTGTGAGCATTGATTCAACATGGCCTCCAGATGGCGGTCAGACTCAGCCACCCTGCCTGCAAGGGGCTGAAACAAGTACAGGCCAGAGTTCCCTGAAAGAGAGGGAGGTCCCAGCTGTGTCCTTCGCCAAATGCCCTGTGGCTCAGCAGCCCTGAGAAGTGGTACTTGGCACAATGTAATTACATACTTAACACATGTCAGGCTCCTCCACCAACTGTAAACTCCAGGCCCATCTGTCCCTTTGCAGCTGAATCCCCAGGGCTAGTGCCAAGACAGACAAAGAGTAGGTGCTTAATATATGCTGAACGAATAAATAATTAAAGCATAGGCAGTTATTCACAACTGGCTAAAACATCTTCCTGTATAATCTTGTACATAGCACAGAAAACTGTGCCTAAGGACTCTCCATTTTTCTTGCATATATAGTGAACAAACAGAAATATAATTAATACTCAGTACAAAGCTCCAGATCTATAGAACCATGAGCCCTATTTTCTCTATTCCAAAACATTTCTTGGATATAAATTCTGGATTGGAAGCAGGGCCATGTGATGACTTCCATAGGCCCTAGGTACTCTCATTTCTAAAGGTCCCACTGTGGCACAGTAAAGTGTACACATATGCCACATTAAGTGTGTGTGTCTGTGTGTGTATTATATACATATATATGTGGTGTATATATATATATATATTTATTTCTATATACAATTATTAAATATATTCTATTTAAAATATATTTATATTTCTATATTTAATTACTAAGTATAAACATTATGAAAATATTTAATAACTTTGCTTTCAAAATTATACATTTCACCTTTATAATTTTCTTGTAACATTTTGAAACCATAATCCTTTTTCAGGTCTCAAACATTGCTGTAGATTTTTGAAAAGGCTGTGGGACCTGGGAGTGTGCACCTGTGGCCTCTGATTTGGAACCCCGGTCTGCCCTACACCATAGTGAGTATTCAACGAGCTCCTGCTGAGGAACAGACACTGTGTGAGGTCCTGGGGAAATGGAAGCAAATGGGAAGAGAGTTCACAGCGCACCTGAGAAGACAAATTTGCAGCTCATTAGAATGGAATGTGATTGATACTATGGGAGCACATAGAGAGACCGATTAGTTCTCTGCAGAACTAACTGGGTCTGGATCTGTGGATCTAGGGGTGTGACAGCCAGAGTCTGGAAAGCACTTGGAAAAGGAGCCTCGATTGCAAAGCCAAGGAGTTTGGACCCGTCGTACAGATAAGGGAAGTCCCTGTGGGCTTTTAAGCCAACGAGTGGCGAGGTATTAGCTATGCTTTATGAGAAGTGGTTGCCCTGTGGGGGACTTGCTCCTTTGGGGTGATTCAAGTGTGGGATCCAGCACCCCACCCCAACTTGAGCCAGGATGTCTCTGCTTTCATCCATTTTGTAGGCTGGATTTCACATACATTTTTCATTTGAGAAATGTAGGATAGAAACTCCCTGAGGACCAGGTCTTTTTGCTCACAAATGAGCCTAGAATTGGCAGAGAAGGTGCTAAATAAATATTTGTTGAATGAGTATGAATGTTTGATACAGAGAATTGATTCAAGTGTTCTGATAGTTTAGACTATTATTCAGCAATTTCTCACCCCACTCCCCTTCCCACTGTGGACAGACTGTACTTCTGCAGATTAAGATGTTCGTTTTGGCCATGGAACTTGTCTTAGCAATGGAGTGTTGTTGATATGATGTGTTAGTTGAAATATGCTTATATAGTTGGGTTCATCCTTCTGTGCTCTTGCCTTTTGTGATAAGAAGAATATGCCTTAACTAGACTTATTGTGGTGATCATTTTTCAATTCTTACAAAATATCAAATCATTATGTTGTACAACTGTAAGTAATTTAATGTTACATGCCAATTATACCTCAATAAATTAAAGAAGAAGGAGGAGGAGAAGGAGGAAGAAGAAGAGGAAGAGGAGGAGGGGGAAAAAGAATGAGAATATGCCTTAATTAGCTGCTGGCCAAGGAGAGTAAGATGTGGACCTGAACTGCCGCTTGACAAACGTATACACCTTGTAACCATGGTCACACTACAGAATATTTTCCATCATCCCCCAAAGTTCCCTTGTGTTCCTTTACAGTAAAATTTCACCCATCTCTGGGCCCAGGCAACCACTGATCTGTTTTCAGTAACTACAGATTTGTTTTGACTACTCTAAAACTTCACATAAAAGGAATCATATGGTAAGGACTGTTTTGTGTCTGAATTCTTTCATTCAGCACAACCATGTGGCTTTGTGTATCAGTAGTTTGTTACTTTTTATCACTGAATAGTATTTCAATTATGGATATAGCATAATATCTTCATCCATTTGCATGCTCATAGATATTTGGATTCTTTTCAGGTTTTGTTATTTTGAAAAAAAAATGAACGTACAAGATTTCGTGTGGACATGTATTCTTATTTCTCTTGAATAAATACCTAGGAGTGGAATTGCTGCATTGGATAGTAATTATACTCTTACTTTTATTGGAAACTATGAAATTATTTTCAAAAGTGGTTGTACCATTTTATATTCCCACCACTTGATATTGTCAGCCTTTATAAATTTAGTCATTCTCAAGGGTGTCTACGGTATGTCACTGTGGTTTTAATTTGCATTTCCTTGTTCACTAATAATATTGAGCACCAAGGGACTTCCCTGGTGGTCCAGTGGTTAGGACTCTGCACTTCCACTGCAGGGGGCATGGGTTCAATCCCTAGTCAGGGAAGTTCCAAGTGCCACATGTGGAATAAATAAATATTTATTTATTTAAATTAAAAAATAAAATAAAATAACATAATAATAATATTGAGCACATTTTCTGGTACTTATCGGCCATTTGTATCGTTTTTTTCATTGCCCATATTTTTTGGTTGCTTTTTTTTAACCAGTGAGCTATAACAAAGTTTCTTATATATCTTGTATACAAATCCTTATTGCAAGTATTTTCTCCCAGTCTGGGACATGCCTGTCTGTGTTCATAAAGATATCTCCTGAAGAGTGGAAATTTAAAATTTTTAGTGAAATCAAATTTACCATTTTTTCTTTTATAATTCATTCTTTTTGTTTTATATCTAAGAAACCTTTGCCTCTCCCAAGATTGCAAAGATTTTCTATTTTTTTCTATAAGTGTATATGTAATTTTAGCTTTTACAATTAGGTCTAAGATCCATTTCAAATTACTTTTTGTGTGTGGTGTCAGAAAAGGGTTAAGGTTTATTTATTTATTGCATATGAATATCCAGATGTTCCAGCATAATTTGCTGAAGTGACTGTCCTTTCTCCATTGAATTACTTTAGCTTCTTAGTGAAAATCAGTTGGCCGTATATATATGGGTCAACTTCTAGTGTCTCTCTTCTGTTACATTGGCCTATATGTCCATCCTTAAGGCAATCTGACTCTCTCATGATTATTGTGGATTTATAGTGGCTCTGACAATCTCTGCAGTTTAGTTGGAGTATTTAGACCATTTACATTTAACGAAATTATTAACAAGGTTTGTTTTCTTCCTTTTTCTCCTCTTTTCCGCCTTCTATTGGATTACTCGAACATATTTTTATAATTCCATTTTATCTCCCCATTGTATTATAAGCTGTACTTCCCTGGTGTATTTTATACTAATTGCTCTGGGGTTTACAATATTCATTGTTAATTTATCACAGTCTACTTTTAAATGATATTATACCTCTTCATGTACTGTATATCTCTCTTTCTCAAAAGGAAAAAAAAAAAATCTTCCATTTCCCTCTCCTTTCCCATGTGCCACTGTTGTAACATATATTTTATAAACACCACAATCCACAGTTATAATATTTTCTTTAAATAGTAATTTTTCTTTCGAAGTCTTTAAAAGTCAAAATTTTTAATATTCTCTTACATATCTAACATTTCTGATGCACCTCATTCTTCATTTATTTCTGCCCAAAGAACTTCCTTTAACGTTTCCTATTGTACAGGTCTGATGGCAACAGATTCTCTCAGCTTTTGTTTGTGTGAAACTGTCTTCACTTTTTCCTGATTTGTGAAAGGTATTTTCACTACTTACCTAATTCTACATTGATAGTTTCCTTTAGTACTTTAAAGATGTCTTTCCATTGTCTTATGGTTCACTTGGATTCTGACAAGAAATTTGCAGTTATTGTTAGGCTTATTTCTCTGTACATAATATGTCTTTTGTTTCTGTCTCTCGAGTTTCCCTTAATCACTGATTTTCAGGAATTTGATTATGTGCCTTGGAGTGTTTTTCTTTGTGTTTATCGTGCTTGAGGTTCATTGAGCTTCTTGCATCTGAACTTATAGCTTTCATCAAATTTTGAAAATTTTCGGCTATCTCTTCAAATATTTTTTTCTGCTACTCCTTCCCCCACCAATCCTCCTCCTGGGAGTCCAATTACATGTATGACAGACTGCTTGGTATTGCCCACAGGTCACAGAAACTCTTGTTCTTCTGTTTTTTAAATTTATTTTTTCTTTGTGCTCCATTTTGGATACTTCCTATTGCTACATCTTCAAGTACACTAATACTTTCTTTTGCAGTGTCTTATCTCCTTTTAATTGCATGAAGTGAATTTTTTACTTCTGATGTTGTACTTTTCAGCTCTAGAAATCTCATTATTTTAAAAATAATCTTCCATTTCTCTCCTCAATATACTAATATTTTCCCTTAAATATGTAAACTTATTTATAATAGTTGTTTTTATATCCCTGTCTGCTAATTTCATCATGCTATACTTTCTGGATATGTTTCTACTGACTTACTGTCTCCTAGTAAAAGACAATACTTTCCTGCTTCTTGGCATGTCTACCAATTTTTGGTTGGACGCGGGACATTGTAGATCTTACGTTGTTGAATGTATGGATTTTACTGTCTCACTTTAAAGAGTGTTGAGCTCTGTTCTGGCAGGCAGTGCAGTCACTTGTGGCTTAGTTTTATCCTTCTGAGCCTTATTTTTAAGCTTTGTTATATCAGACAGAGAGTAGCCTCTTCCTTAGAGACTTAGATAATTTAAACCTACTATTAAGCTTCAGCCTTTCTGGAGTCTCTACTGCATACTCAAGTGATCAGTGAGAACTTTCCCCTCTGACTGGAGGAAGCCTGAACAATTCCTAGCAGTGGTAGAGCTCCTAGAACAGTATAACTCACAGCTCCCCAGCCACTCTTTATCCAACCTTGTGGAGTTTCACTCCACAAATTCACATTTTAGTGTTCAACAAAGACTCAAGGGGACCCCTACACGTATTTCTGGAATTCTGTTTCTGCTAGCTCTCTCCTCTCCAGAACTCTGCCACACAGCTGCCTCTGCCTCCTGCTTCCATCTTTGCCTCCATTTAGTGAGACTGCTGTGCACTGCCTGGGATCCTCCTCCCTACTCTGTGGTCCAGAATGTAATGACAGGCAAAGAGCTGGGGTGATTGCAGGGCTTCCTTAGTTGTTTTTCTTCTCTTAAATATCAATGTCTTTCATGGACTATGGTCCAATGTCTAATAGAGTAATTTCATATATTTTTGTCCAGTTTTCTAGTTGTTTAAAGGGGGAGGATAAATCCAGTCCCTGTTACAACATTATGACCAGAAGCAGAAGTCATGTTCAGTAGTTTTCACTGGAGAGATGTAGCACACATGTAGGTGAAGTTGCTGCCATACAGAGACTGAACAGAGAAGGGATGCCTGGAAAAGCAAATCCTTAGGGGAAGGAGGAGACAAATCAAGATTTGAAAGTGGGGAGGTAGGATGGACAATCCCTTCTCTAAAACAAAATGAAGTAAAAACTGGTAAAAACCTAGGTATGGCTGGAGATCAAAAAACAGAAGAGGGCAGGAGGAGGGGACTTAGAAGGAGTGGACCGGCAGGCCAGTCTTCCTCCTCCTCCTCACAACCCTGCACACTGAAACTGGAACACGCAGGAACTTGTATGTTGAGGAGACAGAAAACATTCTTTCCCTTCTACATTTCTTAACATTATCATGGGACTTAGTAGCCTCCTGAGATAATTTACACTTAATTCACAGAAGAATATTAGGGTGCTTCTCTTAACTTCCTACATTTAACTCTGAACTGAGCTGGTACCTTGTCCTGCTTATCTGGACCTAATAGGCAACTGGCACCGATTCCAAAACTAAACTAAACACTGGGACATCTGGTATGTCAGCACAACACACACACACACACACACACACACACACACACACACTTAAACAAAAAATGGACACAGAGATCCAGAAACATACATATTTATAATTTTGAATCTGGAACAAGAAATTTCATTCCTCAAATTAAATGCATTATTTTACTGAGGAGACAACCAAATCCCATAGACGGGGCCTTGATATAATACCAACTTAAGATTTCCAAACCAGTCTTAGAGCAGTTGTAAAAACGAATGCAAACCTTTGTGAGGCTGTCTCACTGCTTCCTAGGTCAACTATGTCCATTTTAGTTGTACTTAAACTTGTATTCAGTTCATTAAATGAACCCACAGTTTAGCCTTATTCATAGCCTTTATTTTTCTTCTGAGACTCATTTAAATTAATTTTCTATCTACCCTATCTTACAACTATGCTTGCTTAGCCTCACCCATGACACTCTCTTCCTTTCTATGTATACTGAAGCCCTCTTGAACAACACATTGCCAAATTTCAGGGTCTGCTGCCTTCCTGGAAATGGATGGCAGTAACTGAACTGCCAACACCGCCTCCTGGAACATGTAATGAGATATTGTCTCAGTAAACTCTTGGGCTCTGTGTAAGAATTGGACACCTGGTGAACTCTCTCTGAGCCAGTGTTCAATGGAAATAGTGGACGAGGCCTCAGAGTAAACACTGAACTTCTGTTGCCCCGTCTGCTGCCGTGAGCTTGGGGGAACTACAAACTCCAGATGCTTGATGGAATATAAGCTGCTCTTCAGTAAGTGTCTCTTGGGTTGCAGATTTTAGCTCACACAACTCAGATATGGAAAGGTTTTTCGTTCGCTTATTTTGTCTATAACCTGTCTGGCCTTTCTCCTGGGCTCACACCCAATGATCAGCAGGAGAAAATTAGATGTCCAAGCTGGTTTAAAAGCTTAGTAGGATTCAGTCTCTCCCAAGATGGCATCTAGGGGTGTGTGTGTGGGGGGAGGTGGGGGGGTTTGGTAGTGAGCCCTGTAGCTTTGCTCATACATGTTTTGGCTTGGGGGTAGGGGTAGTGAGCCCTGTAGCTTTGCTCATACATGTTTTGGCTTGGGGGTAGGGGTAGTGAGCCCTGTAGCTTTGCTCATACATGTTTTGGCTTGGGGGTAGGGGTAGTGAGCCCTGTAGCTTTGCTCATACATTTTTTGGCTTGGGGGTGGGGTAGTGAGCCCTGTAGCTTTGCTCATGCATGTTTTGGCTTGGGGGTGGGGTAGTGAGCCCTGTAGCTTTGCTCATACATTTTTTGGCTTGGGGGTGGGGTAGTGAGCCCTGTAGCTTTGCTCATACATGTTTTGGCTTGGGGGTAGGGGTAGTGAGCCCTGTAGCTTTGCTCATACATGTTTTGGCTTGGGGGTAGGGGTAGTGAGCCCTGTAGCTTTGCTCATACATGTCTTGGCTTGGGGGTAGGGGTAGTGAGCCCTGTAGCTTTGCTCATACATTTTTTGGCTTGGGGGTGGGGTAGTGAGCCCTGTAGCTTTGCTCATACATTTTTTGGCTTGGGGGTAGGGGTAGTGAGCCCTGTAGCTTTGCTCATACATGTCTTGGCTTGGGGGTAGGGGTAGTGAGCCCTGTAGCTTTGCTCATACATTTTTTGGCTTGGGGGTGGGGTAGTGAGCCCTGTAGCTTTGCTCATGCATGTTTTGGCTTGGGGGTGGGGTAGTGAGCCCTGTAGCTTTGTGCTGACCCTGGAGTGGCCACTGGTTGAAATCCATTGCTCTGATCTCTATCCACAACACCTGCTGGCCTCTCATGCCGTATCTACACCTGGGTAAACTGTGGCCCTTTCTTCGGCTTGGGAAGTGCTCCCAGGGAGCATAAAACCACTGCCCTCACAGCCTTTGCTTCTCCTTGGCTCCTAATGGCTTAAGCTCTTAATGACCCCTTCCTTGGCTTCTGCTGTGTGGTCACCACATCTTATCACAGAGGGCACCCATGGACACACAGGTTTGAAGAGTGCCCCAGGAGAATCAGGACATCCTGAGCAAATACTTCCATGTAACCTTGGCTGCCCCACATCAGTGATGGGACCTCTGCACTACAGTCTCCTCCCAGAATCTCAGACAGAAATCAAAGCTCTCGATACCCACAACCCCCAAGAAAACGATTCTGGACATCCATCTGATCAATCCCCTCTTCTCCTTTCCTCTTATGCTTTTTCTTAGAATTCTCCAGGCACAGAAAGAAAAAGGCTTCCTTCCTCCACCACATTTCTCTTTTGTTTGCCCCTTTTTTAAGCAAAACTCTGGTCATTGATATATTGAAGGGGTGATAAAGGAATTCAGACAATTATTTCAAACCAGGTTATGATATTGCTGCAAAATCCCATTTTTGAGTGTTAAAGCTGAATATTACCTTCATTCTCTTTGTATTCCTTGTAACAAGCCATAATGGTCTCTTCTCTTTCACTCCACTATCCCAGTTGGATGGCTGTCACAAGCCAATGAGGCAAGAGTTTGCAAACTCCAAAAGACAAAAGAGAAAGTCCGTTAATAATTTGAAAAATGACACATCCTTTAATGACTGTTTCTGATGCTACTTAGGGGGAAGAGGTAGATATCAGGGATGTAGAGAGGCTTGGCTCACTTTTGGGAAAAGAGCTTCTAAGGATAATTAAAGACACTTAGGGATCCTTGAGAGACCTGCCAGGTTACATGCCTGTAAGATCAATGGAAACATGTGCTCGTCTGTGGTTATGGCTAATAAATCCTATGTTGGAATTTTGCTTTGTTTTATAGGAACACTTTGGTCTTTTCATTTTCTTGGATGCCATCAATATGACAGTGGTGACCATATTTCACTGGTCTAATTCCAGCTTCAGCAGCTGATTGGAGATCTGAGAACAAGACCAATCTGCATTCTTTCTCACTCATTAGGTACTCCACATACAGTAGAAGAAAACTGCAAGTGTGTGAGTCTTTCCAAAGCTTTTCTAAGCTGAAATTAGTCTATTCAGTCAATAAATATTTATCGGCCATCAACAAAATGAAAAGGCAACCTGTAGAATGGGAAAAAATACTCGCAAACCATCCATCTGATAAGGGGTTAATATTTAAAATATATAAAGAACTCATGCAACTGAATAGCAAAAGAAAAAAAAACAAACAATCTGATTAAAATATGGGCAGAGGATCTGAATAGACATTCTTCCAAAGAAGACATACAGATGGCCAACAGGTACATGATAAGGTGCTCAATATCGCTAATCATCAGAGAAGTGCAAATCTAACCCACGAGATAGCACCTCACCCCTGTCGGAATGGCTATTATCAAAAATACAAGAAATAACAAGTGTTAGTGGAAATGTGGAGAAAAAAGAATCATTGTGCACTACTGGTGGGAATGTAAATTGCTTCAACCACTACGGAAAACAGTATGGAGGTTCTTCAAAGAATTAAAAATAGAACTATCAATGGTCCAGCAATTCCACTTCTGGATATCTATCTGAAGGAAACAAACAAACAAAACTAACAGGAAAAGGTCTATGCGCCTTGATGTTCACTGCAGCGTTATTTGCAATAGCTGAGACATGGAAGCAACTTAAGTGTTCATCAATGGATGAATGGATAAAGAAAATGTGGTCCATATGCATAATGTGAAATATTATTCAGCCATAAAAAAAGAAGGAAATCCTGCTATTTGTGACAACACGGATGGACTTTGAGGGCATTATGCTAAGTGAGGTAAGACAGACAGAGAAAGACAAATACTGAATGCTCTCACTTATATGTGGAATTAAAAAAACAAAAACAAAAAGCCAACTCAGAGATACAGAGAACATATTAGTGGTTACCAGAGGCAGGCCGGGGCAGGGAGGGGTGGGGTGCAAAGCTGGTGAAGGGGGTCAAAAGGGACAAACTTCCAGTTATAAAATAAATAAGTCCTGGGATGTAACATACAGCATGGTGACTATAGTTAATAACACTGTATTGTATATCTGAAAGTTGTTGAGAGTAGATAAAAAATTTGTAACTGCGGGGTGATGGATGTTAACTAGACCTATTGTGGTGATCATTTTACAATATATACATAAATTGAATCATTATGTTGTATACCTGAAACTAATAGAATGTTCTATGTCAATTATATCTCAATAAAAATATTTGTTGGCTATTTTATTGATGGTGTATCCAAGAATATATTGTAGTAAAAAAAAAGTCACCAGCACGTTCGTCACATGGTGAATATTTAATTAATCCCCAAGCACACTGCCCATCACTAAACTAGCATGTATTGAGGTTTTACTGTAATTATCATAAACACTTTTGGGCTCTAAAATGCTGGGCAGACGAATGTGCCATTGTGGAGGAGGAAGTCAAAGGGGCAGAGCCACCACCAATGTGAGGATGTTAGAGATGGGCATGGTTTGCTTTGAAAGAATTATGTAACATTATGTCCACCATACTTTGTTTTGTTCCTTATAATTTTCCAAAATGTATCCTTGTGCACTTGATCCTTTGATATTAGCCGCAAAGCACTGTGCCTTCACTCACTTTGTAGTAAGTCTGATTTAAAAAGCAGTCTATCTTACCAATCTCTGCACTCAAAACATAATAGCAAATGCTAAGTGCTCAGTCTTTCTTAAATAAGTGGTGAGTCCCCATTTTGTCCATGAGGAAAGTGATACTCACTGAAGTCCTAACTTGCCCCACGTTGCACTGCTCAGGAGAGACTGCACCAGGACCAGATCATGCTAGCTCTCAAGGAAGAAGTTTCTGATAATCTGAGTTGCTCTGTAATTAAACCCAGTAATCTACTAGGTTCCCTTATTTGAGACAGGGTGCCCTTGGCCATTGAACATACTAGAACAGAAGTCAGAAAACACCTTTTAATGATACTTCCTGACCTTTGAGGGAAGCATGACTAGCCACTTCTTTGTTGCTCCTGATCTTGGAGGGAAGAATGACCAGTTGCTCTCTGAGACCCTTTCCTGCAATGAGATCTTATTTTGACCCTGAAGAGCTCTTGTTCTACTACTCTAAGCATTACATTTGCTCGCAACCTCTCGGATTCAGATCTTTTAACAGAAAATTAATTTAAGCTAATGTAAGAGATACTCCCTTACGCAGGATAGGGCCTTAAATGCTGTTAATCTCTATGGTTAAGTGAAGCACACTCTCTGTGCACTAAGGATAACCTGAAGGACAGTTTACTGCTGTCCCCTTCTTTCAGGAAGACCTGGAGGTGTTCCATTTACAAACTGTCATACGAGTACGCGGCTCCCCAATGCTCTATCTTTAACTACTGAAGATTTATTAAAGCAAAGCAACGCACTGCCAGACAGATATTATTAGAAACATTTTTATTTAAAGTCAGACAATAGAAAGATGTCACAGAAGAAAACTACAGAAACTTGCAACTACAGAATGCAACTTGGAAAAGTTTTTAGTAAATGAGAAGGGGGGAAAAAAGATATTCCTGATGTTACCAAGGGATTTGTTAGTCCTCATGTAGAATAATTTATCAATTCAGCAAAGTATACCCTTTGCTGGTGTCTTTCGAACAGACACTAGATTAATAATTTAGTTAATCTACTAAATTGGTATCTATTAAAACCCTCCAAAGTGAAACAGTCAAGGCAGCATTTCCCCACCATTTGAGATACAATGTGGGGAATTGAAATAATAACAGTAGGAAGTTAAAAAAAAAAACACTACTTCATACTGCATAGGTTTAATCTGGATTTCAGCCTACCCTACAGATGGTGCTTGTAAATCTGAAAGAAAGTGGGCAACCAGGAATCTGGACACAACACCACCTCCTACCAAACACACAAACACACGACATCCTAGGACACAAGTGCCATCAATGCCCTTACCACGTGCAAGCACAGCAGCCCTAGACTAAAAACAAAATGACCTGGGCCCTAGACTAAAAACAAAATGGCCTGGGCCCTAGACTAAAAACAAAATGGCCTAGAACCCTGGATTTATACTGAGCCCTTTCTGAATCCTTGGTGGAAGAGCACTGGGTTTACAGTAAGAAACATAAAATTTTTAAAAACTTTGGCAAGTAAGTATAGAAATGACTATTTCTTGATTGTCACTTTTAAAGGAAATTTCATTCTACTTCAGGAAAAGATATTCTCCTATCTTATTTGACTTCTCTCTCAAACATTTGGAGGGCAAATTCCTATAAAATAGAGGTGGATTAAAACCTCTTATCTGTAACACTAGTTAATTATTTTTCACCTTCTCTATTTAAAAATCACATAAAATGTATAGTCTATCACTGACAACAAACCCCAAGATCTTGCTTGTAATGGAAGTTTGGGAACAACATGACTAATTTTCAAAAACTGGGTCTGTATGTATTTAATTCCTTTACAATAACCTATATATCACATCACTGACAAAATAATATTATCTAACACAAATTTCGCCATTCTTCTCAACCTTAATGCCCTCACAGAGGTATTAAAATCAGTAGAGTAATGAGCCAAGGAGCATGGAGCCTGATAATTCACAGAGTTGATTTTTTTCTAAAATGCTATAACAAGCTATATATTAACTTTTTTCTCATAAATTCTAAGTTTAAAAAAACAAGAGATTCAATGATAAACCAAGCTACAAGCTATTATTCCAAGAACTCATAGTTGTTTGAAAAAACAGATTTCCTTTATGCTCACAACTGTAGCACATGACTGGTTCTATTCTAAAGGGTAATGAAGGGTGTTTAAGGACAAGACACAAGACCCAGATTTAGAGTCCAATTCATGACTTGAAAGGGTAAGTTAATGTTAATGGTCTTAGGAAAAAATGCTATTTGAAAGTCACTGGGTTAGGCATATCTTCGTAATTTTGGTTGAATTTTGAGGAGAATAGGAAGGGGGAAATTAGAGAAATATATTTTAAAAGATAAGATTCTAGCATGTAGTTCTTTCAGATTACAGAAAGAATCCTTCAGAGATCTATGGGGATAAATTACTGATCTATTCAAACTTCCACAATGAAGTAGTAAAATTATCTTGTAAGTCTAGGAGGACTCTTAGAATTACAAACTATTGTAGAAACATATAACTCCTAAGTAAAGCTACCATAACCCTACTTTCACATTGTTTGGGTGGGAGGTGGGGAGGGGAGACAAAAAAAGAGAAGGCTGGTGCCCTGTGTCTACTGAAGGAGGTATAATTTATGATTGTACTCTTTCTAATACGATCATGGAATGGTTCTGTCGCACCTACTCTAACAGATGACAGCACCTGTAAAATCTAAACTTGGATGGACGTTGGGAACAAAGCACCCACTGTGTGTGTAGAAGTAGGCTTGCTGCAATGGGAAAACAGAAAAGCAAGGAGACACATATGGGTTCTGCCTCCAAAAGCATAAAATACAGTTTAAAATATGCTTTTTATTTCTTATTTTAAAATGAGAAATTCTAAATGTTATGTTGACATTAACTTAAAGTCCTTTCTCAGGTATGTATCCTTTCCAAGAAAGGCAGGTTACTTTGGATTTTGTTACAACTGGCAGATACTGCTAATAAATAACCTACTCGAAAACATAATGCCAGCAATAACAGCGATTGGTAGCTACTGGCGCTGGTTCTGCAAATCACATAAGCTACTTCGGGAAAAGACATTACATAAACACTAAGTCCTAACACATAAGTGAGAAAAACAGCTTTAAACACTCAGACCCTGTTTGGTTACATTTTGTCAAAGCTTAAATTTCCTAAACTCAGCCTTATTTAAACTAATTAAATTTACTAATGACCACTAAATTTTGAACATAACATTATCAAGCGCTGCCAAACCATTTCTGAAAAGATAATTACAACTCTTCATTCTAGAAATTCACAGAAAGCCCAATATTGAAGGTTGCAGGCACCCTATCAGTGGACTGCTTGACTGCAGACCACCTCGCCGAGGTACAGCCTTTAGCACAGACAACCCCTCTGAGGTGTAGCCCTCAGCCCAGAAGGGTGAACTCAGGGAGAACATCTCCACCGTAAGACTCTGTCCTGTGCAAATGGAAATACATTGACAAGCCCTCACATCTAGATCCCTAGGAACTTCCGAACGTCAAGATGCCATTAACCAAAGGAAAATGTACCTTTATCAATATCAAGCAAATGGTCACTAAGAAAGACGTCAAGGTCACATGCTTGCAGAAATATATATTAAGAGGTGGGAGTAAATATCCCTAGTGTTTCTAAAAGCCAACAGCCCTTATACTGACTGAGTTGGCCACTTTGCCCACAACACACATGCTATGATTCAAGCAAATACGTCATACGACACTGACTATCAGAGGATTTTCACCCTCCATCAATATCCAACTTGTATAAAATGGGCAGAGCGGTCGGATCTTGAATAGACACTACAAGTCCATAGAGTTCTAAAATAGGAAAGTCCTGTGTTTTACTGATACACAAAATGTTTGAGGAAATTGCCAACTTGATGGGTAAATATTCTCTGGAACAACTTCTCAGGCAATTCTACTGTGTCTTGAATGTGTATCATCTGAAACTTCATAGAACTGGTGAACCACACAAACCATACCATGTTATTCTGAAATCTGTACAACTTAATGCAAACCCAGTGGGAACGTAATGATTATGTTTGTGAAAGTCATAAAGCAATTTTATATTTACAAATACTTAAAAATGATAATTACTTCGCTCCTTACATCAAATCTGTGAACAGTCAAAATTATACCCATTTCACAGAAAATGAACTAGACATTAAGATAAAACACCTATAAATCAATTCAGAACAAGAATATGAATTCATTGTCATAAACCTCTAGTCCTCGTAAGTTCTCCTTTCCTCCCTCTCTTCTAATTAATTTAGCAAGTAGCTTATACGAACACTCATACAGGATTTTTTTTTTTACTAATCTACTATTCTTCTACTCTTAAAGTAAGTACGACTAGCAAGGAAAACTACTAAACTCCTACGGCAAGTTAAAAGACAAACAAACCTAAGCAAACATCATTTCATAATTAGGCTACTTTGGTTGCAACCTAATTCTGGGGTTCAGTGCATATGGCTGGGTAACACAGAGGGTCTGTACAGCAACAGACCTAAGTGCTGAGGCAGAGTTTGAAATCACTCCAACATTTGGTTCATTTTCAAGATTCAGAATGAGGTCCTAACTAGGAAAGCTCCAGAGATAGGAGTTGGGAGCAAACTAAACAAGACATGGGAAAGTAGCTGCTCAATCTAAATTATGATTATCTGGGTATCCCAATTCGACACCCTGATATATCCCACTCTATTCAACATCAAAGGGAACAGGTATAAAACTCTCACACACCAGTATGAATAGTTAAGTTACATCTCAACCAATGAGTCTAGCAGACTCTTTAAAGACACAGTTATTTCTGTTATCTGTAAATGTTTGGCTTCTAAGAATAGGGACATAATGTACTTTTCAGTGTAATAGTGTAAATCAAATTAGATGGATTCTAAAAACACCAATTCACCTTACGAGGACCTTATTAATTAGAGAGAATGGCTACTTATTAAATTTTGGTAAGAAAATGGGAAAAAAAGAATATTAAGACAATCCAGGTTGATAGGATATAATAGAATATTCCCTAAAGTTATGTCAATTAAAAAGCATTACAAATAAAAATCATTATTTTAATCATAAATAAAACATTTTCATAAAAAATATATTGTTAAATTTGAAGGTAAGTTTAAACTTTCTTGTAAAATAGCCTCTAGGCCACTAGCCGATGTAATAGGGGCTCAAGAATACTAAGTAAATGAACTTACTTAGTAAGTAAGTATTAATGGTTTTTAAACCTTACTTTTAAATTAATCTTTTAATATCTCTCTTAGTAAAAAGGATTTTCTGTTAAGAATCTGGAAAAAAATCTGGATTCCATTTTGATCTTTAACAAGCCAAATTATCTTTTTTTGTGTGATATTTTAAATGTAAACAGCATCACTTACAATAATTATAAAATCATGAATTAAAGATTTGCTAAAATTTTCGATTTAATTACTAAAATTCAGCAATTTTACTGATTTTATGCTGATAAAGGAATATTATTCTTAGGAATATAAATGTGTCTATATATTTTTTTCTGTCAGTTTTATCCATTTTATTGACTTTTCAATTAACAATAAAGTTCGTTTGGACAGTAAGTCAGAAAATTCTTTCTATAATGGCTTTAAACTGCATTTTTTAACCCAAAAATATTATCCAGAACCATTTTAGGCTACAATGTAACCAAAGTATAAATAGTAGGAACTCACATTCCCTTGAACAACTGTCCTTCCACTTAGAACACAATGAACTTCTTAGGTAGGCAGGCAGAATTCTTGTTCACTTAACTGCAACCCCATTTAAGCATGGAATCAGAGCAAAACAAGTAAAAAGTGAAGAAGGGAATAGAAAGGATATACATTAGTATTAAACCATATGCTATCTGAGTGTTAGGTTCCCACATAAATATTTTGCTGTATATTTAAAAAATCACTTCTCAAGGACTGATTTCCTCTACTTCCATTATCTTTTATAATGAAATACTCCTTTTCAAGTTACTTATTAGAGTTGTTACTAGCAAATACTGTCACATACCTCTAGTTCAAGATATTAATACATACCCTTAGCCTGAAACTAAGCGTACTACTTAGTTTTAGTTATAAATAATATATGTATAAAACAGGTAGGGTTGCCATTATTTATATGCTGCAATAAATATACAAGAATGAGTACAAATTATTTTTCATAAAAATACAACCTCTAATCAATTCAGGAGGTTTCCGAACTATGAAGACATTGAATACATTAAAACACCAGGCAGTCTCCTCTGTTATAGAATGCCAGTCAGGTGAGATCTGAAAGAGATTCTTTATTGGTAGCCATATACAGTTGACTATACCATCTCTGTGTTTTCTTGCTATTTAAGAAAAAATATAGAACCTGGACATTTAAAACATTATCAATGCAATAATCACCACAGACTCACTGATCTTTTAAAATTTTGTTAGAAATTGCCAAAGTCATGATGAATACAATTATTGCAGCTACATCATTTGAAAAAGTAATATAAATTATGCTGCTAAAGACAAAAAACATTGAAACGCATAAACATCATAACGTATAACACAGCAGTAACTCATAACTATTAATATGAAAAATTAAATTTAAAAAGTTATGTTAGAGAACTCGGAAATTTTTCACTTTAGCAAAACATTCTATTTATATATCTCCAACTTCTATGATACAGTATACCATAAAATACTTTTGAAAGGTACAACATTCAAATGCTCCATTTACACAAATAATATTGCCAGTACTAATAAAAGTGATGCCCTTAAACATGAACTGCTCTGCTAATTATGATTTTAAAAATGTTTTACTTCATTTTACATTTTAGCTAGCAGTTAGCATTACATATTAATCAGTTCTGTGTTGACAAATAGGATCCTAGTCAAAATACTGTTTCTGAAAAGTAATGTACATTATATTGCTTGAAACTAATAACCATATAAAAGTGGTAATCATTTATCTAAACACTGATTATGAAAGACAACTGGCATATATTCAGGCAGAGTGTTGAGTTCATGACGGTTTATTTACAATAAGAGTATTTTTACTGAAGCTAACTTGATATATAGGTTTCTATGTCAATTACTACAGTCTCTTAAAATTATAAAAATATTATATAAAATACCACAGGCTTTAGAGGATATAACTTCATGTGGTTCTGATACTAGCAGCTGAAAAGTGTTTATAATTTAAAAATAAATAAACTATAGAGGTAAACCAGTTACAAAACAGCAGGGGACTGCAATAGTCACAAGAGTGAAAAGAACTGCTTAATTACACAATAGCTAACAAAACGGTGAAGCAGTTGGATCAAAAGTCTTAAAAACCTCTTTCAGAGATTTGTCATCTGTTGCTCTACGAGGATCATCATCTGGGGTGGGGCTCACCTGACCCGGCTGCTTTGACTGTCTTGGATCGCTGTACTGGGGTCTAATTAAGCCTGTTAATGCCTGAATCGGAAGACTGTGCACTGCTGGGACCTGAACGGTACCGGAACTCCCAAGAATATCTGCCTGTGGGTCAGCTGGCCCATCAACAGTGACGTCCACGTTTGGAGCGATTTTCTGTGGTAGGACTGCTTCTCCAGGAGGAGGCTCGTTTTTATCACTACTTTTTAAACCTCCACTTTTTTTCTGGTTCTCTGCATTTTCTGTTGCTAGCTCTGATGTAGATGATGAACTATGCTCCCTAGGGTCATACAAACTAATACCACTAAGAACTGAATCTGGAGTTCCCAGGGGAAGGCCAGCTGAAGATGAGAGTTTAGGGGCATATGGAGGCAAAGCCTCGGGACCAGAATTGCTAGATACTGCCCCTAAGGGCTGTGATGAACCAGAGTTTGACCTGGCTAAATGAGGGGCACCCTTTGATGTATGTGAATCCTTCATAACTGCTTGATGAGACTCTGTATTATGCAGTCTGTGAAGTCTAGGATCAAAATTTTTTTGCAGCCTAGGATCTCCTAATTTACTTCCTGAACTATGTAAGTCTCCAAATTGTTCTAGGTAGCCTTCTCTGTTTGCCGTGTTAATTTTGGCCTTGGCTGCTAGTTTTGCATCAGTGGCCACTGTGCTTTGACGAAGATCACTTTTTGTGTTCCATAACCTACTGAGCCTCTGATCAGCTATAAGAGGGGGCAGAGGTAAATTGATTGAAGATACTGGGTCAGGTTTAGGTAAAGGGACTGGAAGTAAGTCTTCTGGAGCCCACACGATGTGTTTTGCAAAGTTGGGTTTGGTTAGGGTAATATCCATTTTAATGTGACTAAACTGTCTCAGTTGTGACCTTGGATCCTGGAGCATTATACCAGGGGAAGAATCCAAAGGTATTAGGAAAGCTTTTTCTCTCAGTTCTCTTTCTGTATCTTCATCGTCATCGTCTCCTCTTTTGTGTTTGACATTAGGGCCAGCATTTCCATGATGTAAATCAAACTTTGCTCCACCAACAGAAGAACCTACATGACCACTTCCATTCCCTCTTAATTTCCTGGGATCCCATGCAAGTCTAAGATCCAGCGGGGTAGACTCAGAAGATTTTCTAACGTCTTGCCTTGAGATAGTCCTAAGTCTAGGGTCAACAACTTGGCTTCCTTTATTTTTCTCTTTAGCAAGTCTTGGATCAGTAGGAGTGCTGAGTTCTGTGGAAGGTTGTTGTTGACTCCTTAAAGTTTCTGTTTGCTTCTGCAATGTTTTCAGTATTGACTTGACACTGCTTCCTTCTTCCTCTTCACTACTGGAATACCAGTTAACGGTATCATCTAAATGCAGACAAAAACTATGGTAAAGAATGAAGCATTCATATTTGGCCTTAATTAAGATGAAAAAAACACATATACTATTTCTGAAATAAGTGTAGTCTAACTTCAAGAAAACGCATCATAGAAATGACAGAGTTTCAACACTGAAACAAGATAAGATGTGGTGTAACAATTAATAATTCAGTCACTATACTTTATAAAGAAAGAAGTATGATATTAGAACATGTGTAATGTCCTTCTAGTCAGAGAACAGTCTGAACCTTTCATTCCAACTGGCCAAAGGGAGCTCAGAAATGTGTGGTAAGACAGAGCTGGGGGAGAAGGGAAAACACTCTTGAAAAGGAATACCAAAATGTTTTGGCTCTCTTTAATTCAAGCAATCCCTTAAACTTCATAGCTCTGGATTTATCAGGATAACAAGGGAGAGCGATAAGAAAAAATACCTGGAAAGAAAACAAAACACTAACAATGATGGTTAAGGAAGCAAAGGGAACTGAGCAAGTGTGGGCTCAGGTGGGGACTTTTCACTCATACTATATTTTTAGATGTTTGACCTGTGTGAATATATTAATTATTCAAACATTAAATTAAAAACAACAAAGAAAACTAACAGCCTAAGATTTATATACTTTAACTTTACGAGAACACTTTGGGCCTTACTCTTAAAGCCTATGTAACCCTAGTGTATTAGGCACAACGTTAAGACACTTAACCATCAGAGGTCTTCTCTCTCGTAGAGAAGGGAATAAAAACTGATGCTTCAGGAGGGCGAGTCTCCTTCCTCTCCATTAAAACACACATAGGTTATCTCTGAATTGGCCATATATATATACGTGTGTGTATATATATATATGTATATATACATATTATATATATATACACACACATACAGGAACATATGTACACACACATATTCATACATATCCTAGAATATCTTGGATCAATAGAATAGCATATATATTCTCACTTTTACCTCATCTCACTGCTCACTAATGTGTTTCCACAGCATCTAACTTTAGTGTTACACACTTAGTTTGAACAGAACAGTGCTGACAAAACAAGCACTCGGTAAAGCAATTATACTCCAATAAAGATGTTAAAAAAAAAATACATAGAACAGATCCTTCCCTCACAGCCCTCAGAAGGAATCCACCCTGCCAACACCTAGATCTCAGACTTCTGGCCCCCAGAACTGTGAGACAATAAATATCTGTTGTTTAAGCCAAAACAACAACAAAAACAACAACAAAAAACACAAGCACTCGTATTTAGGGTGGGGATGTGGCTTAAAATAGTATATATCAATATTATATCACAATGGCAAAAAGTTTTACTCATATCTCAGTGTCTGAAAAAACTACTTCTAGACACCGGATCTCTTTTTTTTTTTTCTTTGACTTCCAGGAAGTCTAGAGCTAGACTTGTGATTCACTTTCAGCTGTTGTAGTTATTTTAAATATTTCTATATAGGAGTTTCACTCCTCATAGAATTTGGTACTTGATCCAGATAGGTAAGACAATCCAAATCTGATCCAAATAGGTAAGATGCTATTTTATTTTCACTTTCATATCAATATATTTTATAAGCAGTCTTAAATTCTTTCTGGAATAAGAATGAATATAGAGCAGAAAGAAAGTAGAACAGTAGAGAAAGGTCAGTGGAAAGCAGATATTAGATAGAAAATGATAGTTAAGAGATTTGTATCAGCATTTTATCAAAGGACAAATAAAATTTATAAAGGCAATAAAATTTCTAACAATGAACAAAAACACAAAAAACCTAGCCGTTTAAGAAGTTTTCTGTATTCCGAGAAAACAAGCCTCATAAAACATTACCAATTTTATAGTATTATAGTATAAAAATTTATATCATGTAGAAAAGTTTTAATTTTCTTATTTATGAAAACATAAAGCTTTGTTACACTTTAAAGAAAGATTACCATTAAAATGGTTGTGTATTAAAATTAGCACCTAAAAGAGTACACATAAATTTTACAGGAAATTAACTTATTAGAAATTCCTCATTTCCCTGTCATGCTAAATAAATGAAGAGTTAATAACACCTTTTTTGAAAACATAACAATGTTTATATAATAGCTTGTAGCTACCTAGTGTTATCTAGTTTTACATAGTTATTCATAAATTTCATGGGGTTTTTTTTGGGGTTTTTTTTGGCTGCACCTCGAGGTATGCGAAACTTCCCAGACCAGGGATCAAACCCGTCTCCCCTGCAGTGGAAGTGCGGAGTCTTAACCACTGGACTGCCAGGGAAGCCCTAAATTTCATGTTTAAGAGTGGCCAAACACATCAATTTTGTAATTCATAAGAAGAACTGGGTGACTTAAAGTTCTCTGCCCTTAACTGAGTTAACTAATTGCTGTACACTTATCAATATCAAAAATACTAAGGGAAACTTAATGTCCCCACGTAGTCTTTTACATTAAAAATAATATTCCTTAATAACATAGCAGAACCTGAAGTATACAGCCTCTGCCCATGCATATCTAATAATCAAATAACTTTGAGCTTGAGTTACAAGTTAAAATTCCTGAACTGGAAGGTATCTTGTTCCTGTTCTATTTCTTTTCTTTAAAAAAAAAGAAAAGAAAAAAGGCTTAATAGCAAGTCTGCTTGCCCAGGCCTCACACTCCAGCTTCAGATCTCTTTATTGCTTCAAATCAAACCCTTTGCAATTAACTACTAATTCATCAATGGCACTTGAAACTACAATCAATCCCAGGAAGATAGGAGCTATGAGATAAATTGGAAATAGAATAGATAGTTCCCAGGAACTCATTTTTCAAATTTTAACTTATTCAAGACCATTTCAGGAACTGAGTGATCCAAATAGGTAAGATGCTATCATACCACCTGACACACCTTCTTCCTTGCTCGGTGCCCTCTGAGGTTGGGTGCTGCCTGGCTCTTCATCTTCTTGGTATTTCTGAGTAAGTCTAACAAAAAGAGCTCTCTGCACTGCAGGGAGGAGACCTGGTGCAGGCAGGGGGCCATGGCCTGTCACATTACCGCTGCTGTCCGACCCACTCCCGCGGGTAGGTGAGTCTTGAACGATAGGAGGCTGATGCTGGGCAAATTCACCATGCCACGTCCCATCTACATACATAACACGGAAAGAAACACTGATTTAGCATAAAACTCCACTAGACAAGTACCACTGTGAGTTGTAAGAAATTGAGTTACAATAATATCACATTTGATTATCAGATTATTATGTGATTGTAAGCACTTTTTAAGGTTATCTAAAGGTCTATTGTTACAAATATTTGGTTAAATTTAAATCATATTTTAATGTTTCAATTTCATCACATTTTACGTTGCTTTATTTAAAACATGCATTCTTTTCATGCTTTTAAAGAAAAATAGGACTCCAGATATTTTAAATTAGAAATGAGTTATTTCAAAAGGTAAGCTTACCACCAGAGTTATTGGGTGGCTGAAAATTATGTACAGCATGCTGTGAATAGTAATTATCATAAAACTCAGCTGGGTTTTGTAAGGACTCATAATTAGTACTGAGCTGCATTTCACCAGGACTTTGCAGGTGTGATGAACCTGGAGAACAGTGATTCTCTCTAGGTACTTTCATCATGTGTTCTGGAAAGCCAGGGCAATGGTAAGCACCACTCATATTTGGTGGTGTCAAAGGTGTATCCGGTTGAACAAGTACTCCCGCTTGACTGTGAGGGCCTACAATTCCAGGTGGACCAGGCGGCAAAGGTGGGCTCTGCGGCATTGGTAGACCAGGAGGTCCTGCGCATGGATGATGTCCAGGGGAGCCTGGGTGCATCACAGGACTATTGTGTCCCTGAGACATATTAGGTCCGGGACCTGGACTTGACCCCGAACTATACATATGTTGAGTATGTGGGCTGCTTTCCTGAAATTGTGGTCCTGGTGGTGAGGCACTGTTATAAAATGCTGGTGGCCTGTAGACAAAAGAATAATATTTCTTAGTTCAAAGAAAAGAGGCAAACAAGAATGTTACATTTCTAAATAGATATTGGTTGAATGTTTTACGGTATCAGAAGAGAAAACTATATTTTTAAGAAGCAATTTATTCCATATTATCTATAAGCAGAAATACCAACATATGTATCTTGCCTTCATTTTAGCCCCCAGTTTTCTTAATTGCTGCTTACTATCATCTGTTCTAAAACTTAATATTAATGTTCTGCAGAATATA
This sequence comes from Eschrichtius robustus, assembly GCF_028021215.1. Classification (NCBI taxonomy): domain Eukaryota; kingdom Metazoa; phylum Chordata; class Mammalia; order Artiodactyla; family Eschrichtiidae; genus Eschrichtius; species Eschrichtius robustus. The sequence goes on from NC_090838.1 coordinate 84,008,344, forward strand.
GAAAAATACAAAGATAAATAAGATTCATCTCTAATCCTATCACCCAGAGATAAAATTTTTGATTGGTTCTCTTCTAATCCTTTTTCTAGATGCACACAGACCTTTTTATAACAAAACTAGAATTATACTCTATAAACGTACCGCTTGTATTACAATTTCTAATTGGTTATTGCTTGCATATAAAAAGATTTTAGTTTTTGAATGTTGCTCTTCTTTCTGGGCATCTTACTAATTTAATTACAGTTGGCCCTCCCTATCGGCAGGTTCTGCATCCACAGATTCAACCAACTGCAGATCGAAAATATTCAGAAGAAAAAAATTGCAAAAAGTTCCGAAAGCGAAACTTGATTTGCTGTACTCCAGCAACTATTTACATAGCATCTACATTGTATTTACAACTATTTACATAACATTTGCATTGTATTAGGTATTATAGATGATCCAGAGATTACTTAAAGTATACGGGAGTATGTATGAAGGTTATACGCAAATACTTCACCATTTTAACATAAAGGACTTGAGCATCTGTGGATTTTGGTATCCATGGAGTTCCTGGAACCAATCCTCCTCAGACACCCAGGAACAATTGTACAACTTCTAATAGTTTTGTCAGTGATTCCTTTGGGTTCACTAAGGGAAAATGCCCAAATAATGAATCTGCCCCACCATTTCTAATCATATCTATTATCATATCTATTATATCTTTCTCTTTTTGCATTGACTAGGATCTAATCTATAATAGTTAGCCAAGCAGTGGACAGACTTGTCTTCTTCTTGACTTGCATAGAAATACTTTTAACGGCTCACATTGACTGTGATATTTGCTACAGATTTCTTATTCCTCAATTGCTGAGATCTCATTGCTTCCCCGAGTCTTCAGGATTAAAAGAATAATCAACAATGGGACTTAGAGCCCAGGTGCACAGACCCTGGAGGATGGGAAGCAAGACTGGAAAATGCAAACCTGGACACAGCCTCATCCAGACGTTTTCCTCTAATAGCCCAAGGAACGACTTCTCTAAAAGAATGAATACGCTGGAGACATATTACCCACTATTTGAAGATGTTATCAATGACAGTGCTGCCTCATAACAAGGTGGTAGGAATGCCAGTTCCATCCACCTGGCAGTGCCCTTCAGAATTAGTGTGTGGAGAGGTTTCTGAAGCTGTGCTAAGGATTCTGTACAGAAAAGCACTGATGGCAGGCAGCAGAGGGTGGGGCAAAAAGGAAGCGGGAAGAAGCAGTTGGGGTGCATGCCAGATATCTGCTACCTCTACCTAAGTTTAATTATATGACTGACATGGAATACAAGTTAGTTTCTTAATAAGAATTTTTAGGGGGAAAATGCAGCCATTTTTTGAAAAATTTAACTTACTTCTTCCCAATTTTATGTGCTAAATCCACAGTAGGTTTTACAACTATTTCAAAGAGAGATGGAATTTTCTTGAAATCATCAGAGAGATCTGTCTGAAAATCATCTTCGGGATCAGAAAAGGGAAAATGCTCTGGTGGGGTTGGCAGAAGCCCAACTCCTGGAGGCGGTTTGGGAAGAGGAGTTATGCCACGCTTTCTAAGTTCTTCTAACTCTCTTTCGTCTTCATTTGTAGCTTCTTCTTCAGTATTCAACACCTAAAAATAATTGGCAAGGATTACTATTTCAAAACAAGCTTTCTTCCTCACATTTAAAACTGTGAAGACTTGAGTAAACTAAACTAGTTTTGTTAATAGAAAAATACAATATTAAAGTTGAAATAGATCAGAGATAGCTAACTAATTTTTTATAAAGAATATGAGGTTCAGGGCTTCCCTGGTGGTGCAGTGGTTGAAAGTCTGCCTGCCGATGCAGGGGACACGGGTTCGAGCCCTGGACCGGGAGGATCCCACATGCCGCGGAGCAACTGGGCCCGTGAGCCACACTTACTGAGCCTGTGCGTCTGGAGCCTGTGCTCCGCAACGGGAGAGGCCGCGACAGTGAGAGGCCTGCGCACCGCGATGAAGAGTGGCCCCCGCTTACCACAACTAGAGAAAGCCCTCGCACAGAGGCGAAGACCCAACACAGCCAAAAATAAATAAATAAATAAATAAATAAATAAATAAATAAATAAATAAATAAAATAAAATAAAGAATATGAGGTTCAAAGAGGTAAGGGATATTTCTTAAAGTAAATTAGCTTTTGTAGAAATCAAATTTTGTGGTTACCAAGGTAGTGGGAGGAAGAACTGGATGAAGGTACTAAAAAGGTACAAACTTCGAGCTATAAGATAAATAAGTACTAGGGATGTAAAGTACAACATGGTAAATGTAATTAACAGTGCTGTATATTATATATAAAAGCCGTTAAGAGAGTAAATCCCAAGAGTTTTCATCACAAGGAAAAAAATCTTTTCTACTTCTTTAATTTTGTATCTATAGGAGATGATGGATGTTCACTCAACTCCCTGTGATCATCATTTCAAGATGTATGTAAGTCAGATCATTATGTTGTACACCTTGAATTTATACAGTGCTGCATGCCAATTATATCTCAATAAAACTGGAAAATAAATAAACTGCATTTGAACAGAAGTTCAACTGAGAGAAATAAAATTTATGAGGGGCTGGTTGAAAAAATTAGGTTTTTTAATGGCAGAACAATGATAAGAACAAAAGATTCTGGTTTTTTTTAAGGTTAAGGCAATTATATTACTTACTATCATTAATAAGTAAAGGATACTATAATAGTTGCCACTATTGAGCATTTACTATTTACTAGGAGTGGTATGAAGTGTTTCATATACATCACATAATTTAATCTTTTAAGAACAAAAGATTCTTAATTCTTTGTCCAATATTCCTGCTTTTCTAGCACATTACGTTAATAGAATAAAACATAAACTAACAAGTCCTTGATCTCTCAGCAGAGTTTTATAAACTATGACTTATAAAACATGATTCCAGTCAAATGAATCTGTAATCAAGGTGCAAAAATATTACTCACTTTGTCCAAAAGTTTCTTTGTTTCTTTAGTCAGATCATCATGTGAAAATTTACAGTTGTCTCCTTGGTAACATTTTGCTCCACTATGATAGAACTTGCATGGAAATTCATGTAAATAAAAATATTAAGGAACAGACCACGTAAAATCAAACTCTCATATTTTTAAACCAAAAAACATAACTGCTGAGTCAATAAGACTTTATTACTATATATTGTACTAAATTTTCTATAATCACACAATTTATTTAATTTTTAATTTTAAGATTAAATATTTTAAATACATGGCAAAACATTCAAAAAATTTTAAGTCTCCTCTACTCTATTAAAACGAGAAAACAGTTTTTTAAGAGCTTAACTTTTTATTTTAAAAAACTTGACTGTATTTTAACCCTGAGCAATCGCTGCCACGTTAGCTTCTAAGTTACTGCTTCTGTTCAGAATACTCTCCAGAGCTAACGCTGTCTTCCAGCTGGTGGTCTTCCTGCCTGCCCTGTGCCGTAAGATGGGGGCCCCCTACTGCATCATCAAGGGCAAGGCCAGGCTGGGGCGTCTGGTCCACAGGAAGACCTGCACCACCGTGGCCTTCACACAAGTCAACTCGGAAGACAAAGGTGCTCTGGCTAAGCTGGTGGAAGCCATCAGGACCAATTACAACGACAAATATGATGAGATCCGCCGTCACTGGGGAGGCAACGTCCTGGGTCCCAAATCAGTGGCTCGCATCGCCAAGCTGGAAAAGGCAAAGGCCAAAGAACTGGCCACCAAACTGGGCTAAGTGTACACTATTGATTTTTCTGTACATAAAAATAATAATAATAAAAAAAAAACCTCCTCTTCAAAAAAAAAAAAAAAACTTGACTGTACAAACTATATTACCTGTTATTTTTTTCTGTCAGTGATAGATGTTTATATCTTCTATCATAGCAGAGTTAGTAATGTAGGTAATTAACACAGACTTCCTTAGAAAGAGCTTTGGGTCAAGATTTCACAAATCATCTCCCAAATTACCATAATATAAATTATGCCAAAAATTCTGTGCAAAATCTAGATGCTTTCACCACTGATCAAAAGAGTCATGTTAAAGTTTCAATAGTTTGTTGAGAGTACCATGATACTGAAATGTTAAGTATAAATGTTATGCTTGGATAATTAGCTAATTCCATTAATATTCTTTTTTCTCAATAACCATTTTTTTAATCGAAGTATAGTTAATTTACAATGTTGTGTAAGCTTCAGGTATACAGCACAGTGATTCAGTTATACATATATATATCTATTCTTTTTCAAGAAAACAATTTTTTAAAGTAAAAATATTTATAATGGCTATAGCAAATATTACAGTGTAATTTAATTATGTAAACTCTGTTACTTTACTCAATAAAATAAAATATAGAACAAATAAATTTTGTAGCAAGAGCTCATATCTATGAAGAAAATAAAGGGGTCTGATATGTCAAATATCCCAAAAATGAAAACTACAGGCTAATCTTACTTAAAATTTTGGAGACAAACTTCTAAAGAAAATATTAAATCTAGAAGTATAGTGAAAAATATACCATTTTCAGGTAGTGTATGTTCTGGAAATTTCTGGGTAGTCTTAGGAAATTTACTACTGTAATCATCACATTGATAAGGTCAAGAGAGAAAAATCATGTGATCATCTTAGCAGATACAAAAGGCAACTGATAAAATTCAAGATCTTTTTTTGATATTAAAAACTCTTAGTAAAATAAGGATATACATACTTAACTTGATGTTTTTAAAAAATCAATCTTAAAACTATAGCCATAAGCCAAAGCAAAAGGGCATTATCTTTGAAACATATATTATGCTGCCACAATCACTATTATTTAACATTTTTCTGGAAGTATAGACAATACAGTTGAAACTGTCATGCCACAGATGGCATGACTATGGAGAAAAACGTAAGAATAGATGGAAAGCTTTAAGAAACAGTTCAGTAAGGTATCTGGTTTCTAAAGAAGTACGTCAAATCTGAAAAAAAATTTTCTTTGCTTGAATAAGACAAATTTATCATAACATTTTGGTAAAGAAAAAAGGAGTATGTGCCCTAGTAAATATCAAATATAATATTACAGAGGGGAATGGTCAAAGAGCACAATGTGTAATAGTAGTATAGAAGCAGAATTATGCACAGAGGAAAATTTAGAATATGGTTAAGGTGACCTTTTAAATCTGTGAAGAGGGGACAATGAGCTAACCATTTGGAAAAAAATAAGGTCCTTACTGAAGGACAGTATATATATATATATATATATATATATATATATATATATTTTTTTTTTTTTTTTTTTTTTTTTAAAGGACCATATATAGTGAAATGCCATAGGGGTAGAGGTAGGAATACAACTGGAATGTATAGATTTCCAAAGGGAGAAGTAGGGAAGAATATATAGTGCTTATCATTAGGTGGTAAGATTTGAGAAGACTTTGATTTTATAGTTTCCAACAATGACAATTTATTACTTATGAACCTAAGTAAATAATCATTTAGTCACAGAATAAATATGTTGCGAACTACTCCTTCAGGAAGCACGGTCTCTTGAAATACTTATAAGCTGAGTGTATTAAATATAAAGTACATTTATTTCATAGATTTTTTTTCCAAAGGGAAGTTATTTCATTTCCCTAAAGAAAACAACTCAGTTTGCCCTTTTGAAGTGCAAGGGCTGATTAGACCTGGTTTATATAACGTGCTATTTTAAATTTAAAACCAAACTAGGCTTTCCGGGTTGTACTTATGATTTTTAAAGCCTCAGTGATGCTTGAAAATTGCAATATTTTGGTTAACATGTTTTTAATAAAGGATATTATGCATATAAATGCAGTTCTCGCCTTTGGTACAATATCCTTGTAAATAAAATTTGCAGATCTCTTTTCTCTTCTCCAACTCTGCATCATGATCAAATTTACATTGATCTCCCTGTTCACGAAAAAAGAAAAGAAGAAAGAGAAAAAAAAAAGAAACCACTGAATTGAATTTTCTCCGTGGTGTTTCATGGTAGAACTACGGTCATATCTCCAGTCTTTAAATAATGAGCTAATAATAATTCAAACAGTCCTTAGAATTCTTGCCCAAGACAGTGGATGTGGCTGTGTGCAGAGAGCCAGCACAGGCAGCATGACCTCAGAGGATACTGCCTGGCTCCACCAGCACTCACCATTTCTAGCTGAGCTACTCTGGGGACTTATTTAACCTCCTCGTTTGGCCATGTTAAAAACAAGCATAATAACAGTAACTACAGTTCACTGTGTCACTGTAAAGATTAAAACATTTAATATTAGTAATCTACTTCGAACAGTACTTGCCATACAGTCAGCATCATGTGTTTGTTAAATAAGATCTCAAGTTATATTACTGCCCCAGAATGTAATTAAATGAGTCCTGATATACAGTATGCAATGCAAGATACATTTTGAAGAACCAGTTTTATTACAACTATATGAGAAATGAAAAAACTAACCACCCCCTAAAATGACTTTAAGTTTTAAAGATTATTTCAGAAGTTAAAATGATTTATGATATCCCTATAAATTTACCTTGATACATCTCCCTTCCAGAAAGTATTTACAGATTTGTTTTCCTTTATGTTCCACTGTGTGCTGATTAATAAATTCCTGAGTCATAACCTTCCATTTTTTCCCTGGTTTACTATACTGCAAGAAAAAAAATTATTTAAATAAAACATATGAAGTAGTAAAAAGGTATTAAAATTTATAGTCAAATGAATCTAGAAAGCAGTATACATTGATTATTAAAAGTAGTGAAGACTGGACATTCTGATGCTATTCATTTACTTGGAGAGAGATATGCTTCTAGAAAAGTGCTTATTGCTATACTAGTAGTTGCAAAGAACCCTATTTCTAATTCAATGAGGACACACAACTACGTTTTTCAAAGTAAAATTACGAAAATCTTGAAAATTAACAATAATACTTTGGCAAAGGTACAATAAAATATTTACTTTCATGTACTGTTGATAGAAGACGTAAAATATTCACATTGTTTGACACAAAATTTGTACTTTTCAGGATTATTCTGAAGGAATTATCAGGAAGGCACACAAAGATTTATTCACAAAAGTAACTACTGCAGAATTATTTACAAGTAAAACAAACAAACAAAACAAAATCTAGAAATACTGTACCCATCCAAAACTAGGAGACAAGTCAAACACATTATGATACATTTAGGTGGTAGAATATTATACTGTCATTAAAAAATCATGGGATGGAAAGACAATTTGGGGACATAAGAAAATGTTCACAATACCTTACCAAGTGAAAATGTGACCCCAGTTTATAATAATAAAGACAAAGAAAAAGACTAAAAGAATATACCCCTACCTTTAACAGTGTATGTCTCTAGATGTACCTCTAAAAACTTATAGATTGCTTGCGTGTGTGGTTATTTTGTACTTTCTATAGGAAAAAAATGGAGGATGTATTATCTTTAACTTTTAAATTAAAAAAATTAAGAAAAACTAGTATGTGGTAGAAAATCTCACAGCCCTACTTATTTTTCTTAGTTCTTCTCCTCAGTCCCCTATTCAACTTTTGCTACAAGTATAAGAGGGTTGAGTAGCAAGAGAGTATGATGCTTAGCCAAGCTAAGGACTTCCACTCATGAGCGCTATAAAACACCACTGTTTTTCAGGCTCTTAGCATGCATAGTGCCTTGAACATCGAGGAGCTTAATAACTATTGACATTTGCTCTTCTGATTTGATATCAGTTTTCCCTTTTCCCTCAATTTGTTAGAAGATGGAGAACAAAGCACAATCTACTGAAAACAGGAAACTGCCTCACAGCAAACACTTAAGGAAATAGATGGCTAAACTTAAATCTGATCCTCAGCACTCCCAACTGATGAAATACATATTTTACTAGAAGAATTCTGAAAAAAAGTATAAGAATACCAGGAAAATAGATAATCTTTGAGGTTCTTTTAAAAAAATATATATATATACCCAAATTGCCCAAGGAAAACGCAAAGAAACTGCTTATACTCTACTCTGATAGGATCATTTAAAATGTCTTAAATCTATGTAAATTTCACTTACAAACATTTTCTATTTCTAGGCTCACTTACAACAAGTAGATATAAATGACCAGTTCACATATGCCTTCTGTACAAGGAATTGTGGCTGTAATAAAATAGGCAGCCAAAGAGAGTGCATTGTGCAAAGTCAATGAGCCAACTTGAGGAATATAACTCTGAAATTAAGAAGTAAATATATTAGGTAACCAACCTCCCCCTAAAAAAAACGCTGAAAAATGTACCAAGTTGTACCTATGTTTCATTAATAACTCACCCTTTCTGTCTATGTTACTTTCTAATGATACACCTCGTTGTCTTAACGGAGGACCGCGGGGGGCTGTTTTTTTTCCAGTTTAGTTCTGTTTAAACGAGTAGTAAGTATCGCAGTACCCAGAACTATGGGAAACCTGACTATAATCAAGGTATTCTAGAACATCTAAAGCAACTTAAACAAAATTTCAGGATAAAATAAAGTGCCTAGAAGATCTGATCTTTTAAGCTTGAGCCTACAGAAGAACCACAATGTCCTCTATCCCTTTTTTTAATTTTTAATTTAATTTTTATTTTACATAGGAGTATAGTTGATTCACAATGTTGTGTTGTCCTCTATCCTTAAGATCTTCTATGAACTATAAGAGCTGGAAGAACGACAGAAGTAATCTAGTTCATCACCCTCATTGGACAAATATGAAAACTGAAGATTAGTGAAGTTAGTGACTTGCCAAAGGTTACGTTTCATGTTAGTAGAATCAAGATAGAACTCTTTGCACTATATCACACTGTTTCAAAGAAAACACAATTCAAGAAAGAGGGAGAAGGAATTCCCTGGTGGTCCAGGGTCAGGACTCTGGGCTTCTACCGCAGTGGGGCATGGGTTTGATCCCTGGTCAGGGAACTAGGATCCCGCAAGCTGTGCGGTGTGGCCAGAAAAAGAAAGAAAGAAAGAAAGAAAGAGGGAGAGAAGGAAAAGACAGAGAAAGCGAGGGAAAAACCAAACTACCCACTTGGTGATTTTAAAATTTATTTACTCTAGAGGATGTATTATATTGGTATAGGGAACAAGAGCATAAAAGATTTTTTAGATATACTAAAAGGAGGAGGAAATTAAGGATCTACTGGGAAAAGAATATGTATTTATAAAAAAATTTAATAGCTACTATAAAGACTAAAAAATTTTAGGAGTTTTATGGCCAAAAGAATGAATAAGGCTTTAAAATCCATCAAAAGTTTGCATGTTCTGTGACTATACTTGAGTTTTCAAGAAAATTAGCGTGGACATGCAGGTATTCCTAAATTTATCTGGCCTTTGGAGGATCTTAATACTCCTTGAAAAGGCAAGGGTAAAAATGGATCTATGTTGGCCACTCCAGGTATGTTCACTCTACCCTGGATGGGCCTCCGCCAAAGCACTCCTGAACATGAGCTGCTTCCTTGGACTCTGACACGCTCCTGCTTGTTTCTGGAACTGTAAGAAGAAATCTCTCATGAGAGCCAATAAACTGACATAGTGTTGATAACATATTTTAATCTTGATAAAGAAAGGAAAAATATTCTAAATCTGATAAATGCAAAAGAAAGAATTTATTCTGATTTTCTACTACATGATAAATAAATCTTTTAGTTGCAGCCCAGATCTGCAAACATCTAAAATGTTAGTGCTTAAAGAGGCCATTAGAGTTAATACTGTACTCTAATTTTACAGATTGAGCAAACTGAAGCTCAGAGATAGGCAGTAACATGATCAACACCATACTTTCTTGGAAGCTAATTTTTTTTCACATATAGGGTATAAGTACTGAATATAGGAGAAGGCTTACTTAGAAAACATTCATATTAATTTGGTCTAGTGAAAGCAGCACATCCTAGACATCTACACGTGTCTACAAAGATGGACAGGCAGGTTATAGTCACCCAGAAATGCTAAGCTTGTTTCCATGGAATGGTGAGTTAAGAGTAAATGTTAGTAGGTGTGTAGGAAAAAAAGAGTTCATGGTCAAGTAAATTTTGAAAATGATGGGTTGAACAAAGTAAAACAGACTTCTTTATGCCTAACCTGCTCAGAGTGTGTAATACATTAATGTTGACTGAGAATCCCCAAGAGTAGCGTAGCATGTGCTGGGTTTCACAAATTCATTTGGGCCCAAACTTCTTTTTTCTGTTAACAACTCCCTAAGTAGTACATTAATGAGTACATATTAAGAAATCTTTGCCCATTATCTTTAAACCCAGAAATGAGAAAACTGAGCATTTTCCAATTACAATATGCTACTATCCCTTTCCTTTTTTTTTTAATTTTTAAAAAATTTTGGCCCCATTGGGGCTTCGTTGCTGTGCACGGGCTTTCTCTAGTTGTGGTGAGCGGGGGCTACTCTCCGTTGCAGTGCATGGGCTTCTCATCGCGGTGGCTTCTCTTGTTGCAGAGCACGGGTTCTAGGCGCGTGGGCTTCAATAGTTGTGGCACGTGGGCTTCAGTTGTTGTGGCACGTGGGCTCAGCAGTTGTGGCGCACGGGCTTAGTTGCTCCGCGGCATGTGGGATCTTCCCGGACCAGGGCTCGAACCCGTGTCCCCTGCATTGGCAAGCGGATTCTTAGCCACTGCACCACCAGGGAAGCCCCTACTATCCCTTTTCTATCAATCAAGGTTGCAGCTACTGATAACCCACCCTTGCTCTGTACAAGTCAATCAAATCTTACTGGAACAGTGGCAGAATACAGGAATTGGACCACTCTAATCCAGAAAGTCGCTACAAGGTTGAAATGTACTGTTCAGAGTTCAGTTCAATTCAACATATATTTATTCAATATCTACTATACACATAGTTCATAAATTCATCTTTCCAACCATTTATACCTCCTTTCTTCTCTTTTAATGATTTCAACTGTAATAAGTAAGTGAATTTACCACTATCTCCTTTCTTGGTCCTGCTACGTATTGAGCTATTAGCATTTTATTGCTATTTGCATCTAGGGACCATGACTCCTAGGAAAGGAAAGTACAACAGAGAACTAACAGAACAAAAGTGTTTGCTTTCAGACATATCAATTTTATTTTGAGGTGCTTTCTAACTTACCGATTTTATTTCGAGGGCACCAAAACGTTCATCTGTGTACTACTATCAAAACTAATTAAAACAATACTTCTTTTCTGGAATTCATCTATACTCATTTGATCTGAACTGGAAAATTTTCATTTACTAGGAAAGTAGCATTAAAATCACAATGCTGGGCTTCCCTGGTGGCACAGTCGTTAAGAATCCGCCTGCCAATGCAGGGGACATGGGTTCGAGCCCTGGTCCGGGAAGATCCCACATGCCGCGGAGCAACTAAGCCCGTGCACCACAACTACTGAGCCCATGTGCCACAACTACTGAGCCCGCGCACCTAGAGCCCGTGCTCCGCAACGAGAAGCCACCACAGAGAGAAGCCCGCACACCGCAACGAAGAGTAGCCCCCGCTCACTGCAACTAGAGAAAGCCCGCGCGCAGCAACGAAGACCCAGTGCAGCCAAAAGTAAATAAATAAAATAAATAAATTTAAAAAAGAATCACAATGCTTTCTTTTGCAGCCAAATAAGTTACAAAATGGAAAAGCTCCTCTCCTCATTATATATAAATTCTCAGTACCTCTTGAAAGTCATCCGTTCCTGAAAACACATTAGGCCCTTTATTGGCCCTTCCTCCACGGTCTTTGCGTTTGATTTTCTTCGGTAAGCCGCGTCCACGAGCAACATTAAAACTTTTAACCCTCTGTTCAATACCTAAAAAAGTTAAAATGTACTTCAGATAGTTAAAAAAACAGCACACTAGACAATCTACTAGTTTACAGGGAATAGCATATTTTAAATAGTCTATAATGTACAGTGTATTCTTTTTTTCCCTTTAGATTCAGTGAAAAAAATTAATTCAGTCTTTACATTTTACTTCGTGGGTACTGCTCCTTATTGTTTTGTTTCTTAAGGGATGTTAACAACATAAGGAAGGCAAGAAACAAGGATATGTACATGGCTGGAGAGGTCAAATCTAGTTTTATTCTCAATTTTCCTTAGAATAAGCAATTAACAAGGTTTTCTGTTTTTAATAGAATTAAATATTACATTCATCTCTAAGGAAGACATTGTAGGTATTAGTGATTAATTTGTGGCAAATTGAGTTTCTATTGATAATGTTGAATAGACATCACATATATCTCCAAGCAAAATTTATACTTGTCTTTTACTTTTGAAAAACTTGATATTTAAAAGTCTCTAAAGAGATACTCAAATGACTAAAATTATATATCAGGGTAGTAAGTTACAATACAAAGTGATTTCTCATTATACCAGAGTCATATTGAACTAATAAGTTTTCTAATGATATTAAACCTACAAAATAGCCAATAGATATATAGAAAAATGTTTCACTTCATTAAAGAAATCAAAGAAATTAAAAATTTAAAGATAACATGACTATTTTCATCTCAAAGAATAATGTTGGTAGGGATTTGGAGAAACTGGCATTTGCACACACTGGCAGGGGTGTTATAAATTGCTACATCACCTTTTTGGATATCAACTTGGTATATGGATCAAAAATCTTCAAATGTAGCTATGTCTTTTGACTCAATTCTACATTTTAGCATTTACTCTCAAAAAAAAAATGTTTGCCAAGATATGTATAAATATGCAGGGTTAATCACAGAATTTTTAAAAATGGGTGCAACTTAAATCCCAAATAATTACTAACAAACAAACCTAACACTTTATTAGACAAATTATGGCATATCTATTTAATTGAATAGAATGTAGACATTAAAATCTACTCATTAACATAAGAATGACTGAGATACAATTCACAGTTAAGGGAAAAAACCAAGTTATAACAGTGTATAGTTTTTTGTTAAAAAGTAATTGTCAAAAAATTCTAGACGAATGTATACCGGGGAATTCCCTGGCAGTCCAGTGGTTAGGACTCTGTGCTTCTACTGCAGGGGGCCTGGGTTTGATCCTTGGTTGGGGAACTAAGATCCCACAAGCCGGGGCACAGCCAAAAACAAAAAAAAAGTATACCAAAAATATTAATAGTAATTGTCTCTGGGAGTAGGGATTCAAACTGCTTTTGTTTTATCTTTGATCTTTGCTGGGTTATCTTTTCTACACATAGAAAAAGTTTTCTACATTTGAGCATATATTATTTTCATAATTCTGCGGGAAAAAATGAAAGTCAAAATAAAATGCAATACTCAATTCTTTAACAGAACAAACAGAAAGAGTTTGAAAGGAAGAACCCCAGGTGGGAAAGGATGAACAAGGCCTCTACATTCCCCTTATTCCCCAAGTGGAATGATCCCTGACACCACTATGTCTGGACTCCAGGAACAAACTTACTAATTACAATAGCATATGCATAGACAAATTCCTGTCTCTTTAGTTCAACAAAGCCTAGATCCACATTTTTCAAAGGAATTTTGCTTGGAAATCAAGAAAAAATAAAGCCATAAAAATAACCAAATTTACTCGTAACTGATTCCTTTTTTCAATGATAATTAAATGATAGTTACATAGGGCTTGGGTGCTCACTACTTCACCTCAGCCTCATCTCGCTCCACTTTTCTTGAAGCAGACATATTGACTGGACAGTTCTTAAGGCTGATTTGACCCTGATGTGACCCATAATTTCTATGGCAATCTTGTACTGGTCTCTCCAGGGACGATGTACCTCAATATAGCAGATGAATAGGTCATCACTCCAGAAATTTCTTTAGATTATGTTCTTATTTCTGATCCTGAAGAATGTCTATAGTCCTGAGTACATTTACATAGCAAAGATGATCACTACATTTTAAAGCCTAATAAAAGAATAGCTTCCCAGGATTCTGTCCTTACAGGTCTAAAACATAAAGTAATACAGAGTAACAGAGACAGCTGAAAAAGGTAGGTTATTTCTTTCAGTATACTGATACCATATAGAAGGGAGGGGAAAAACATAACAGGAAAGTTGTTTTACATTTTTATGCACTTTAAAAGTATTAAGAAATCTTTTAAATTCAAATTTTAAGATATCATGCAGATTGAAATATTTGTAGATTTTTGTCCTCAAGGTCTACAAAATAAATAAAAACGAATTCAGGAAGCACAGGAATAAGCTGATCATGAGAAAGGACAAAGAAATTTAAGATTTTACTTCATATTTACCTGTTTTAAGAAGGTTCTCATATTAAAACACAGACAATTTCAAACTTACCTTGCTGAATTCCTTTCAATCTTTGTTTTTTCCCTGGTTCTTTAGAAAATGATAATCCTAAAGCAGTATTTGAGGTTTCTTTAGCTTGCCTGTATTGTTTCAGCTGACTGGCAAAATCTTCCTCTGTTTCCTGACTGTAGTTACCAAAGTTCTCATCACTGTAGTTACCAAAGTTCTCATCACTGTAGGTACTGTACTCATCATATTCTTTACTTTTAAATTTTCTGTTATGTTGACTCTTCTTTGATGCCATGTAGCTTCCTGATATATGTCCATGCTAAGTGAAAACGCACAACCATTATCAAGATTTTTCAGTTATATATAGGAATTGATAGTAACACAGGACATCTTTTTTCCCCCAGAAAGTTGGGAGAAAGAAGGGGAAAAGACAGTTATTAGTTCTGCCTCTTGGTTAGAACTTATCTATGGCACTATTTAAAACTAAGTTCAAAAAGCTAACTGCTACTCTGATGTTATTAAACATTATAATGTTCATAGAACATTGCTGGAGAGTGTGTCTTGTTCACCTTCTGTTTTCCATGTCCATGTCTTATGTTTCTCATGCTCCATGCCTCAATATTTATACACATAACAGTACTTTAAAATCCATACTGTCATACAGGAATTCTATCTCCAAAAAAACTGAAGAGGTCTTTTTGAAAACAGAAAAAAAATAATAGTAAAACAGCTTGGAGCAAGGGTAGAAAATATATAGAGTCTCCTAAGATTCAAAAATTCCCAAATGACACGTTTAAGCACATTATATTTAATTAAAAAACTATACGTAAAGTCAAATTTGTAAAAAGAAAATATTTATATTTGAGGTCTAATAGAAAAAAGAGATTTCCCTAATTGTAAAAAACATCTAATGAATAAATTGCTCATTAGAAACTATTTATTGCACTTATACATTATTAATTTTAATGCTTTTTACTAAAGCACGTAAAAACAAAAAATACATTGTAGTCCTAGAAGTTCATTTAATGACAGTAATTCAAGTATATCTCTATTCACTGAAATATTTTTATTACTTCTATCATATCTATTGTCAATTTTTTTATAAGAAAGCAAGAAAAAATTGCACATAATTACAGCTTGAGGATCTAGAAAAAGTCAGACCATGACTCATTTTCAGTTTAGTACATTTTAAATGTGATATAAAAATACTGCCTTGGCAGGATACTAATATGAGACTGTGTTTTTAATAAAATGCAGAGAACAAACAGAGTGAAGTAAGTCAGAAAGAGAAAAACAAATATCGTATATTAACTCATATATGTGGAACCTAGAAAAATGGTACAGATGAACCGGTTTGCAGGGCAGAAATAGAGACACAGATGTAGAGAACAAAGGTATGGACACCATGGGGGGAAAGCGGGGCGGGGTGGTGGTGGTGGTGGTGGTGGTGGGATGAACTGGGAGATTGGGATTGACATATATACACTAATATGTATAAAATAGATAACTAATGAGAACCTGCTGTATAAAAAATAACAATAAAATAAAATTCAAAAATTCAAAAAAAATAAAAAGTAAAATTCAGAGAAATACTAAGTCCTTTTCAGCAATTATAGAGATAAAAATAGAGAAAAAGTATATAACTAAAGCAATCAAGAAAATCAATTAGCTCATCAATTTTAAATTTTAAAGACATTATATTAGATTTCCAAATTTTTTTAAGCAACATTTTTAAAGTTTATAAACTGTTCTCAGTCTAGCACTTCAGAAATTCAGAAGGGGATTTATAACTATAACCAAAAGGCAGTTTCTTACATTTTAAAAAAAGCCACTATGAAAATAAAACAAAAAATAATTGCTTTGATTAAGTTGAAGATTAATTAATTAGTTGAATGGTACTTACATTTCCTTTTATAAAAAATGTGATTACATTAATTCTTCAATGATATATTTCAACGCCTAATGAGCAAGGATTACTCTGTTAATGGGCGAGTATGACTTTTTCTCTAGAGATTAGATGCCTTTCACAAAAGCTTTAAGTCTTAATCCAATTCTCTGATTTTTCACAGCCTTTACAAAAATAATCTCCATAATTCCTACTTTTTCAAGCAGAATTATCCCTAAACTTTCAATTCATCCCTCGTTTTCCCAACTGCAAATAATCCTAATAGCCCTCTAATTATGCAAACCTCAGGGCTTCTTCTGCAGTGACAGACTCTAATGTGGCTTGCTGCAGTGCTTAGTGTTTGCATCAGGGCACCACCCATGCGGTGCAAGCTCTCCAGGAAGCGCTAAATGAATGAGGGGTTACAGAGCAGCCCCAGTTCTCTAGGAGAATATCTCCTCGTGCTTCACATGTTCACCATTTGGAATGAACAAAATGTACTCACCATCAAGGATCTAGCAAGTATTTTTAAAAGCCCTCCTAAAGATAAAAGAAATGAAAAAGACTATAAATTTTACTGAAGGACATAGTTTCTCCAATCACTCTGCTTATTGATTATTAGGCTATCTACCTGCTAGAATGTCTGTGGGGGCAGATTTGGTTTCTGTTACACAGGCTGTCACTCTAAGCATGAAATAAGAGAACAGGAGACCCTGAACAAGGATGAGGAAAAAGGAGATATATTAAGTCCTCTGATTTAATAGCTAGATGCTAATACTATATTCTATTGTCGCCTATAACTGTAGACGTGTCATACAGTAGATGCTTGTTATCTAATTAAGTGAGATTTTTAGGATATACTTTCTAACCTCAGTGAGTCAACCCTAAAGCATATGTGAAGGAAATGATCCTGAACTTTCTCTTCTAATGGCAGACTAGGTAATTTAATTCAGATCAGTCCTCCTCCTAAAAAAATGCAGCAAAGATAGACAAGATATTTTTTTCAGACCACTGTAGACATCAGAGAGCTAACAAATTAGTGAAGGGTTACTGGACCGTTACCCATGGAGTAGATGAAAATCCCCAGAAGTGAGCAGTATTTGGAGCTGTTTTTGCTCTGAAAGCATCAGCCCAGCATGAAAAATCATCTGAAAGGTTCAACAGCACTTTTGACTATCCTTTCAATCTTTGGGAACAAAAGGAGTCCAGAGTCTGGAAAAAGCGGAAGCCTTAGCGACCCCCACCCACCAGAACTCAGAAAGTCTGGGGTTTTTCAGATACATGCACACTGACCCGAATACTCCTCAGTGCTCCTGAAAGCATCAGGATTTTTCTAGCACAAAATAATATTCAGACTGAAGATTCTGCTCATACAGTGTACCATATTTAAGGAAGACATAAAGTATATCATGTTGTTTTAAATTTTTTTCCGTTTAAAACACATCAAATAATGTTTGCACTTGAAGATGTAGGTGGCACAAAATTCATATACTGAAGCCCTAACCCCCAGTACCTCAAAATATGACAGTGTTTAGAGAAAGGGCCTTTAAAGAGGTGATTAAGTTGAAATGAGGATGTTAGGGTGGGCCCTGATCCAGTTTGACTGCTGCCCTTATAAGAGGAAAATTTGGACACACAGAGACACCAAGAGTCCACGTGCACAGAGGAATGACCATGTGAGGACAAAGCAGCAAGAAGGTGACCATCTACAAGCCAAGGAGAAAGGCCTAAACAGATCCTTCCCTTGTGGCCCTCAGAGGAAACCAAACCTGCCAGCACCTCGATCTTGGACTCAGATCTAGCCTCCAGACTGTGAGAAAATAAATTTCTGTTGTTTAAGCCACCAGTCTGTGGTATGTTGTTATGGCAGCCCTAGCAAACAAATACATGAGATACTCTTTATTTTCAAAGATTTAAAATTTGTAGCATATGTCTTATAAAATATTTTTTTAAATATCAGAAAGCAAAGAATGAAATTGAAAGTTTAATTTTTCTCTTTAAAAAGCAGTAACTCAAAACCACAGTGAGATATCATTTCACACCAATTAGGAAGGCTGTTATCCAAAACAAAACAAACAAACAAAAACAGAAAATAACAAGCTTGACAAGGATGTGGAGAAATCAGAAAAATCTCATGCATTGTTGGTGGAAATGTAAAATGGTGCAGCCTTTGTGGGAAACAGTTGGTAGTTCCTCAGAAAGTTAAATGTAGAAATAACATATCATCAAGCAATTCCACTGCTAGGTCTATACTCCAAAGAACTGAGAGCAGAGTCTCAAAGAGATACCTATACACCCACGTTCATAGCAGCCATTATTCACAATACGCAAAAGGTGGAAGCAATCCAAGTATCTATCGACAAAATGTGGTATATACATATAATTGAATATTATCCAGCTCTGAAAACGAAGGAAATTCTGATACGTACTACGACACAGATGAACCTTGAAAAACTTATGGTAAGTGAAATAAGCCAGACACAAAAGGACAAATACGGCATGATTCCACCTATATGAATTACCTAGAGCAGGCAAATTCATAGAGATGGAAAGTAGAATAGTGGTTACCAGGAGTGGAGGGAGGGGGAAATTAGGTATTATTGCTTGATAGGTACATGGCTTCTGTTTAGGAAGATGAAAAAGTTCTGGAAATGGACAGAAGTGATGGTTGCACAACATCGTAAATAAACTTAATGTCACTGAACTGTTTATTTTAAAATGGTGAAAATAGTGAATTTTTCCAAAGACATACAAATGGCCAACAGACACATGAAAAGATGCTCAACATCACTAATCATCAGGGAAATGCAAATCAAAACCACAAGGATAGGACTCCCCTGGTGGTGCAGTGGTTAAGAACCCGCCTGCCAATGCAGGGGACACGGGTTCGAGCCCTGGACCAGGAAGATCCCACGTGCCGCAGAGCAACTAAGCCCGTGCGCCACAACTACTGAGCCTGCGCTGTAGAGTCCGCAAGCCACAACTACTGAAGCCCGTGTGCCTAGAGCCTGTGCTCCACAACAAGAGAAGCCACCGTGCACCGCAACGAAGAGTAGCCCCCGCTCCCTGCAACTAGAGAAAGCCGGCGCACAGCAACAAAGACCCAATGCAACCAAAAGTAATTAATTAATTAATTAAAAAAAAAAAAAAACCCACAAGGATATATCTATCACCTCACACCTGGCAGAATGGCTATCATCAAAAAGACAAGAAATAACAAGTGTTGGTGAAAATGTGGAGAAAAGGGAACACTTGTACGCTGTTGGTGGGAATGTAAATTGGTGCAGCCACTGTGGAAAATAGTACGGAGGTTTCTCAAAATATTAAAAATAGAACTACCAAATATCCAGCAATTCCACTTTGGGGTATTTTCCCAGAGAAAATAAAAACACTAATTCGAAAAGATATATGTACCCCTATGTTCACTGCTGCATTGTTTATAATAGACAAGATATGTAAGCAACCTAAGTGTCCATTAATAGATGAACAGATAAAGAAGATGCAGTATATATATATATATATATATATATATATATGCAGTATATGCAGTATATATACAATGGAATATTACTCAGCCATAAAAAAGAATGAAATCTTGCCATTTGTGACAATAAGGATGGACTTAGAGGGCATTATGCTAAGTGAAATAAGGCAGATAGAGAAAGACAAATATCACTATTATTTCTCTTATACGCGGAATCTAAAAACCAAAACAAATGAGCAAACATAACAAAACAGGAACAGATTCACAGATAGAACAAACAAGTGGTTACCAGAGGGGAATGGGGATGAAATACGTGAGGGAGATTAAGAGGTACAAACTTCCAGTTGCAAAATAAAGGAGTCACAGGGATGAAATGTACAGCATAGGGAAAACAGTTAATAATAATGTAATATCTTTGTATGGCAACAGATGGTAACCAATCTTATTGTGGTGATCATTTTTTATGTATAGAAATACTGAATCCTATGTTGTGCACCTGGAACTAACACAGTGTTGTAGGTCAATTATACTCCAATTTAAAAAAAAAAGAGAGAGAGAAAAAGAAATAGTTAAAATGGTAAGTTTTATGTTATGTATATTTTATGACAATAAAAATAAAGGCAATACCTGAGGAAATGGAATGTCATAATCCCTGTAGAAACCACTTCTTTTTCTGTGGGAACTTTCTGTATGTTCGACCTCTGAATCAAGGCTGTAGTCTGAACTATCATCACTGGATGGAGAATTATGCTAAAAGAAGGAAAAACCAAAAATGTTACATTTACAAAAGGAAGAAAATTTAACTGGTAACTAGATAAGCTTGTTTCAGCCAGAGGTGCCAACCAACAGATTATATTATCCTAGTAGGTTCTGAAGTATTAACCGGAAAATTCTTGCTCTAGAGACCACCTCCACCCCAACTTCTCTGAAATTTTCTGAGGAATAGTACATTTTCCTCTTTTCTTGGGGATTTTAATGGCAGCATTTTCCCCATCATCCCTTTGGCCCAAGGACTTCAAATAGAAAATACTGCACCTCTAGGCTCTAAAGTGATCTTAACTTTAAGTTAATCTTTATTTTTTAAATTTTTTTAAATTTTTGGCTGCGTTGGGTCTTCGCTGCTGTGCGCGGGCTTTTAGTTGCTGCGAGCGGGGGCTATTCTTCGTTGCAGTGCACGGCTTCTCACTGCGGTGGCTTCTCTTGTTGTGGAGCATGGGCTCTAGGCACGCGGGCTTCAGTAGTTGTGGCACGCGGGCTCTAGAGCGCAGGCTCAGTAGTTGTGGCGCACGGGCTTAGCTGCTCCGTGGCATGTGGGATCTTCCCGGACCAGGGCTCGAACCCGTGTCCCCTGCATTGGCAAGCGGATTCTTAACCACTGCACCACCAGGGAAGCCCCTAAGTTAACCTTAAAGGAAATAAAATTGGTTCCTCATCACCAAAAAGAGTCCTAGAACATGAACAGAGTATGAATTAATTTATTTTTTACCTAAAACAGCATTAGAGTTCTTAATCTATTGCATAAGTACCCTAAATCTAAAAGATACCAAAACATTCCAAATTGTAAATATAACATAAATCCAACCCACAAAATTGAACAAAGATGAAATACAAACCACAAGTAATTGACAGTGATTGACAAATATCAAGAATAAGCTTTTTCAAGTATGAATGCAATTTCAAAAAAAAAAAAAATCACCAAATATCCTCCATCTAGCCAAAATAATTACCTTCCCAGGTTGAGCACCCTCTTTAAAAAAATTTTTTGAAGTTCTTATCAACAAAGACACTGGCTCTGTATTTTATCATCCCTGCATTCCTGGCATCTAAGACTAGAACAAACTCAGTAAAAATGTGCTGAACTAAATTGACCTCTTGATACTTTTACAGTAGAAGGATCTGTTTTCTTCTACTCCATTCTTAAATGCTGGTTTAAGAAGACAAACTGTTTTCCTCCACCTTGTTCTTAAATGTTCTGGGGTTTAGTTTTGGGGTGATGTTAATTCTGCTTTTGTTGATTTGATAGGTGATATGAAGATCTTTTTATAATTATGCTATGAAATGTTTCAAGCTTAACTACCTAATCTTTTTGGTTAGGACTTGAAATAAATATTGTCCATTTAAAAGCCAAGTTTGCTCTGTTACTAGCAGAAGTCAGCTCTGGCTCAAAAGAAAACCTTTCACTTGAAGAACACTAAAGGGGTAAGGCTTGCTTAAGAAGAAGTTCAAACAAAGGCACTGCTTCAGGAAGAGCCATCAGAGAAGAGAAGATTCTGTTTAAGGGAGAAGATTCTTCAGGCTAGCCCCAAAAAATGAGTCTAGAACACAGACTTTAAGAAGTCATTAGGGTGCTTCCCTGGTGGCGCAGTGGTTGAGAATCTGCCTGCCAATGCAGGGGACACGGGTTCGAGCCCTGGTCTGGGAAGATCCCACATGCCACGGAGCAACTAGGCCCGTGAGCCACAATTGCTGAGCCTGCGCGTCTGGAGCCTGTGCTCCGCAACAAGAGAGGCCGCAATGGTGAGAGGCCCGCGCACCGCGATGAAGAGTGGCCCCCGCTCGCCACAACTAGAGAAAGCCCTCGCACAGAAACGAAGACCCAACACAGCCATAAATAAATAAATAAATAAATAAATAACCCCCCCCCAAAAAAACAATAAGTCATTAGGAAGGCTATTATAAAAAAATATGTATGTGGCTCACCTACAGTAATAAGAAGTAGAGTAATTATTAACCCAAAATTAATAATTGGACTACATTAAAAATAGCTGGAAGTAGTAGAGAGTAATTAAAAATTATTAAATTTTTAAATTTTTAAGTGAAAAGGATAGTATACTTTTTTTATTTCAGAATTTTTGAGTTTCTTTTTTTTGGTTACTGTTTGGTATCTGTTTAGTGTTTGAAAGTGTTCCTTTAATTTTGTTATTTTACCTATAATACACTGGTGCATTTCTTTCAATACACTTGGTTGGTAAGTACTAAAGTTCAAGTCTAGGGACTTCCCTGGTGGTCCAGTGGGTAAGACTCCATGCTCCCAATGCAGGGGGCCCTGGTTCGATCCCTGGTTGGGGAACTAGATCCCTCATGGCGCAACTAAGAGTCCTCATGGCGCAACTAAGAGTCCTCATGCCACAACTAAGAAGTCCGCATGCCCCAACTAAGAAGTCCATGTGCCCCAACTAAAGATCCCGCATGCTGCAACGAAGATCATGCATGCCACAACTAAGACCCGGTCCAGCCAAATAAATAAATGTTTTAAAAATAAATAGGGCTTCCCTGGTGGCGCACTGGTTGAGAATCTGCAGGGGACACGGGTTCGAGCCCTGGTCTGGGAAGATCCCACATGCCACAGAGCAACTAGGCCCGTGAGCCACACTACTGAGCCTGCGCGTCTGGAGCCTGTGCTCCGCAGCAAGAGAGGCCGCGATAGTGAGAGGCCCGCGCACCGCGATGAAGAGTGGCCCCCGCTCGCCGCAACTAGAGAAAGCCCTCGCACAGAAACGAAGACCCAACACAGCCAAAAAAAAAAAAATAGTCACGGCTTTAAAAATAAAGTTCAAGTCTCAGTGATTATCCTTTCTATAGAACTCTTAACAAACATGACACCACAACGTGGTGAGTAAAGAGGGCAAAAGACATAGTCAAGAACTAATTAACAGGATAGACATTTAGTGACCCCTTTAGATATTCAAACAATAACAGAAAGAATTTAGGGACTTCAGTGACTTCCCCAAACCATGCCAGCCTTTTCACACCTTTTTGCTTTTGTATTCTCTGTGTCTCTTTGGTCAACGAGCTAATGCCTACCTGTCCTTCAAGATTTATCACAAAAAATCTCCATGTCCAATAGTAAGAGAACGATACTAAAGTATAATACAATACAGAGCAATCAATTAAAATGGCATTTTAGAAGATTTTATAGAAATAACAAAATGTTTATCAGTACTATTAAGTGAAAATGCAAAATATAAAATCAATTAAATGGCATTTCTCTAATAATAATTGTCCACAAATTCATTATTACTCCTACCCTCAAGAGGTGGAGATTAATTCCTCTCCCTTTGAGTGTGGACTAGACTTAGAAGCTTGCTTCTAGCAAACAGAATTTGTCAGAAGTGATTAGGTTATAAAAAAGACTG
Organism: Eschrichtius robustus; assembly: GCF_028021215.1. Classification (NCBI taxonomy): domain Eukaryota; kingdom Metazoa; phylum Chordata; class Mammalia; order Artiodactyla; family Eschrichtiidae; genus Eschrichtius; species Eschrichtius robustus. Next base: position 84,032,064 of record NC_090838.1, read on the forward strand.
TAAAAAAAAAAAAAAAAAAAAAAGACTGTAGCTTTCATCCTGGGTGCTCTCTCTTGCTCTCTTGCTTTGGAGGAAGCCAGCCAAAGCACGAGGTCGAAGAAGTGGTGTGTAAAGGGGTCCACATGGTGAGGAACGGAGGCCTGCCAAGAGCCACATGACCGAACTTGGAAGAGGATCCTGCCTTAGTCAGGAGATGACTGCAACCTCGCAGGAAGCGCTGAGCCAGAATACCAAGTTAAGCCGTGACCACATTCCTGACCCACAGAAACTAGGAGACAAACTTTTGTTGTTTTAAGCTTCTAAGTTTGGGGTAATATGTTGCGCAGCAATAGTTAACTAATACAGATTTTGGTATCTGGAAATGCGGTGCTGCCAGTACAAATATCTAAAAGGTAGAACTGGTTTTGGAACCAGGCAGTGGATAGAAACTGGAATGATTTTAAGAGGGCGCTAGTGAAAGCCTAGATCACCCTGAATGACTGTTAGTAAAATTTTGGACTTTGGGGCAACTTAAAGGAAAGTGAGAGATATCTTATTAAAACTGGAAAAAGGGAGATCCTTGTTATGTAGTGGCAGAAATCTAGCAACACTGTTACCTTCAGCAATATGGAAAGTAGAAAATGTGTCTAATGAACTAGGTGATCTAGTTAAGATTTTCAAGCAAAATGTTCAAAGTACCTACCTATGAGGGAAGATAGATGAATTAAAGGAAGAACTGTTAAAAAGGAACCAGGACTTGATGGTTTTAAAAGTTCTTAGCCTCAAAATATCTAACTGTGTTTTTGCGCTTCCCTTTTTTTCTTAATTAGTTTGGCCAACCCGTGCTGCAGGGGGCACAGGTTCGATCCCTGATGGGAGAACTAAGATCCTGCGTGCCGTGCGGCATGGCCAAAAAAAAAAAAAAAAAAAAAAACTACTGACTTTTCATTCTAATTTGTTAAATTCTGCTTATAACTTTATTAAGCCCTTCCTTTTTGTTTCTGTCTTACTTTGCTGTTTTCTAGATTTTAATACTATAATAATTTTTCTTCTGATAACTTTTTAGCTATCTTCCATATGTCAAATTCTATTATTATTTTCATGAAATTCGGCAGGTTTAGTCTGCATTCAAAGGTGTTTTTGTTTTTCAACTTTGTTATTAATGTCTAGTTTTATTGCATTGTGGTTTGAGATTGCTCTTTGTACTATTTCTACTCTATCAAATTAATTGGAGTTTTCTTTGTTGCCTATGACATGGCCTGTTTTTATGAATATTCCAAGTATACTTGAGAGGAAGATATATTCTCAGGATTCAGAGCTTACTATATATTTATAATATTTCTTTAATATCCTTACCACCTTTTCATCCATTTGATTAATCTCTTTGGGTTAAGAGAGATATACTGATGTATCTCCTGTTATTATTACTGTATTCCTGTCTATTTCTTGAAAACTGATGTTTAAGGGGATATTAAATATTAATAACAAATCGTCACTGTGAATTATAACCTTAACATTATAAAATGCCCTTCTTTCTTTCAATGCCTTTTTAACCTAAATTTGACTTTTTCATATATCAACACTGTGATTTCTGCCTTCTCTTTCTTTGCATCTGCCTGGTACAGCTTTACCCACTTTTCATTTTTTTATTTTTTATTTTTTTAACATCTTTATTGGAGTATAATTGCTTTACAATGGTTTTACACACTTTTTAAATCTTTCTCTTTTACATAGCTTAGAGTTGGATTTTGCATTGTTGGGAGGTATATCTTTTGGTATTAGAAAGACTATATTTTTGTTTCAGTTATTTCTTTCAAGTTGTCTTTTTCCAATAACCTTAGTCCCTATCCCTTCTTTGCATACTATTTGTTTACTAGTAGGACCAATATTGAAATTAGGCAGTAACCTCTTCTTCTACTTCCTCTCTTTCATTCCCAGGATAATAATTTGAAGTATATTTAAAAATTCTCAGTTAATAACTAAAAAACTACCAGTAAGGTTATCCTGCTTACCATATATTCTTCTGCTTTCCCTGACATTTTTTACAGCTGTAATGTTTCGATACATAATATACTGCCCCCCGTGTCCATCATTTAGTCTTAGCTTTACAGACTAATACGTAGTATATGAAGATCACTCTCACTTTTTCACCCAGTCATTTTGGTTATCTGAACGTGTGCTCTAGGAGATTCTATGAGAAGTCTTAAGATAATATTTCCTGACTTCTATTATATACAGTTTTTCTGAGGACTTTATATTTGAAGTTCGGTATTTAGCTGGATATAAAATGCTTGGCTTGCATTTTATTCAAATATGTTACTCCATTATCTTCTGGCATAAAATGTTGATATCAAATATTTTTCTATAAATCTGACTTTCCTTTCTTAATAAGTGACTTGGTCTTTTTGCCTAAATGACCAAAGGATTCCCTTTTCCCCCAGTTCTGCTGATGCTGTTTGATCATAGTCTGTATTATTTTCTTAATTTTTAAAAATCATTTTGAAATGTTAGGTTAAGTTTTTCTGTTTTCTGTTAGGTTAAGTTCTGCTGATGCTGTTTGATCATAGTCTGTATTATTTTCTTAGTTTTTAAAAACCATTTTGAAATGTTAGGTTAAGTTTTTCATGTTTTGTGAGCATTCTTTCCTTTCTGGAAGAATATTATTCTCCCCATTTTCCTCTTTTTTTTAATAATAATAACTTATATGGAATGTGATCATGGTCCAATCTTGTTGCTCATGTGTCAAAGGAGGAATGAGCCAGGAAAACTTTCCTGGCTTCACTCTCTAGGGTTATTTCTTCTGTTGTTAGCACATGAAGTATTAAAAAACATGGCTGTGTATCTTCGGAGACATGCCACCCCTGCTCCCTTCCCCATTTTCTTTCCTTGGCCCTAGTATTCTTGTCCTCTCAACTTAGATTCTACTCCTAGCAGTTATCTCCTCAGGGTGGGACTCTGTCCTAGAAGAGATTTAGTTGATGAGTATTCATCGGGCACAGACCACTGTAGCACCATTCAATTTTACGTGGTCACCTTATATTCATGTGGGAATTGGGAGCTAGTAAAGCCCCCTCTCAGTTTCCATTGCTGTTTCTCACGGTTTGGCCGACAGGCTTTCCATGTTCACTGGGGACTCCTTCATTGAGATGAGCACCTGTTGGTAATTTGTTTTCTGGAAGTTCCTTTTACCTCTCCTCTGCTTCATTTCACACAATTGCTGATCCTGCTCTGGTCTTGCTGCTGTCTGTGGTTTGGCCTTATCCACTGTTATTTTTGAGGTCTGTGAAGATAACTTGTTACTTCATTTGTTTGGTAGATGTTGCCAATGAATTTTTGGTTTTGCTATCCTAATTGCTCTGTTTTTATGGGGGAAATTCAGGGAGTTTCAAAAACTACCCCACCACTGCTGCCAACTTTTCTCTGAGTTCTCTGTCAGTATAGGTTTCCCTTCTTCTCAACCGCAATCCACATTATTCTGTATCCAGCACCCAACTGTTCTCTTGATAGCATTTGTTTTTCAATTGTTTACTGCCTCTCTCCTTCCCTTTTCAATGTAATCTCTATAACAGCAGAGACCATTTCATTCATTGCTATAACCCCCAGCATATAGCACAGAGATTTCCACAGCAAGCACGCAATAATACTTACAAATGAATAAATAAATGAATGGATGGACAATGCCAGTACTGTTAATCTACATCTGTAGAGAATGAAACTTTCTTTCCTTAAGCTTTCAGTATTCTTGCATACAATCTTCCATCAATTTAAAAGATTTATTCTAATTTGCATTAAAAGTTACTTTGATTACTTAATTTTTTCATTGGAGTAGAGCTGCTTTACACTGTTGTGTTAGTTTCTGCTATACAGCAAAGTGAATCAGCCATAAGTATACATATGTCCCCTCTTTTTTGGATTTCCTTCTCACTTAGGTCACCACAGACCGAGTAGAACCGAGTAGAGTTCCCTGTGCTATATACAGTAAGGCTCTCATGAATATTTTTTAAATCTTTAAAATATTTCATATAATCTTTATGTTCAGAAAATTCCTTAAGCACATAAAAAGATCTAATCCATATATTTTATAAGAAAATAGGCAATGATTTATACTTTATAATTTTCAGTGTTTTATATTTCATAAAAATTTACCAAAAGAATAAAAAATAGATTCTAACTAACCTTATGTTTCTCACGTTTTCTCCTTTTGGACTTTTTCTTCTCTTTTTCTTTCTTGTGTTTTTTCCTTGATTTTCTGTAGGCTTTCTCATTTTTCTGCTTTTCATCCTCTTTTGCTTCCTGTTCTTGAGTTTCTTCAAATCCTGCATCATCTATTTCACCATCTTCTAATTCACCATCTTCTCTGTAAAAGACAATGAAAATTTTAATTTTCAAATGTCAATTCTAAAGAGAATCTTATAGAAACAGTTCCAAAAGAAAAAAAAAGCATGAGCCAAGAATTTAAGTTATACTCATTTAGATCAGGGGTTGGCCAATTTTCTATAAAGGGCTAGATAGTAAACATTTTAAATTTGCAGGCCACACATGGTTTCTGTTGCAAGATCTCTCTTTTTTTAAAACAGCCTTCAAGAATGTAAGAAGCAATTTCAGCAGCCATAGTTTGCCAACCTCTGATTTAGAGTAAGAGCATTGACTCTCACTCAATAAACGAATGAATGCATGAATGCAATACTATCCCAAGGTAATACTGCAATAGTTACCATCTATAATACTAAGCTATCATAAAGAAAGAAAGAAAGAAAGAAAGAAAGAAAGAAAGAAAGAGAGAGAGAGAGAGAGAAAGGAAGGAAGGAAGGAAGGAAGGAAGGAAGGAAGGAAGGAAGGAAGGAAGGAAGGAAGGAAGGAAGAAAAAGAGGGAAAGAGGGAGGGAGGAAGAAAGGGAGGAAGGAAGAAATTAAAACACTTTAGGAAGCAAACATTCTAACTACAGGAAGGAATTTAACTTAGTGGCCCGTAGACAGCTATAAACAGCTTTAAAATAAAAGCAATGTAATATATTAATTCTCACCATAAGAGTAAACTTCAATAAGAAGACAAATTTCAATAGGTAGATAAGTAATCTACCTACTGAAACCTGAACCACAAAAGCAGAATAATAAATTCCTCAACTTGAATCTGTAAAAAATATTCATAGTAAAACCAAACATCTACAAATCTTTATATTAATTATGACATTTTTATAGTTATAGAAGCCCAAATGTTCACTAACAGTATTTTAAAATGCAAATTAACCAACTGATCTACATGGGAAGATAAATACATAAAATAATTTTAACATTTTAACCTGTTTCCATACAGTTTGAAAAAATGCAAACAACTACAAATATTACATGGTGATACAGGAAGATAAATGTCTTTTGTGCCTGGAAGCAAATGAGAAGCACACAAACTATGGTGTGTGCATTTTAAAGATATTTTTAAATTACTAGAAATGTGTGATTTCTAAAATGCAAAACTGATCATGTAGCACTCTCCTGCTAAAAATCTTCAATAATGATGTGATGTCTCAAATTTGCTTCAAACAGTCCACTGAGGATGAAGGAAGTGGTCTCAACAAGATTGGCCATGAGTTGGTAATTGCTGACAACTGTGGGATGTGTATATGAGGATTCGTTCTGCCAATCTATCAATATGTGTTTGAAGTTTTCCGTAATAAAAAAGACAGTATCAGTGATTCCCTTCTGACCTGAGGATGATGTCAAAACTCCTTGACTCCAAAAGGCCCTTTATAATTGAGTCCCTGATTAACCAGCTAATTTCAATTCCTCAAGTCCCCAAGCCTTAAACATTGCCTTAAAAACTCTCATTGCCTTGCTCCTCTCAACATCCACCCTCTCACCTCCTTCACCTGGCTAAGTCCAATTCAATCTTTAGGACCCGGTTTGGATGTCCCTTCCTGCAAGATGCCTCCACTGACTACTCAGGATTAGGCGAGCTGCTCCATCCTAAGCACTAATTCTCATTTCTTTATCTCTGCACTCTACACGTTATGTTTGAATGACTTGCTTTTTGGTTGGTGAAAGCGGGGTATGTGACTGTGTCTTTCATAGCTGTATCTCTAACCCCTAGCACGGTGCCCTGCTTTTTACTGAATGACTGAATGTAAAGTACCCATAACCCTTGCCATTATAGAACAGGCACATAATATCACCCTGTACTGACTGTGAAGTCAATGTTGTTTTTCTCCAGTTTCCATCATAAAATCAGAGGTCTATGTCGATTTAGGTGGACTTGAAAATTTCATGTGAGGCAGGTTCAGCATACTGGCTGTTGTAATTTAAAAAGTTTTGAGCTTTCATAACACTATAATACCTATGGCCCAAGAAGAATGAGTGCATATATTCACCCAAGGACAAGTATAAGAAAGCTTTTTAACAGCTTTAGTCATGATGGTAAAAAACTGTAAACAACCCAAATCTCCATGAACCGGTGAATGGATAAATAGCGTTTTATTTATATAATGGAATACTATAAAGCCAAAACAAAATTAACTGCTGTACTGCTACACACAATACGATGAATGTTATAGACATAAGCAAAAGAAGCCAGACACAAGAGACTATTGTCTGACTCCATTTATATGCACTTCAAGAACAGGCAAAACTAATCTATGGTGATGTGAGTTACAACAGCGATTACCTCTTGGAGGGTTATAGCTGACAAAAAAGGAGTACTAAGAAGCCTCCTAGGATGTTAAAATATTCTCTATAGATGGGTATGGTGATTACTACATATACACGTGTGTAAAAATTCATCAATTCTTAAAAATTCATTTAAGAATTGTGCATTTTTCTGTCTATATGTAAAATCTAAATGCAAACAACAACAAAATCTACAGGTGTTCATCCTTTCTTTTACCACCATTCTCCTCCAGCTTGAGCTCCTTAAAGCATACCTTAAAACCACTAATTCATAATTAGCATTTTTGACTAGAGCTACTTAAATAAAGTACTCAAGCTGAAAATGCTGCACATAATTGTGTTCTGCTTTACTTAAATTCTTTACCTGTGACATACGGGAATTTATATTTGTTATTAAACATAAAACACTGAAAGTTTTATAATTTTTCTTTCTTTTCCTTTAGCCTCTTTATCATTTCAACATTCATACAATAACACATTTAAATTTGTAAATTTATGTTTGGTTACAAAAAAAGGAGAGTAGGGGCTTCCCTGGTGGCGCAGTGGTTAGGAATCCGCCTGCCAATGCAGGGCACACGGGCTCGTGCCCCGGTCCAGGAAGATCCCACATGCCGCGGAGCAACTAGGCCCGTGAGCCACAATTACTGAGCCTGCGCGTCTGGAGCCTGTGCTCCGCAACGGGAGGGGCTGTGAAAGTGAGAGGCCCGCGCACCGCGATGAAGAGCGGCCCCCCGCTCGCCGCAACTGGAGAAAGCCCTCGCACAGAAACGAAGACCCAACACAGCCAAAAATAAAATAAATAATTAATTTTTTTTTTTTTTTTTTAAAAAAAAGGAGATTAAAAGGAAATGAAGAACAATGATCCACACTTCTATGAGCCGCTTCCAACGCTTTAAAAAATCACCTTTGGGCACATATGGAAAGCATGTGTGGCATAATGGAAAGAGACTTAGTAGGAGGAAACCTGGATTCTAATTCCAGCTCTGTCACCAAAATAAAATAAAGCTTTCTTGATTGAGCACCTACCAATGTATCAGATACTAATCCAGCTCTGTGAAAAATCAAAAATAGAAGAGATCATAGAAGTAATTAAGAGTGCTTGGCATTCTCTAGATTTTGAATTAACACTATTATGAAAGTTGTTGTGGTTACTAAACCCAAGATAATTTTTTTAAATTTAATAAATAAAAAATAAAAGTTCCGAAGTCAACCATATATGGGTGACTTTTTATTAATGTGAAAATAATAGAATGATTATGTCCTTTTTAGAAGGAGTCATATTCATGTCACAGACATGTACATAACTGTCCAGTTAATAAACAAAATTATTTTTAAAAGAATTTCTCTCAGGCAAATCCATAAAGACAGTTAGACTAGAGGGAAGAATGGGGAATGATGGTCAATAGGTACAGAGTTTTTTTTTAGGAGTGATGAAAGTGTTCTAAAATTAGATAGTGGTAGCAGTTGCATAACTCTGGAACATCCTAAAAATCAGTGAATTGTATACTTTAAAAGGCGAATTCTATCTCAAAAAAGCTGTCATTTTAAAAAATAACAAAATAAAATTTTAAAAGATTTCATCTCTAGATTTGAATATCCAGACTGGAGACAACTAGAGAAAATCATAATACACTGTAGTATAAATTAAAGACTCTGAAACTGGGCAATGCCCTCACTGTTCTTATTCTGAGGTAACTAGTCACTAAATCCTTACAAATTGATATGCCTCAATAGAGAATTTTACTTTTCTCCATTTTGATATTGTTGGCTATTAAAATAAATTAACCTGAACCATTCAGTCTTACCTCCACAGGTTCTGCTTTTTCTTTATGCTTGCCTAAAGGCTCCTATTACAAGCTACAGATCAGAAACTGAGTCTTCTGGAAGAAACACAAAAGCCTCAATAAAAGACTATCCAAGTGCTCCTGATGGATGATATTACAAAGATATTACTCATGAACACAGGCTTCCTGGGATAAGCTGATACGATCACTACAAAAAAGGCATTTTTCAGAGTTGACAAGTTTATAGAAGTAGACTGCTTATCCTAAAACCAAGAGAACACAAATTTTCTAGATGCTTGAAAATTATTGCTTGTAGCACTTTTCATGCTTTGTTCTAATTCATCCTGTCATTTCTCCCTTACCATGGATGATCATGTAGGGGAACTGCTCTGTACCAGCGCCCTGGCAGCCCTACATGTCTCCACATAGGCTACACAGGCAAGGCTCAACCACAGGCTGACCTAAACCTTAGCAGACGCCCTGTGGTCCCCCCAAAGTATGGAAAGATAGGTGCTGCTGCAAGGCTATTTCTCACCCACCTCCTTATTTCGTGGGAGGCTGCTATAAGGCAATTTCTCATCCACCTTCCCTGCTTCCGGTGAGGACTCAGATTTTCCACCTTGCCCACTCCTAAGTATACAGCTGCAGGCTAAAAAAACTGCGTAGCTGCAGTATGGAAACTGTTCCTCAGCAACAAGAGTGCCCTACCACTCACATTACCTATGATCCTCTGCCCTCTTTGATTTCAGTGTTATCCTGTAGGACAAGGGACACGAGAAGCTGACCCCATGCTGATCTTGAATTTGTCGTCTATGTATGAAATAAACTCTCTGAATCTTACACGCTGAACCTGTAAGCAGGTGTCACAAAAAACTTGCTTGGGTCTAGGATTTGCCCATGCCTACTCTGATTGTTTCCCTCAATCTGTATAGCTTATGTATGACCCTCTTGATTAAGCCTTAACCTAACTCCCTACCTTATACCTCCAAAACTAGGTATTTCCCCTCAAGGAAAACACTGGCTGGCCATATTGGGGTCATGGAAGAGCTACCTAACTTGAGTTTTTGTGCTTTTATGTTTATCCCAAACCGGACCTTGAACATTTGCATCCTAGATGGTTTATCACCATTTGTTTCAGAAAAAGTTTGTCTTTACAAATTACCAGTGGTAAAATCTGGATACCTACCAGCCTTCAAATCACTTTTATCCTTATCCTTTACCCAATACATTCTTACACCCTCTGGAATGTATTGGTTTGCAGAAACTCAGCTTATCGCTTTATGACTATCTACAGACATGGCAATTTTCACTTGGTTTGTTTTACTCCCCAAGCCAGTCTTAGAACTTAGTCAAAGTCTCAACCCAAATACAAATTCCTTCAGGAATGGGATTTTGTACAAATATATGGGCAAAATTATATATTTTAATTAGCCTAATAGCCTTCATAGTCCTATGACAACCTTTGCAAATTTTGTTTAATTCTATGTATGTTATCTGTACCCCAGAGAAAACTGAGAATTCCTTTGTTACTTTTGTTACAAGTAATTGCTCTTTTGTTTTTAAAACTATATGTGGCCCTTCTAATCTTTATTTCCTGAATCAACAACATGCTTTCTCATATTTACTTCATCAAAACCTAACTTGCATATATAAAGTATTTATAACAATGTAATAATTAGACATCTTTACATATTTCCTTCCTATCTCCTTCAGGAGACCATGCTTCTCTGGGAGTGTCTGAAGGGACACTGATCTCCCTAGAGAAAAACAAACAAACAAAAAAACTGTTACTCCCTTAAAGCTAGAATCCTTAGGGCTCTATCTTCAACTAAGGGGGTCATATAACTTGAAAAATATATCAAAAATGTGTTATTAACATTGACTGAAAGAATAAATAATACTGTAAAGCCCTAAAAGTACAACAAACTAAAGTCATTGATCCAAGTGGTTGTAGGTAACAGCATAGCCCTGGACTTCTTCCTGGCAAGCCAAGAAAAATATACAATATGGCTGACACTTCCTGCTTCTTATGGAATAATTCCATAAGGAAAGTTGACCAATCTATACTCAAACTAAAAGACAACTTGGCTATCAAATGTGGGCTCAGCAGGAGCCTTAACATCTGACCTCCTGGTCAAGTGAGGAATCTTTGGTCATCATTCTCAAGTGCCTTCCAGTTTCTCCTTTTAACAGTCATCGACAGTCTTACTTTTCTTTCAATGCCTGGTCTCCAGAGTCAGATATGCTACTGCACAGCTGTTATTTCATGAGATGGTACAAAAATTTATTTTTATAACAGAAGGAAAACAAAGGGACTCAGTTAAGCCAAGGCCTTTAATCAGAGTTCCTACAAGATCGTAGCGTACATGTTAACTTGCTGTTTATGTGAGTAGGACAAGGGGAGACTGTTAAAACTCTGCCAAGTTCCCAACATGCGCATACAAAAAAAGTGCTGACTGTGTGTCCTTGAGCCTAACAGACACTTTCATATCCCTCCTCAGACATCGTCATAAAGCAATGCCTGTGCTTTTGTGACAGAAGCAGAAAAAAATCAAAAGGAAGAATTTCTATTTCCCAAATGAACCAATCAGAACTTAATACCTAGAATTCCTCCCAATATGTAATAAACATTTTATATTCCTCTTTATCCCTTCCACTTTCAGCATGGAGAGACACACTGAACTTGTTTCTTAGCCAGCAAGCAGATTAACAGATTAATTTTGCCTTTTTTTTTAAGGTTCTGATAGAGTTCTATTATTCCTTGGAAGCTATTTATAGACACTTTTATTGAACAAACTATAAAATATGTAAATAAATCACAGTTAAAATTCTAAATCTTAAAACAACGCTAAGACTAAGATTAGTTTACATAGTGGCATGCCAGAAATCCCTGACTAATTTCTAGATGTAAGCTGCAAATTTGACCCTGAGCTTTAGGAAACAGGATAAGGTATAAGACAACAGTGCTTTTAGAACAAGAACAGATCCGTTGCTCAAGAGAAGCACAATTTTGTTTCTGGGAGTGAGAAGGGAGAGAAATTTCTCCTCTGAGTCCTTATAAAGACAATATTATCAGATACAATGGGCAGTACTTGATACAATGGACACTATCTTCAACAGTGTCCATACAACAGTTTATCACTTACAGCGTACCCCAATTTGAACCAAGGGCATGATGCCAAAGTTCAATTGAGAAGAAGCAATTATATGAGGAAAACAAAGTAATATTGTCCAAGTACACAACTGTCTGTATGTTTGTAAGAATCTTCTGCCCTCCCAGCAAAAAAAAAAAAAAAAAGTGCCATTCATTCAACATATTTACTCACTACTGTCCAATTGGGGATACGATGGTAAACAAAAAAGATAACGGCTTTCTTCTCTCATGAAGTTTTCAATCTAGTGATGGCGGAGACAGACAACAAAGAATCACACAAATAAATTTAAAATAACAACCATATATGAAGGAGGTAAAAGTGCTATGAGTGTACACAATAGGGAAGAATCATCTGTCAGGGAAGTCTGGAAGGTTTTCCCTGAGGAAGTCATGAATGAACTGAGATGATGAGTTAGCCTAGGAGAACAGGGGTAGGGAAGGCCCTCTGGCAGACAGAGAAAATAGGATGAGCAAAATTTCTTCGCATGAGAAGTGAGACAGGAACGGAGACAAGGCCAGTGTCACGGATCATAGAGGAAAGGGGAGAAGCTGGTTCGTAATTATACTGGAGTGATGGGTAGCACTAGATCATGCAGGGCTTCGGGCATGTTTGGAGTTTATCCTAGAGAAATGAAAAAACACTGGAAGTGTTTCCAGGAAAGGAGGCATTGTAATTAGATCTCCATTTTGAAATACAAATTTAATTGAACGTGAAAAACAGATCTAGAGGAGAGACAAAACAGATACGGGAAAAGCAGGATGCCACTGCAACAATCCAATGTGAGTCCAAAAGAAGAATGGAACAGATATGGAGATGCTGATACTAGATGCACTCCACTCGAATACAGTCACTCTGTTACTGATAGGAATGTTTTTTCTCCAACAGTCTTGAGGCAAAAAAAAAAAAAAAAAAAAAATTAGCTGAAAGCTACTAATATCGAGAAATGAATAGACTATTATCCTTCAGGCAGTCCTCTGTGAATATTACAAACATTCCCATGATTTATACCTTTAAAATGTCACCTCATTATTGCTGAGACCATTCCTTTGAATAGGGTCAAGATTTCCCTTAAAAATAGTAAGGATATGAATGAATAATATGTTAATCTTCTCTATCATAGCAGCACGTAATCCCAATCATTTAAGCCTCAAATTATTCAAAGAAGGCATTATTATAATTATCTGATGCAGTAATGAATGTATCAGTAACATAATAAAGAAACATCTAAATTCAAGCAATGTAACTTCCTGGTGAACTTCCAGTATAAATTTGGTGCAGAGTACACCATGAAGTTATTAAATTAACAACCTTTTGAACAAAGAAAAGGAGTCCTTAGAGGGAGATTTATGCTTTTATTTAAACACATTTTCAGGAAATAACAAAGATTAAAAACAAATGATCTATACATTCAACTAAAGCACTTGGAAATGGGTAAACTGAAAAGAAGAGTGAAAATAACACATGTGAGGACATACATCAACAAAATAGAGAAAAACAATAGAGAATACAAAATAAAACTAAAGGTTATCTTTTAAAGAAGCATTACAAGTCCCCATTCACTACAGTACCAGGTTGTCTTAGTCCTGCAAGCATTCAAATCTAGATATGAACAAACAGAAAGTGTAAATGATTCCATTTTAGCTGTAATAAGTTAACTTTGTTTCCCCATAAAGGCCAAAATATTGCCTGGAACAGAATCTTTCAAAAGCTTGGGGCCATCAGAGGATTATGGATATATGACTTCTATTCCTCAGCAATTTTTCATCTATACTTTTTGTCATCTAATTATTTCACTATTTGTCTATCTCCAATTCCAGCTAATGTGTTCATGATAAACTAATATTAATTCTGAAGTAAAATAACACCTCAATCCAAATTTGTAGTGAAAAAATAAAATTATTTTTACATCATCATATAATACGATTGTTAACAATTACTGAGCACTCACTAGGGTGCCAGGCATGTTGGGTCAGTTCATTTTACCCTCATGTTAACTCTACGAAATACAGTTGACCCTTGAACAACATGTGGGTTAGGGGTGCCGACCCTCCACACGTAATTTATAGTCGGCCCTCTATATCAGAGCTCCTCAAAACCATGGTTCCGTATCTGCAGATTCAACCAACCCAGGTTCGTGTAATACGTAGTCTTTCCTATTGGAAAAAAAAATCCAAGTGGAAGTGGACCCACGCAGTTCAAACCAGTGTTGTTCAAGGGTCAAGTGTAACTATTATTATCCCCATTAAACTGGTGAAGAAAGGAGACAAAAAGCTTAACTAACTCTGCTAGTAGATGACAGAGCTAGAACCCAGCCTAGGCCGTCTGATTCCCAGGCCCATCTTTCTTAACCCTGTTGCTATAATAGTCACAACATGTGTTTGGTCTTAGGAAGAAACTGCAAATAGCTAAACCCCTTAATAGTAGCTGATATAGAGATTAAGAACCGTACCAAACGGTGGATAGCACATGAGGGTGTTTACTGTAAAAATTTTTTCAACATTTTTGTATGTTTAAAGTAATAAAATTTGGGGAAAAAGAAACTTCATCAACACAAGATTTGGGTGGTATTTTAAGAGATGATACAGAGAAACTGTTGCGGTCTGGAAGTTGCATTTCTGACATGTAAAGTAAATGTGCTATACTCCAATACAAATTAACTAAAAAAAGAGTAAATGTGAGTTACTTCAATTCCACAGGAGTTATTTTAATGTTTGTCAGGAAACAGAGCCACCAGGCTAGACCAGTTGGACTGATGCTATAGGGTTTTCTTTTTATTGAATAGTATGTTTTTAACTGCTCAAAGGAAAATTTTTTTATTGAACAGATTAAAAAAAAGAGGTAAAAAGTCTTGATCAAATCATGAGAGCTGGAAAATGGGTCTCCCTATTTCATTTCAGGGTTCCAAGCAAGCTGATAAAAAGGGGTGCAGTTCAGGTAACCGCCTAACAAATGAAATTCTCTACATCAAAGTCAGAGAGGGGAAGAAAAGAGAGGAATGTTGGAAGAAACGAAAATTGCTATGTCATTACTAAGGTTTGCCATTCAATTAAAACAAGACGGGGCTAAGAACCAACATCCAGAAAAGAATGTGTAATACTTAATAAGGTAGTTGGCTTTGACCCAAACCAAAATCAAACAGACAAAAAACCTCTCTTATTTAATGAGGACCCAGGGCTCTGGCAAAGTGAGGTCACCTGAACCTGGAAATTAAAGTAGGAGTGTTAAACAAGAAAAGTAACCAACAACAGATTTCTTAAAAGGACTATTTAATGCTTTAAACTTGTGGTATGTTAAAACTGAATACTTAAAAAAAATCATAGTAGGGCAGAAGAAGAAAGGTTCTAGAGCCAGAAGGATGTGGGTTCAAATTCTGCTTCTAGGTATATGAGCTTGAACAAATGATCTCAATCTCTAATATTCAGTTTCCTCATCTACAAAATGTAATGAATCAATTTACCAGCACAGAGTTAAGGACTAAGTGAGATAAAGTTAGGTAATTACTTCGCACTGTACCTAGTAGACAGCCCTCAACAAGTTTCCTTTCTTCTTGTGATCTACTTGAAATACATGCATTTGAATAAAATGGGTATGCTAGACTACAGGTACTTCCACAGAAATTGGGAAAGGTTATAAATCCAAGGAGCATGGATTCTAATGGGAAATTTCTCTTATTTTCCTTCAGAGAATAACAATGAAAAGCTATCTGAAACAAGTAGAAGCAGAAAGGAATCTGGGGTAGACTAAATTTGGAGTCTGATCCTGAGGGTATTTCTACTTATCCTATCATTAAGCAACACCTAGCAACGACAGTCTGTGTGAAAGCTTCCATATTTCCAAAGTCTCCGGAATGCAGCAAGACAAAAGATGGAGTATAACACCTAGTATTCAGAGCGATTATAATGACAATACATATTCATGATGATCCTAAGTAACTAAGAAAAAGCTAAATCAGTAACTGTCTATTTAGTAAGACAGGAAGGCATGCCATGTTTTTTAAGAGTTCCTTCCAAAAAATTCACAAACTTGGTTTCTGATAAAATCTTTAATGCTTAATTCCCAGCCCCCATCCAATGCCAGCCAGAATAGGTACTGTTGTGTATTAATTTATGAAATTAAATTTTTTTAACACATCCTTAAACTTGTATGTTTAACATCATGAAGGAAAACCATATCATTCCTCAAACATCCTTTATGCCATGAGCGGAGACTATAACATAATTAAAACTGAATTAGCTTGCCATAGTTTTGAGACTACATTTTAAAAATTCGTTTTTTTGGCCCTGCCATGTGGCTTGCACGATCTTGGTTCCTCGACAAGGGACTGAACCCAGACCACGGCAGTGAAAGCCCGGAATCCTAACCACTAGGCCACACCCTAAAATTCTTTTTTATATTTCATTCACTATCTTTGCTATCTCACTAAGCTAAAATTAATTTACTTTCATTCCCTTTCAATTTATCCTTTTGATTTAGGTCCTCTGATATTGACCAGAGAAGCTAGAAATCCAACAGAAATGAATCTCAGCAAATAAAATACCTTTAGAATTTGAAAGCCAGAAAACAATCTTCTAGGCATCATGATATCAAAACAAAAGTTGAAGAAGTCTTGTTGAATGAATCTATAATGAGCTGGGTAAAACTGCCTGTGACCCAATAATATCCAAAAAGGATACTTGGTATATAAGTGTCCAATACCCCAAATTAACTGATAACCAGATTAACTGTAATATGAGGAACTGGGGCTCCAGGATTTGGGGAGTGTGGTGGGAGTATATATATTTTTTAAATCCAAAATAGGCTTTGCCTGAAGTATCCAACTAAAGTACCTTTCTTCGTTCTACCTTGGCCTCCTTCAAGTCAGCTCTGGTATCCCTGAATGTGACATGATCAGGGATTGTGTGATCATTAGTTTAGTGTAACAAGGTCATATATTAAAAGGCCATGTCAAGTGAATTTACTGTTAGTATCTGAATATTCATTTTCCAAGTTAAGAAGGTATTTTAGGTACAACTTAGAACTAGAATCTCCTTGTGTGCGTTATATATTGACATTTTATGAATTAGATGAAGTATAAATGTACATTAATGCAAGAGAAAAATGTCACAATTGATTATGAAAGCTATTTTATGTACAAATTAATTTTCAAGTAGTCAAATAGAAAAATAGAGTAATAATACTGCAAGAGTGAGTTAGCTGATGACTTTAGAAAGAATATTATATCCTTTTTGAACTGACAAATAATTATAAAAATTTAAATAAAAAATGCAAAGCAGAATAATAGAAATTATACGTCATAATTCTAACTTTGTTCAATTATTTGGCATACTAATATTCCTAACATTCAACAAAATAACTTCTAAAGACCATGTTTAGTTTTTAATTATTTAATTCCATAAATCTTTCAAGAAAAAAAAAATCCTATTTGGGAATTCACATCTTTTGTGGATAAATGAAAAACAGAATGTTAACTTTGCTACCTCAAAACTTCATGAGGAGAAAAAACTTCAGTTATGTGCAACATAATCAATCATGTTTGCCCCAGAGAGTTAAAAAATATATAAAAAAGAAAATGTTAGAGGAAAAAAAAGTTCCCTCAACTATCTTGAATTCCACTAATCTCAGTTGAAAATGACCCTCCATTCACTATCATGTGCATTACAGTAATCACAGGAGTACCTAACAAGAGGCAGTGCTGAAAATTGTTACTGTACTGTAATGTCCTATTTTAAAAATTAGATCACTAAAATTTCTAATAATAAATTGTAATAATTTGAGGGACAATATTTCAGATTTATTCATATATTCCAAAAGTTTAATCTATGGCTTCAGCCCTAGCTTTGGTCAAATATTGGTTTTCACACTTGGACATTTGGCATTCGGAAAAAAAAAAAAAAAAAAAAAAATATATATATATATATGTAATATATATAAAGTCAAATATGTAGGTATTTCTAACTTAGATGCGTTATTCTATTTCATTTTCATTTGCTTGCACAAAACATAATTTTAAAACAGACTCCTATGTACTCCAAGGGTGTAGAAAAGAAATCAACCCACAATCTCCTTTATAGGCCAAAGAGTAGAGGTTATAAAGAACTTAACCCCACACACAAGTACTAGTGATCTAACATTTTATTGTCAGCTGCAAGTGTTCAAGGAAAATCCAAGCAAAGACGTAACGGTTCTGAGGCTTCCCCGGTGGCACAGTGGTTGAGAATCTGCCTGCCAATGCAGGGGACACGGGTTCGAGCCTTGGTCTGGGAAGATCCCACATGCCGCGGAGCAACTAGGCCCGTGAGCCACAACTACTGAGCCTGCACGTCTAGAGCCTGTGCCCCGCAACAGGAGAGGCCACGACAGTGAAAGGCCCGCGCACCGCGATGAAGAGTGGACCCCGCTCGCCGCAACTAGAGAAAGCCCTCGCACAGAAACGAAGACCCAACACAGCCAAAAAAAAAAAAAAAAAAAAAAAAAAAAGAGGTATCGGTTCTTCTGACCTCTTACGAATTTTCAATGAATTCCCTTAATAGTTTGAAACTTGTGTTTTCTATAGTTAAAAATTTGTAGATTTAAGTTAGTTAATTTAATTGATTTCATAATCCCTTTTAAAATAATGTGAAAAAGTAATATTCTTTATAAGTTCAATTTTTAATGTTTTAAGATTTAGAAAAACCCTTTGTCATATAAGATGAATTTATAATGAACTAGGATGAAGTTGCCTGTTATCAAGTAATACCTCAAAAAAACAAAACAACAACAAAAAAACTTTCAAGTGTCCCAAATCCAACCTAGCATCTGATATCAGATTTCCTATCTTTATGACAAAATGGAGGCAACATAAAATGAAGACATTAATATCTGTTCTTTCTATATGGACCAAATGAATTCAAGTACGTTAATTATAAACAGCAACATATGTATATTATTGAATATCATGAGTTCTAAATCTAGGTTCTTTATTTTTGTACCACTTTTATAAACAGATTGTTATTTTTATGTGGTTTTATAATTTTAATAATTAACTTAGGACACCTTAAAAACTCGATTTACATGACTAAATTGGCATTCTGATATGTATATATACATTCTCATGTGATGAAGATGTCTATTCTACCATAAAAGTGTGGGCTCTGGAGTCAGATTATTTGAGTTCCCACTGATTTACTCTGTGAATTTGAGAAATTTACCAATCTCTTGTTTACTGGAGTCAATGCCTTCCCTCACTAGGCAATTAGTTAATTTATTCATTCTTCCAGTTTCATTGAGATATAATTGACATACAGCACTGTGTAAGTTTAAGGTGTACAGCATAATGATTTGACTGGTTGTTTGTAAAACCAGACATTGTGTAGGACATTAAAGTGAACTCTGATGTAAGAAAAGGCATCTGCAACTTTTCAAATGAAAATTATTGACTTCTTAAAGTAGGAAGGGAGATTGGAAGTGATCTAGTTCAACTACCTTATTTCACAAATAAGAAAAATAATCATGAAAAAGAAGAGAGCATTAACCAAGCTAGAGGAAAAACTAGGATCAGAACCAAGGTTTCATTCAGAAAACGGAGCTCTCTTAAATATACCACATTTCAATCCCAAACAATTCAAGAAGTAAAGGCTAGAACTTACTGGATTACTTCCCCATGCAAACTTAATGAAGAGTTAAAAATAACACTGCAGGTAGGAGTTTGCATTCTGGATTCTTACCTAGGCTCTATCTGTGGGATCTCAGAGAAATTACTGAACATTGCAATACTATATTACCTCATGGAATTAATGTGCGAGCCAAAGGAAAGCCCTGTTACAAATGGAAAGTGTAATCATCTTCTTCACCCTCACCTCTTCATACTCTCCGGTGTAAGGTTTCAATCGCTATGTGGGGGAGGGAAAGGAAGGGGAAATATAAACTACTACAATTCTGACTAGCTGGAGTTTTGGTGATCTCGGTTTACAAGAGGAAGGAAAGCGGGGAGAGGAGGAAAAGAAGGGGAAGGTTGTTCATCGTGGGCAAAGAATAACTTCCTCCCAAAGGAAAGTATTACCCATACCTCCTATCAATTAGACTCTGAGAATCACAAGCTCTCATACTGATCATGTTAAAATTATCCTATTCCCCAGTGTAGGCCCTTAAAACTTTTTACCTTTAGCATATTTCAAAAAATGTAACAATTACTTGGGCATACATTTATCTTTCCTTCTCAACTGTAGATGTGTCCAGAACAGGGCCTCATAGTATTTAGCCTTTAAGAGTTATCTGTGAGTTGTTTTAATTAGGTCAACATCCAGCTGAAATATAAAGCTAGGTGGCTGGAGCTGTGCCTAAGAGAACTGGATGAAAGGGAAGAACTGAACGCAAAGAGAGACAAGAACTTTATCTCCCTTTGACTTGCTCCAACTCCTTCTCCACCTCTATTAATTAATTCTAAAGATCTATGCAGAAGTCCTCTTCTAACAGTCTACGTAGTCACAAGTTCATTTATAGGTATTTTTATATTAATAACACTTTATAAAAATACAATGTTTTCACTCCAGGCATGAAAATATTTAAAGGAAAGTACAAATGGGTATTTTTTTTTAAAGTTAACTCATTTGGCAAACAAATCTTATGCAATATGTTCACCATATAAAACATGTACAAGAAAACACTTTTTTAAAAGAAAAAATTGTGCATTCTGTGAATTTCCATTTATATGTAGAATCTAATTCTCATGTAAACCATCATAGTAATATTTTAATTTGTATAATTATACCAGTTGTAAGTAAAA
This sequence comes from Eschrichtius robustus, assembly GCF_028021215.1. Classification (NCBI taxonomy): domain Eukaryota; kingdom Metazoa; phylum Chordata; class Mammalia; order Artiodactyla; family Eschrichtiidae; genus Eschrichtius; species Eschrichtius robustus. The sequence goes on from NC_090838.1 coordinate 84,052,399, forward strand.
ATCATAGATTTAACTTTTTTCCTGCACTCACACAGTATCTTAATTTTCAAAAATGACAAAAAAAGAATATCCGTGAGACAATGCCAAGCTCCAAATACCAGAATTCATATATCTTCTCCATCTAATTCACGGAAACTTTTATTACAGTATAAAATAACTATAATATGAAAGCACAGAATATTTTGGGATTCCACAGATTAGTCCATTTTTTCCCAAATTTCTTAAGAATTACCCAGGGAGCCCATTAAAAATACAGATTACCACAATCCTCCCCTAGAGATTTTTTTTTTTTTTTCCCCTAGAGATTTTGATTCAGTTGCTCTGGACAGGACAAAAATCTTTATTCCTCAAAGTGATTCTGATGATTAGCTAATATTGATCTAGTATAGTGGTTCTCAATTTGATACATGTTAGAATTACCTGAGGAGCTTTAAAAAATCTTAAAGCTCAGACCAATGGAAACGATTTCAACATTTTTTAAAAAGCTCCCCAGAGAAGGTTGAGAACCACTGATCCTGCAGAACTCGAAAAATTCTTATACAACCCTCTTAACAATTAAGAAACTAAGCCTGCTCAAGTTCACAAAGCTAAGTGGTAGCAAAGTTGGAGCTAGAACCACTTCTCCTGAATCCTAGTTCACTTTGTTTTTAGATATAGTTGTTTTGTTTTTCATGTAGGTTGACTAAAAAAGGTGTGAAAAAGATAAACCTTCTTGCCTCAGAATAATACTGCCACTTAACAAATGGATAAATTAAAACAGAGCTAATCTTTTTGCTTCAGAAATCACTAGAAAATAGTTTTCTTA